>NC_083243.1:16855950-17155950 GCF_032191835.1 Heteronotia binoei | reverse complement strand
AGACCAAGTCCTTTGAAGAAAGGCTGAAGGAGCTGGGCATGTTTAGCCTGGAGAGGAGGCCTGAAGTAATAAAAATATGATCACCTGAAGTAATAAAAATAACGGCTGAGATAGGTGAAGAAAAGTGGTTGTCATATAATCAATTATTAAAAATACAAAGTGGCAAAATAGAATTGAAAACTGCTGAAGAGCTGAATAATAAATATGATTAGTTTCAAAATGCAACAAATAAAAAGTTTGGTGGATAATGATATCAAAACTGAAGGAATAAGAGAAGGATAAACAGAAATGGGAAAAGCTCTGCTTGGAGACAATGAAAAATTAATTTCAAAAATATATACATTACTTTTTAAATGGTCTACGGAGGATGAAGTAGTGAAATCTCAAATGATTAAATGGGCAATTAATGTAAATAAAGAAATACAGATGGAAACTTGGGAATACTTGTGGAAGAATTCTATGAAGCTTTCGACGTGTCATAATATTAAAGAGAACTGTTTTAAAATGATGTATAGATGGTATATGACTCCTAAAAAATTGGCAAAGATGAACAACAAGATGCCAGTTAGATGTTGGAAATGTAAAAAACATGAAGGTTCTTTCTACCATATGTGGTGGACTTGTGAAAGAGCAAAAAAGTATTGGCAGATGATTCAACAAGAAATTTCTAAGACCTTGGGATATGAATTTAAGAAAGTTGCAGATACTTTTCTGTTGGGATTACAAATGGAAAAATTTCCAAAAGAAGATAGAACTATAATTTGGTACTTGCTTTCAGCTGCTAGGACATTATATGCACAGTTGTGGAAGCAAGAAAAAATAACAGAGAAATGGGATTGGATTGTAAAAGTTATGATGTGGACTGAAATGGACAAATTAACAAGAATTTTAAGAGACTATGATTTAGAAGTTTTTAAGATGGAGTGGAAAAAGTTCAGAAGATATGTAGAAAAAGAGTGGAAAATAAAAGGACATTGGACAATTTTTGATAATGATTAAGTCTTGGAAAAAAGGAGAATATTAATTTTTGTTTTTATTAGTTAAGGGTACCTTTAAATATTAGTATTTTAAGTAAATAACACCGGCAGGGGTCAAGTAATGGGGGGAGGGGTGGGTAGAAAGTAATATATGGGATAGATAAAAGATGTTATTAATGATGCAAGAAATATAATTTGTTACCATATCTTACCAAATAAAATTGTTTTAACACTATTGAAGAATGTTTCTTGAATGGTGATATTTAGTTCTTACTCCTTGCATCCCAATTGTGACCACCAATTCTATTTCATTTTCCGCAGTACTGCAGACAGAGCCCTCTGCTCATGACCTGAGTTCAATCCCAGCGGAAGCTGGTTCAGGTAGCCGGCTCCAGGTTGACTCAGCCTTCCATCCTTCCAAGGTTGGTAAAATGAGTCCCCAGCTTGCTGGGGGGGAAGTGTAGATGACTGGGGAAGGCAATGGCAAACCACCCCACCCCATAAAAAATCTGCCATGAAAACGTGAAAGCAGCGTCACCCCAGAGTCGAAAACGACTGGTGCTTGCACAAGGGATTACCTTTACCTCTTTTATGTTTCAGTAGACGGATGTTTACTGGTGACTTGCAAAATTCTGAGAATTTGTTTACAGCCGGGACAGCAGGAACTGTATTGGCTGCCAATAGTATATGGGATTCGCTACAAGGTGATGGTTATTACCTTTAAAGCCCTATATGGTCTAGGACCTGTGTACCTTAGGGACCATCTCTCCCCAAACGTTCCCCAGAGGGTAGTTAGATCTGGATTCCAAAATCTATTAGCAATCCCCGGTCCAAGGGAGGCCAAACTAAAGGCCACCAGAAAGAGAGCCTTCTCCATAGCAACCCCCTACTGGTGGAACCAACTGCCGGAGGAAGTGAGGGTCATCAGTGGCTATTAGCCACAGCGTATTGTTGGAACTCTCTGTCTGGGGCAGTGATGCTCTGTATTCTTGGTGGTTGGGGCGGGGCACAGTGGGAGGGCTTATAGCCCCACTTGTGGACCTTCTGATGGCACTTGGGGGGGGAGGGTTGTGGCCACTGTGTGACACAGAGTGTTGGACTGGATGGGCCATTGGCCTGATCCAACATGGCTTCTCTTATGTGACACAGAGTGTTGGACTGGATGGGCCATTGGCCTGATCCAACATGGCTTCTCTTATGTTCTTATGTGTGCCACAGAGTGTTGGACTGGATGGGCCATTGGCCTGATCCAACATGGCTTCTCTTATGTTCTTATGTGTGACACAGAGTGTTGGACTGGATGGGCCATTGGCCTGATCCAACATGGCTTCTCTTATGTTCTTATGTGTGACACAGAGTGTTGGACTGGATGGGCCCTTGGCCTGATCCAACATGGCTTCTCTTATGTTCTTATGTGTGACACAGAGTGTTGGACTGGATGGGCCCTTGGCCTGATCCAACATGGCTTCTCTTATGTTCTTATGAGGGCCTTGCAGGACCTCCCCAAGTTCCGCAAGGTTTGTAAGACCACTTTCTTCCAGTTGTCCTTTAACTGACGCTGAGCCTTGTACTGTCGGGAAAATTTAAGAAACACTGTTGCCACTGAAATTATATAACATCAAGGATGCTGGCATAGGGTTGCCAATCCCCAGGTGGCAGCAGGGGATCCCCCAGATTGGAGACCCCCCCCCCCGCTTCAGGGTCGTCAGAAAGCGGGGGGAGGGGAGGGAAATGTCTGCTGGGCACTCTTATTATTCCCTATGGAGATTCATTCCCATAGAAAATCATGGAGAATTGATCTGCGGGTATCTGGGGCTCTGGAGGGGCTGTTTTTTGGGGTAGAGGCACCAAATTTTCAGTATAGCATCTAGTGCCTCTCCCCAAAATACCCCCTAAGTTTCAAAACGATTGGACCAGGGGGTCCAATTCTGTGAGCCCCAAAAGAAGGTGCCCCTATTCTTCATTATCTCCTATGGAAGGAAGGCATTGAAAAGGTGTGCCGTCCCTTTAAATGTGATGGCCAGAACTCCCTTTGGAGTTCAATTATGCTTGTCACAGCCTTGATCTTGGCTTCACCCCTAATGTCTCCTGGCTCCATCCCCAAAGTCTCCTGGCTGCACCCCCAAAGTCCCCAGATATTTCTTTAATTGGACTTGGCAACTCTATGCTGGCACCACATTGTTTTGATCGTTTTCATCATTGAATGTTAAATTTTATAATTATGTTGTAGGTTTTAATTGTCTGTTGTGGTTTTATGTTGTGAGCCGCCCTGAGCTGCCTTCGGCGGGGAGGCCGGGATATAAATCAAATAAAGTCAAGTAAAGTTATGGTCTGCCCTTGCGTTTTCCATCTTTTTACGTGAAATGCAGAAGAGAAGAACCTGTCGTTGTCGTCGTCGTTGTTTTAAGCAACCCGACTGAATGCTGGTGAACACCTTTTCCCTGTCAGAATGCGCAAAAAGCAGCCTTGCAAAAAGCAGAAATCCTGCTGGTGCAGCCTTCCCCAGTTGTGAGAGGAACAACTATAGAAACATCTGTAGGAGGAAAGAGACAGAAATAGGTCGCCAGCTCTGGTGCAATCAAATAAGTTTAGTTCCTGCTTTGCAACGCTGGGGGTGGGGTGGGGTGTAGGGTTGCCAATCCCCAGGTGGGGGCAGGGGATCCCCCGGTTTGGAGGCCCTCCCCCCGCTTCAGGGTCGTCAGAAAGCGGGGGGAGGGGAGGGAAATGTCTGCTGGGAACTCTATTATTCCCTAGGGAGATTTATTCCCATAGAAAATCATGGAGAATTGATCTGCGGGTATCTGGGGCTCTGTGGGGGCTGTTTTGGGGGTTAGAGGTGCCAAATTTTCATTATAGTATCTAGTGCCTCTCCCCAAAATACCCCCCAAGTTTCAAAAAGATTGGACCAGGGGGTCCAATTCTATGAGCCCCAAAAGAAGGTGCCCCTATCCTTCATTATTTCCTATGGAAGGAAGGCATTGAAAAGGTGTGCCGTCCCTTTCAATGTGATGGCCAGAACTCCCTTTGGAGTTCAATTATGCTTGTCACAGCCTTGATCTTGGCTCCACCCCTAATGTCTCCTGGCTCCACCCCCAAAGTCCCCAGATATTTCTTGAATTGGACTTGGCAACCCTAGTGGGGTGAGGCAAGTAGTGGTTTGTAAGAAAAGTTGAACAGCCTTTTTTAAGGTGGGAGCTCTGCGGGCTGATTGGTGGATTGAGTCAAGGGATGAGTAACTCTTTCCCCAATCAGAAATGCCCCTCCCCTCCCTGGGCTTTTTTTTTTTTTTTTTTGAGCAGGAATCCAGTTCCGGCTGGCTTGGAATCAGGGGGTGTGGCCTAATATGTAAATGAGTCCCTGCTGGGCTTTTTTGTTGTGGAGGAGGAAGATAAAGGAGATCGTGACCCCGTTGAAGATGGAGGGCGACAAAGATAGCGAGGGGTCTGGAGACCAAGTCCTATGAGGAAAGGTTGAAGGAGCTGGGCATGTTTAGTCTGGAGAGAAGGCGGCTGAGAGGTGATAGGAGCACCATCTTCAAGTACTTGAAGGGCTGTCCTATAGAGGATGGGGTGGAATTGTTTTCTGTGGCCACAGAAGGTAGAGCCAGAATCAACGGGTTGAAATTAAATCAAAAGAGTTTCCGGCTCAACATTAGGAAGAACTTCCTGACCATTAGAGCGGATCCTCAATGGAACAGGCTTCCTCGGGAGGTGGTGGGCTCTCCTTCCTTGGAGGTTTTTAAACAGAGGGTAAGGGACCACCTTTCCCCATATATACCCCAGAGAGCACTGCATTCAAGAGGGCAAAATCTGTTATCCCTCTCCAGAGCAAGGGAGGCCACACTAAGCTTTTTACAGAAAGAGTTCTGTCCCTTTAACAGAGGCTTTGTGGGAATGGACAGCCGTAGTTTGTCATGGCACTGAGGTAACTAAATAACCCAGTAAACAATATCTGTCTATGCTTCTTTTCAGATAGCCGTGTTGGGAAGGGCCTTTCTCAGCCTGAGCCCTGAGAGAGCAGCTGCCCATCAGACAAGATAGTACTGAAGCTAAAGGGTTGCCTTATGGTTGTCAATCCCCAGGTGGGGGCAGGGGATCCCCTGGTTTGGAGACCCCCCCCTCCCCGTTTCAGGATCATCAGAAAGCAGAGGCAGGGTAGGGAAATGTCTGCGAGAGCTCCATTATTCCCTATGGAGACAGATTCCCATAGGGCAGGGGTGTCAAACATGCGGCCCAGGGGGCTGAATTAGGCCCCCGGAGGGCTCTTACTAGGCCTGCAAAAACCTCTTACTAGGTTTTGAAGCAGAAGCTAGATGGTCATCTGACAGCAATGAAGATCCTGTGAATTTAGGGGGAGGTGTTTGTGAGTTTCCTGCATTGTGCAGGGGGTTGGACTATATCAAGGGTGGCCAACAGTAGCTCTCCGGATATTTTTGCCTACAACTCCAATCAGCCCCAGCCATTGGCCATGCTGGCTGGGGCTCATGGGAGTTGTAGGCAAAAAAACATCTGGAGAGCTACCGTTGGCCACCCCTGGACTAGATGACCCTGGAGGTCCCTTCCACGATTCTATGAAACAATGTATTAATTCGTTTCATTTTAATACGGTCAATGACCAGCACAAATCAGAAAAAAAATTACAAAAGCTAAAAACAAAGCTAAAATACTTACAACAGGTTCGAACATCGCATAAGATAGCAATGGGAAGTTATATCAAATAGCAATTAAAATTTGGCTTCAGAAAATAATATATCAGGGGTGGCCAACAGTAGCTCTCCAGATGTTTTTTGCCTACAACTCCCATCAGCCCCAGCCAGCATGGCAAATAAGAACATAAGATAAGCCATGTTAGATCAGGCCAATGGCCCATCCAGTCCAACACTCTGTGTCACACATAAGAACATAAGAGAAGCCATGTTGGGTCAGGCCAATGGCCCATCCAGTCCAACACTCTGCGTCACACATAAGAACATAAGAGAAGCCATGTTGAATCAGGCCAATGGCCCATCCAGTCCAACACTCTGTGTCACACATAAGAACATAAGAGAAGCCATGTTGGGTCAGGCCAATGGCCCATCCAGTCCAACACTCTGTGTCACACATAAGAACATAAGAGAAGCCATGTTGGATCAGGCCAATGGCCCATCCAGTCCAACACTTTGTGTCACACAGTGGCCAAAACATTTTTTTTATATACACACACACACACACTGTGGCCAATAGCCACTGATGGACCTCTGCTCCACATTTTTATCTAACCCCCTCTTGAAGCTGGCTATGCCTGTAGCCACCAACACCTCCTGTGGCAGTGAATTCCACATGTTAATCACCCTTTGGGTGAAGAAGGACCTCCTTTTATCCGTTTTAACCCATCTGCTCAGCAATTTCATCGAATGCCCACAAGTTCTCGTATTGTGGCTGGGACTGATGGGAGTTGTAGGCAAAAAACATCTGGAGAGTTACCGTTGGCCACCCCTGTAATATATCATAGCGAACTTCACATGCCATTGAAAAGACCCTCGCACAACGACCTGTAATCCGTGGGTTCATTCCCATAAGAAGCTTCCTAGTGATCTCCAAATTAGAAAGACCGAAATGGCCCTGAAATCTACTTAATAAGGGACCAATTAACCTCGCCCGTATCGCCTGGTAAAACTGGCATGAAAGGAGAACATGTTCAACACTTTCGATGGCCCCGGCTCCACAAGGGCAGATGCTCTCATTCTTAGGGATTATAAATATACATATATATGTATGTATTATTTTTATAAACATATCTGCAAGGTATATACAAACGAATTGTATCAAAAGTATAGATAATATGATATTCATTTCGAATGTATTTAACTTTCTCCATAAAGACGAGTTCAAAGTTGCCCATCTGTCCAAATGCAAATAGGCATGAGCAATTAGATTGTTAAAATCTAGCACAACCGTATGCATAATATCAGTATTCCAAGGTAAGTAATAACATCTGGGCACCAATGAAAATGTCCAAGGGCAAATACACTCTGGGATATATTGTTTCCCAATGACATCAGCTCAGCTTTTGCCCAGTGAATCAAATATCCAAACAAGTCTCCAGAGGTATTCATCATATTCATCCATTCAGCAATGGAAAACTGAGGTTCCAAAATAAATAATAAAAGATCATCTATGCAAACAAGGCTTGAATTCAGCAGGAGCTCACAGGAGCGCAGCCCCTGAACCTCCAGCCGGGGTCTGCATGCAGTGCGAGGTTCTCTCATAAGAACATAAGAGAAGTCATGTTGGATCAGCCCAATGGCCCATCCAGTCCAACACTCTGTCACACAGTGGTCAGGAAACCAAGTGCCATCTGGAGGTCCACCAGTGGGGCCAGGATACTAGAAGTCCTCACACTGTTGCCCCTCCCAAGCCATTGGATACAGAGCATCACTTGCCCCAGACAGAGAGTTCCAACAATACCCTGTGGCTAATAGCCACTGATGGACCTCTACTCCATATGTTGATCCAATCCCCTCTTGAAGCTGTCTATGCTTGTAGCCACTGCCACCTCCTGTGGCAGTGAATTTCTTGTGTTAATCACCCTTTACGTGAAGAAGGACTTCCTTTTATCCGTTCTAACCCGATTGCTCAGCAATTTCATGGAGTGTCCACAAGTTCTCATATTGCGAGAAAGGAAGAAAAGGACTTCTTTCTCTACTTTCTCTACTGGAACGTCGCGACCTCGCAACAGTGATCCATGCAACGGTCACCTCAAGATTGGACTACTGTAATGCCCTCTACTTGGGGCTACCTCTGTGCCGGACCCGGAAGTTGCAGCTAGTGCAGAACGCATCGGCCAGGCTATTGTTGGGGCTCCCGAAATGGGAGCACATATGGACGGGGCTGCGCGGACTGCACTGGCTGCCAATTACATACCGAGTCCAGTACCTTTAAAGCCTTATATGGCCGAGGACCAGCCTACCTAAGGGACCGTCTCTCCCCATATGAACCCCAGAGGGCACTGAGGTCAGTGGGAAAAAATAAAATGGCGATCCCTGGGCCGAGAGAGGTCAAGCTCCAAAACACCAGAGCTCGGGCCTTTTCAGCTGCGGCCCCTGCACTGTGGAATCAGCTTCCGGAGGAAGTGCGGGCCCTGCGGAACCTTGACCAGTTCCGCAGGGCCTGCAAGACCGTCCTTTTCAAACAAGCGTATATCGACACCGACTGCTGAACTGCTGTGAATAAAGGATCCGCCATCTACATTACTATCGAACCATTTAAACTGGCAGAATCAGCGTCACAGAACTAACCATTACTACTGCCAGATAAATTTAAATTAACTTAAATGATGTATTTTAAATCTATTAACTGGTTTTTATATGTTTAATTTTAATTGTTAAATTTAAAGTTTTTTATCTATTAATGTAAATGTATAAAATGCTGTTAGCCGCCCTGAGCCGCCTAGGCGGGGAAGGCGGGATACAAATAAAATCTATTATTATTATTATTATTATTATTATTATTATTATTATTATTATTATTATTATTATTACTATTACTTTCTCTATCCCGTGCATAATTGTGTAAACCTCCCCACGGCGCACAGATTCCGGGGCATATACAAATAAAATATGCTACTGAGCTCCTGCACCTTTTCCCCCCTACAAAATGACCCCTGTATATAAATAATAACTTTAAATTCCAAGGAGTAAGGCACAAAGCCTTGAATACTATTATTTTGTCTAATGGCACAAGCCAGAGGTTCCCAACATAAATCAAAAATAAGAGTACAAGTTAACAAGTATGCCTGATCAACTAAGATCAGGGAAACTAAATCCCCCTTCATTGAAGGGAAGATGCATCCTCTTTACTTGGGGGAGGGCATCAGTGGGAGGGCTTCTAGTGTCCAGGCCCCATTGATGGACCTTCTGATGGCACCTGGTTTTTTGGCAACTGTGTGACACAGAGTGTTGGACTGGATGGGCCATTGGTCTGATCCAACATGGCTTCTCTTATGTCCGTCAGTGGCTATTAGCCGCAATATATAGGTGGAACTCTCTGTCTGGGGCAGTGATGCTCTGTATTCTTGGTGCTTGGGGGTGCACAGTGGGAGGGCTTCTAGAGTCCTGGACCCGTTGATGGATCTCCTGATGGCACCTGGTTTTTTGACCACTGTGTGACACAGAGGATTAGACTGGATGGGCCATTGGTCTGATCCAACATGGCTTCTCTTATGTTCTTATGTGTGACACAGAGGGTTAGACTGGATGGGCCATTGGTCTGATCTAACATGGCTTCTCTTATGTTCTTATGTGTGACACAGAGTGTTGGACTGGATGGGCCATTGGTCTGATCCAACATGGCTTCTCTTATGTCCGTCAGTGGCTATTAGCCGCAATATATAGGTGGAACTCTCTGTCTGGGGCAGTGATGCTCTGTATTCTTGGTGCTTGGGGGTGCACAGTGGGAGGGCTTCTAGAGTCCTGGACCCGTTGATGGATCTCCTGATGGCACCTGGTTTTTTGACCACTGTGTGACACAGAGGATTAGACTGGATGGGCCATTGGTCTGATCCAACATGGCTTCTCTTATGTTCTTATGTGTGACACAGAGGGTTAGACTGGATGGGCCATTGGCCTGATCCAACATGGCTTCTCTTATGTTCTTAAGTGTGACACAGAGTGTTGGACTGGGTGGGCCACTGGCCTGATGCAACATGGCTTCTTTTATGTGACACAGAGTGTTGGACTGGATGGGCCATTGGCCTGATCCAACATGGCTTCTCCTATGTTCTTATGTGTGACACAGAGGGTTAGACTGGATGGGCCATTGGCCTGATCCAACATGGCTTCTCTTATGTTCTTAAGTGTGACACAGAGTGTTGGACTGGGTGGGCCATTGGCCTGATGCAACATGGCTTCTTTTATGTGACACAGAGTGTTGGACTGGATGGGCCATTGGCCTGATCCAACATGGCTTCTCCTATGTTCTTATGTGTGACACAGAGGGTTAGACTGGATGGGCCATTGGTCTGATCCAACATGGCTTCTCTTATGTGTGACACAGAGGGTTAAACTGGATGGGCCATTGGCCTGACCCAACATGGCTTCTCCTATGTTCTTATGTGTGACACAGAGTGTTGGACTGGATGGGCCATTGGCCTGACCCAACATGGCTTCTCTTATGTTCTTAAGAGGAGGAGTTGATTTATACCCAAATCTTCACTACCCATCCGAGTCTCAAAGCAGCTTACAGTCGTTTTCTCTTCCTCTCCCGACAACCTTGTGAGGCAGGTGGGGCTGAGAGAGCGCTGAGAGAACCATGACTGGCCCATGATCACCTGGCAGGCTTCAGGCGGAGGAGTGGGGAATCAATCCTGGTTCTCCAGATTAGAATCTGCTGCTCTTAACCCCTGCACCAAGAAGGCCAACCTATTTAGTAGCCTTCGCAAGGTGCAAAAAATATGCCAATAGTCAGCACTTCGGTTCTGGGAGACGAACAAAGAATTCTAACCCACTTCTAAACTTTGCAAGGCAAACCAAATGCAGTCAGTGTAGCAGAGATAAACTTTCCGGTATATTTTGTCAAAAGCTTTTTCAGCATCAAGCAAGAGAACGGCAAGTTGATCAGATCTCCTCCTGTTTAAAACAATCAGATCAGTGAGCAGTGTCAGAACTAATTAATCTTCATTAGTTTATAGATTTTTAGAGGGGGGGAAATGCTCCAGAACAGAAGATTTGTCTGGGCTTATGGATCTGTGACCAATTCCCCACTAGCCTTATGCCGCTCTCAGCCTCCTCTTCTCTGCGGGGCTTCCGTCGGATTTCACACTATCTGCCCCGGGCCTGCAACTAGCTTCACCTCTTTCGCGCAGCAAACACGATCCTCTAAAACCAATTTCTGTTTGCCGTGCGAAAAAGGCAAAGCGAGTTGCAGCCCCGGGGGGGAGACAATGTGAAATCCGACAAGAGCCCCATGGAGAAGAGGAGCGCGGGAGTGGCGTAAGGCTAGCGGGGAATCGGTGCGTGTTTTGTAATAACTTAACTTACTCCAAGACCTATAAATATGATGGATTTAAAGATTGTCAGAGCCTTGCCTATCTCATATAAATCCTGCCTGGACTACATGTACCCAGGGCTTTATTTGGAGGGGAGAAGCTCAGCTGGAACTCATTTGCATATTAGGCCACACCTCCTGAGATCACCATTGTATCACACAGGGCTTTTTCTACCCAAAAAAAGTCCAGCAGAGACATTTGCACACATCCTGACATCATTATTGTTTCACACAGGGCTTTTTTGGTATAAAAAGCTCAGCTGGAACTCATTTGCATATTAGGCCACACCTCCTGACATCACCATTGTATCACACAGGGCTTTTTCTACAAAAAAAAAAGTCCAGCAGGAACATTTGCACACCTCCTGACATCATTATTGTTTCACACAGAGCTTTTTTGGTATAAAAAGCTCAGCAGGAACTCATTTGCATATGAGGCCACATCTCCTGACATCACCATTGTTTCACACAGGGCTTTTTCTACCCAAAAAAAGTCCAGCAGAGACATTTGCACACATCCTGACATCATTATTGTTTCACACAGAGCTTTTTTGGTAGAAAAAGCCCAGCAGGAACTCATTTGTATATTAGGCCACACCCCCAGGTGCCAAGCCACAGCGTATTGTTGGAACTCTCCGTCCGAGGTAGGGTTGCCAAATCTCCAGGTGGGGGCAGGGGATCCCCGGTTTGGAGGCCCTCCCCCAGCTTCAGGGTTATCAGAAAGCAAGGGGAGAGGGAAATGTCTGCTGGGAACTCAGTTATTCCATATGGTGACTTATTCCTATAGGAAATAATGGGGAATTGATCTGCGAGTATCTGGGGCTCTGGGTGGGCTGTTTTTTGAGGTAGAGGCACCAAATTGTCAGCATAGCATCCAGTGCCTCTCCCCAAAATACCCTCCAAGTTTCAAAAAGATTGGACCAAGGGGTCCAATTCTATGAGCCCCAAAAGAAGGTGCCCCTATCCTTCATTATTTCCTATGGAAGGAAGGCATTTAGAAAGGTGTGCGGTCCCTTTAAATGTGATGGCCAGAACTCCCTTGGAGTTCAATTATGCTTGTCACACCCTTGCTCCTGGCTCCACCCCCAATGTCTTCTGGCTCTGCCCCCAAAGTACCCAGATATTTCTTGAATTGGACTTGGCAACCCTACTCTGGGGCAGCGATACTCTGTATTCTTGGTGCTTGGGAGGGGCAACAGTAGGAGGGCTTCTAGTGTCCTGGCCACACTGCTGGACCTCCTGATGGCACCTGGGGTTTTTGGCCACTGTGTGACACAGAGTGTTGGACTGGATGGGCCACTGGCCTGATCCAACATGGCTTCTCTTATGTTCTTATGTGTGACCCAAAGTGTTGAACTGGATGGGCCATTGGCCTGATCCAACATGGCTTCTCTTATGTTCTTATGTGTGACACAGAATGTTGGACTGGAAGGGCCATTGGCCTGATCCAACACGGCTTCTCTGATGTTCTTAAGTGTGACACAGAGTGTTGGATTGGATGGGCCATTGGCCTGATCCAACATGGTTTCTCTTATGTTCTTATGTGTGACACAGAGTGTTGGACTGGATGGGCCATTGGCCTGATCCTACATGGTTTCTCTTATGTGTGACACAGAGCGTTGGACTGGATGGGCCACTGGCCTGATCGAACATGGCTTCTCTTGTGTTCTTATGAACTTTGTTCCTGTGTGTTCCTGCTCAAAAAAAGCCCTGCATTTAACCTTTTGCAGTTCCTGATACAGATCTGATGCGCGAGACGACAGCCAATCAGTTTACGAGATATTTCAATCTATTGCTCAAACGGCCTTCTTTTATCTCTCTAAGCTTCTTCTCATGAGAAGCATGTGCAACGATTCTCCCTCTAATAAACGTTTTACAAGCACCCCGTTCGATAGCAAAAGCACTAGTCGTTCCGTGATTAATATGAAAATATTCTAATAACACAGCCATCGTCTGATTTATTTTTATTTATTTTTTAAATCTCATCATTAAGAAGAGAGACATTCAAACTCCATAAAAAAAAGGCGGTCCAACCCAGTCTGGAAACTGAAGAACTAATGAAACGAATGTCTGCCAAGGAGCAGGGAGAAACGCTTGGTGCTGGAAAGAGGGGGAATAGAAGGGTACACCCAATCATTGCCTGCCTGTGCTGGAGACAGACTGGGTCAGTGGGTGGAATATTCATTTCCTTGATTGATTTATTTAACATACGTACATAAGGCAAAGGCATCTCTTCTGCCCTTCAGGGGACAGACTGAAATTCAGGGGAGATTTTGCATGTGCTAGCAGACAAACAGAGAAAGCTGGAAGTTAGGGCTGCCGTGCCGATCCCCAGGTGGGTTACGCAACAAAAAATGCAAGCTAGAGACCAATTTACTAAGAAGTACGGTATATAGAAACCAGTCCAAATGTCCAAAACATGCATATTCAAGCCCCAAAGTAGTGTGGTGACAAGCCGATCGATTAAGTACTTGTTTCTTTCCAGTCTTCATCAGACCTGGGACCAATATCGATTCAATTTTATAGATTCTTTACACCATTTTCAAAAAAGAGTTTGAAAATTGTGTAAATTGAATCAATATTGGTCCCAGGTCTGATGAAGACTGGAAAGAAACAAGTACTTAATCGATCGGCTTGTCACCACACTGCTTTGGGACTCGAATGTACATGTTTTGGACATTTGGACTGGTTTCTATATACTTCTTAGTAAATTGGTCACTCGCTTGCCTTTTTTGTTGTGTTATCCATTATAATGACCTCTCTCGGATTGTATTCGATCCCCAGGTGGGGGCCGGGATCCCCTGGTTTGGAGAGGGCCCCCCACTACAGGGTCATCAGAAAGCGGGGGGGGGGAGGAATGTCTGCTGGGCACTCCATTATTCCCTAGGGGGACCGATTCCCATAGGCTATAATGGAGAATTGATCCATAGGTATCTGGAGCTCTAGGGGGGGGGGGTGTTGTTTGAAGTAGAGGCACCAGATTTCCAGCATCGCATCCAGTGCCTCTCTTCAAAACACCCTTCAAGTTTCAAAAAGATTGGACCAGGGGATCCAATTCTATGAGCCCCAAAAGAAGGTGCCCCTATCCTTCAGTATTTCCAATAGAGGGAAGGCATTTAAAAGGTGTGTGGTCCCTTTAAATGTGATGGCCAGAACTCCCTTTGGAGTTCAGTCATGATTCTCACAGCCTTGCTCCTGGCTCCACCCCCAAAGTCTCCTGGCTCCACCCCCCAAAGTCCCCAGATCTTTCTTGAATTGGACTTGGCAACCCTACTGGAAGTGTGGGTGGGAGTGGAAATAAAGGCATGATATATGAAACTGCCTCATACCAAAATCAGACCCTTGGTCCTTCAGGGTTAGTTGTGTCCAGTGTTCCCTTTAAGCTGCAGTGTCTTGTGAAGAAAAAGTCTACTTTGTGAGCTACTGGCATGAAAGTTGCACGTTACTGCATCAATTAGTGTGCTCTGGGGTCATCCTTCCTGAACTAAGACAAAAATGGGTGAGCTGGAGGCTAAAAAACTGTGAGCTGTTAGCTCACACCGCTTAGAGGGAACACTGGCTGTGTCTAATCAGACAGGCAGAGGTTCTCCAGGGTCTCAAGCAGAGGCCTTTCAAATTGCCTGCTGCCTGGTCCTTTTTAACTGGAGACGTCAGGGATTGAACCTGGGACCTTCTGCATGCCAACCAGATGCTCTGCCCCTGAGCTACAGCCCCTTCCCATAGAGGCAATGGTTCCCCTGCTCCAAAAACCAGGCAGGCAACACCCAGTCAATACCCTGCAGGAGACAGAGGGGAATGCTTCCATTGCAGGGAGGGATTGTGGCATGCAGAAAGAGTGTCTAAAGTATTGTAGCTCACTGGATTGTAGTAGAACAGGGGTGTCAAACATGCAGCCTGCGTGTCAAATCAGGCCCCCAGAGGGCTCCTATCAGGCCCCCAAGCAACTGGCTGTCATCTGCTTCCTTCTCCCTCTCTCTTGCTTCCTTCTGCATAACAGCTTGCTTTGCCAGGCTTGCTCAATAGAACAGGAGCTACAGAGCAAAACCTCTATTTTCTCCATTGGCTGAGGCTCCTCCCTTGGAGAGGAAGGGGGGAGGGAGAGCTTGCTTTGCCAGGCTCTCTCAATTGCACAGCGGAGCTACTGAGCCAAGCCGCTCTTCCTTCTATTGGCTGAGGCTCCTCCCCTCCTGGTCTCCTGGGGAAGGAAGGAAAGAGTCAGAGCTTCCTTTGCCCGGTTCCCAGGATTGCATAGGAGAGGTACAAAGAAAGCACCTTTAAGACCAATAACTGGTAATGTTTTATTTAAAAAATTTTAAATCTTTAATTGTGTTTGTGTTCTTTATAAAGTTTATATCTCTGCTACTTGACATTACATTTTATAACACTCATGACCCAACAAGGCCACATTTTTGTCAGATCCGGCCCTCATAACAAATGAGTCAGACACCCCGATCTATACCTTGTGGCTAATAGCCACTGATGGACCTCTGCTCCAGATGTTTCTCCAATACCCTCTGGAAGCTGTCTATGCTTGTAGCTGCCACCACCTCCTGCAGCAGTGAATTCCACGTGCTAATTACCGAGATCTGACGAAGTTGGGCTAGGCCAGGCCATTCAGGCCGGGACAATCTGTCATTTGGCAGAACTAAATCTGTCCACGCAGCTCCATAAAACAGAAGTGCGGGATGCAGCCTGGCATGTTTGCATGAAGGTTTCGTCCCGATCCACTCCCAGTTTTTATGAAATGTTAAAACCAGCCGACCGAGCCTAATTATGTAGTCAAAAATTAATAATAACAAGCCGCCCTCAGCCAAAACAGGAAAATCCAGACCGTGGAGATGATTATGCCTGTGAGTAGGCAGCGGGAACAGCTGCAGGTGTGTTGTCTGAGAAGGCGGATTTGGAAAGCGGCCATGCTCTGTACAGGTTCTGCGGTGGTTCTTGCTTGTTATCCAAACCATCACCACTAGATGGCAGGAGTGGACACAGTTCCAAATAAAACACTGTTCCTTCAGTCCCGAAGGAAAAACAACCGTCCTGTTTACTAACATGCATTTATTCATCATGATACAGGGCTTTTTTTGAGCAGGAACGCAGTTCAGGCTGGCTTGATATCAGGGGGTGTGGCCTAATATGCAAATGAGTTCCTGCTGGGCTTTTTCTAACAAAAAAGCACTGTGTAGAGCAGTGGTATCAGGAGGTGTGGCCTAATATGTAAATGCGTTCCTGCTGGGCTTTTTCCACGGAAAAAACCCTGTATGAAAAATGGTGGCATTGGGGTGTGTGGCCTAATATGTAATAGGTTCCTCCTGTGAAATAATGGCAACATCGGGGTGTGGCCTAATAGGCAAATGAGTTCTTGCTGGGCTGTTTCTACAAAAAAAGCCCTGTGTAAAAAATTGTAACACCAGGGGGTGTGGCTCAATATGTAAATAAGTTCCTGCTGAGCTTTTTCTAAAAAACTCTGTGTGAAACAATGGCTATAGCAGGGGGTGTGGCCTAATATGAAAATGAGTTCCTGCTGGGCTTTTTCTACCCCCCAAAAAAGCCATGCTGGTACTTTAAAGATTTGCAGCTTTCCAGACGACATGGACTTCTTTGAGGGGCAGAACGGAGAAGCCACTGATCATGGCTATTGAGCCAAGTTCATCGATGGTGCTGATTTATTTCATTTCATAGGATCACTGAGTTGGAAGGGACCTCCAGGGTCACCTAGTTCTAAAGGCAGAAGCGGAGAGTGATTTTTACATTTCCTCCCTGACCTGTTGCAGGAGGTGGGGGGGGGGATCCCTTGTCTTCCAGGAGCAAAGAGGAAGGGATGAGATTTAATAGAGAGCCAGCATGGCATAGCGGTTAAGAGTGCCAGACTAGGATCTGGGTAAACCCAGGTTCGAATCTCCACTCTGCCATGGAAGCTCACTGGGTGACCTTGGTACGGTCACTTTCTCTTAGTTCAACCTAACTCTCAGGGTTGTTGTGAGGACAGAATGAAGGAGAATGATGTAAACCAAGAAGAAGAAGAAGACTGCAGATTTATACCCCGCCCTTCTGTCTGAATCAGAGTCTCAGAGCGGCTCACAATCTCCTTTACCTTCTTCCCCCACAACAGACACCCTGTGAGGTCGGTGGGGCTGAGAGAGCTCTGACAGAAGCTGCCCTTTCAAGGACGACTCTTGCAAAAGCTATGGCTGACCCAAGGCCATTCCAGCAAGTGCAAGTGGAGGAGTGGGGAATCAAACCCGATTCTCCCAGATGAGAGTCCGCACACTTACACCAAACTAGCTCTGTTGGCTCCCCGTTGGGGAGAAAGGTGGGATATTATATGTAGATATGAGTAGTATGACGTAATATGTAGAAATGAGCAGTTGAACATTTTTCATGGCTTTTAGGAAGGAGGAGGACGATGAAGAGGAGATTTGATTTATACCCCTCCATCACTCTGCGTCTCAGCACAGTTTACAATTTCCTTCCTTTCCCCACAACAGACACCCTGTGAGGGAGGTGGGGCTGAGAGAGCTCTGAGAGAACTGCTCTTGAGAGAACAGCTCTGAGAGAACTGGGACTGGCCCAAGGTTATCCAGGTGGCTGCATGTGAAGGAGTGGGGAATCAAATCCGGTTCGCTCAGATTAGAGTCCATTGCTCTTAACCATTACACCAAACTGGCTCTAGTTTATAACATCCCCCAAGAGCTGCTGCAGATGACAGTAAGAGAGAATCCAGTTTAAAAACTGCCACAGGAAAGAGGAAAGTCACGCTCCATGGAAACAAATCCACTTATTCTGCTGAAATTTCTGGTGAATTCTCCAAGCTGTCTTATGTTTAAGTCCATCTAGACCACAATCCTGTCTCACACAGTGGCCAACCAGTTCCTCTGGAGGGCCAACAACAGGGCAGAGAGGCCGAGGCCCGCATAAGAACATCAGAAGAGCCCTGCTGAATCAGACCAGTGAGGGTCCATCTAGTCCAGCATCCTGTCTCATACAGTGGCCAGCCAGTTCTTCTGAAGGGCCAACAGCAGGGCAGAGAGGCCATGGCCTTCATTGGAACATCAGAAAAGCCCTGCTGGTTCAGACCAGTGGTCCATCTAGACCAGCATCCTGCCTCACACAGTGGCCAACCAGTTCCTTTGGAGGGCCAACAACAGGGCAGAGAGGCTGAGGCCTTCTTAAGCACATCAGAAGAGCCCTGCTAGATTAGACCAGTGGCCCATCTAGTCCAGCCTCCTGTCTCACACAGTGGCCAAACAGTTCCTCTGGAGCACCAACAACAGGGCAGAGAGGCCAAGGCCTTCATAAGAACATCAGAAGAGCCCTGCTGGATCAGACCAGTGGCCCATCTAGTCCAGCATCTTGTCCCACACAGTGGCCAACCAGTTCCTCTGGAGGGCCAACAACAGCGCAGAGAAGCCAAGGCTAGCACCGGCCCAAGGACACATGACGCCCCAGGCAGGAACCCCCCGCCGCCCCTTCCGCAGTGCTGTAGCACAACGCCGTGCTCTGTTGCACCCCCTCAGGGCGCTACACTTTGATGCCCACCCGTCCCCTCCTTCCTTTCCCGTCACCTCCACCCTGTGCAATCAGAGTGTGCCACCGCCCGCCCCTCCTTTCACTTTCCCGTCCCTTCGCTTCCCCTCCCCCCACGCAACCATAGCGCACCACGCCGGGGCCGTACCGGCCCCGACGCAGCATACATCTTATCTTTCAGAGAAGACACTGGAGGCTTCTCCCCCCTCTCTTCCAGAACTGGAAGGGAGGGGGAACCAAGCCTTCTCTGAAAGATAAGATGCACACTGCGTTGGGGCCAGTATGGCTCAGGTGTGGCGCACTATGATCGTGGGGGTTGGGAGGCGAAGGGAAGAAGAAGAGAAGGGAAAGGAGGGGCGGGCAGAGGAGGAGGAGGCAGGCAAACTAGGCGCTTGCTTGGGGCACCGGGAGCGCAGGGGAGCCTAATTTGCACTCCCACTGTCCCGGCACCTTAGGCAAACACCTAGTTTGCCCACTGGGCGAGCCGGCCCTGGCTAAGGCCTTCCCCTGATGCTGCCTCCTGGCTCTGGGATTCAGAGGCTGAGCGCCTCTGAGCGTGGAGGTTGTTTTTAATGCCCCATGTCCTGCCATAGTGTGTACCACAGGGGCACACCGCATCCAAGTAAGTCGGTGACTTTTCTGTGTGCATTAGCAGTAGCCAGTGGAATGCCAACCACGCAGGCATGCAAAACGACTTTAAATGCTGTTCGTTCTGAATTTTGCACGCAGTGGCAAGGCAATTATGACCCAAAATTAGTATTGCAGAGAATATTGGTTACATTTATTTATTCGTTTTTATAATGTCATTGTCTCCGGGCAGGGGTCATTTCGTCGCAGGAACTCCTTTGCATATTAGGCCACCCCCACCCCCCGATGCAGGCAGTTCTTCAAGAGCTTACAAAAAAAAGAGTCCTGTCAGCTCTTGGAGGATTGGCTACAGCTGGGGGGGTGGCCTAATATGCAAAGACGCTCCTTCAACTAAATGGCCTGTCTTCGGGTTATTTAACAGTTTTTATGCACTGCTCCTACCACTCCCTAACGGCTGACTTTCTCTCAATCGTCCACCAGAGGGCACCATTGTCTTATAAATTTTGATACCAGACGCCCGGCCAAGGAGAGTTTCCTTGTGGATCAGTCTGAGCCAGGGGTGGCCAAACTGTGGTTCAGGAGCCAGATGTGGCTCTTTCACACATGCTGTGTGGCTCTTGAAGCCCCCACCGCCTCATTGGCTGGCTTGGAGAAGGCATTTCTCTCTTTAAACCATGCCTCCAAGCCAAGTCAGCCAGCGGCTTGCGGAATGTATTTTAAAGTTAAAGTCGCTTTCTTTCCACCTCTTCCACCTCCTCCCTCCCTCCCAACACCTTCCTTTCTTCCCTCCTTTCCTTCCTTCCTTCCTTCCTTCCTTCCTTCCTTCCTTCCTTCCTTCCTTCCTTCTTTCCTTCCCTCCTTTCCTTTCCTTTCCTTTCCTTTCCTTTCCTTTCCTTTCCTTTCTTCCCTCCTTTCCTCCTTTCCTTCCTTCCCTCCTTTCCTTCATTTCCTTCCTTCCTTCCCTCCCTCCCTCTTTCCTTCCCTCCTTCCTTCCTTCCTTCCTTCCTTCCTTCCTTCCTTCCTTCCTTCCCTCCCTCCCTCCTTCCTTCCCTCTCTCCTTCCTTCCTTCTCTCCTTCCTTTCCTCCCTCCCTCCTTCCTTCTTCCTTCCTTCCTTCCTTCCTTCCCTCTCTCCTTTCTTCCTTCCCTCCTCCCTCCCTCCCTCCCTTCCTTCCTTCCTTCCTTCCTTCCTTCCTTCCTTCCTTCCTTCCTTCCTTCCTTCCTTCCTCCCTCCCTCCCTTCCTTCCTCCCTCCCTCCCTCCCTTCCTTCCTTCCTCCCTCCCTCCCTCCTTCCTTTCCTCCTCCCTTCCTTCCTTCCTCCCTCCCTCCCTCCTTCCTTTTTTCCTTCCTTCCTTCCTTCCTTCCTTCCTTCCTTCCTTCCTTCCTTCCTTCCTTCCTTCCTTCCTTCCTTCCTTCCTTCCTTCCTTCCTTCCTTCCCTCCCTCCCTCCCTCCCTCCCTCCCTCCTTCCTTCCTTCCTTCCTTCCTTCCTTCCTTCCTTCCTTCCTTCCTTCCTTCCTTCCTCCCTCCCTTCCTCCCTCCCTTATCTTGCAGCTCTCAAACGCCTGATGTTTATTCCATGTGGCTCTTACGTTAAGCAAGTTTGGCCATCTCTGGTCTGAGGTTTCTTTTTGTAGCCCAAAAGTATGTGTTAGGTGACCCGAAGCAGTTCACAGCATTTTTTTTTTTTTTGCTTGATAAGACTACAATCCTTGTCCTATTAGGTTGTTTATGATGTGTATAAAACAAGTGCTGTCGAGTCGCAACTGACATAGAGCATCCCAGCAAGAGCCAGTTTGGTGCAGCAGTTAAGTGTGCAGACTCTTACCTGGGAGAACCGGGTTTGATTCCCCACTCCTCCACTTGCACCTGCTGGGATGGCCTTGGGTCAGCCATAGCTCTGGCAGAGGTTGTCCTTGAAAGGGCAGCTGCTATGAGAGCCCTCTCCAGCCCCACCCACCTCACAGGGTGTCTGGTGTGAGGGAGAAAGGTAAAGGAGATTGTAGGCCTCTCTGAGACTCTGATTCAGGGAGAAGGACGGGGTATAAATCTGCAGTTCTTCTTCTTCTTTCAAAGCAAGTAAGAACAGCAGAGGTGATTGGCCTCTGCTTGGCTCATTGGTGGACTCCCATCCAGTGGCGGGCTGGTCAGGGTGTCAGCTTGCCCGATGGCAAGTGGGCCCCCTTAAACATTAGACAATGTGTTAAAAATGTTAATGTCCTTTTAGTAGCCTGAAAATAAAATAGGCGTTCCAATATTATTACTGTAATGCCACTTAAAGCAACTAAAATTTACAGCAGATATTAAATATTTACATTTAATACCTACTGCATACTGCCAGTAAAATGCACAATATATGTACACTGTAATTACGAAATGTTTCGCAAAAGTTTTAATTGTATCTTTTTCTCCCCACTTATAAAAATTAAATGATAGCCTTAGAGTTGTGGGTGGGCCCCCTTTGTCTCCTGACAACCAATATTTTTAGACCCAGTCCGCCACTGCTCCCATCCAAGTCCTTGACGCCGCTTAGTCTATAAGATCTGACCAGGCCACCGTTCCTCCTATGTTCCTTATTACATGTCTCCGTAGCCTACTGATGGTCCTGACGTCTATTACGCAGTGGCCTTAGAGTTGCAGTGAGAAAAGTGTATTATAAGTAGGCCTCATTTTGGACAGGCGCTCACAGGAGCAGAGCTCCAGAACCTCTAAATTTTATTGCGCTCTTTCTTTCTTACCACTCCCTTCCCTCAGAAATACTTGCCTCTCGGCTCCATTGGTTCAACCTCCCTGTGAGGATTTCGCTGAACTCTTAAGATTTGATAGACTTTCTAATGTTTTTCCCCCCACACAAAAAAATGAGGGAATGACCAAAACATATCAAGCAGACAGGTGGAAATCTTCATCATGCCACTGTGGCCGCAGAGGAGAAAGTAATTTTAAAAGTATGATGGAAACAAGGTTTTATTATAATTCTAATTCTAGAAGCGTTTTAAGGTAGACGCTGAGCTGATATCATTTAGTACACCTTCCGGTGATGTCAGGGGGTGTGTGGCATATGCAAATGAGTTGTGCTAATGAGCTCCCGCCCCTCTTTTTCTACAGAATGACCCCTGACTATAAGTAGCACAAATAAAAACTCAAGCCAAATTCCACTTTTCTATTTAAAACCATGCTCAGCTCAAAAGGGGGCTATTTGGGGGTAGTTTTGGATAGGAGAAACTCAGACAGGTCACGGATGTTTTTCATGGCCATGTGATAATTTTTGTCAGTAATGGTCTGTCAACGAGTTGGTCGAGACCCAGGAGTAGTTGTAAGAACCGGATTGGGTTAGAAGAGTGGACAGACGAGCCAAGTCAAGTTGGGAGCCAGTTTGGTGTAGTGGTTAAGTGCACGGACTCTTATCTGAGAGAAAAAGAAGACGACTGCAGATTTATACCCCGCCGTTCTCTCTGAATCAGAGACTCAGAGCGGCTTACAATCTTCTCCATCTTCTCCCCACACAACAGACACCCTGTGTGGTGGGTGGGGCTGAGAGGGCTCTCACAGCAGCTGCCCTTTTAAGGACAACTCCTGCAATAGCTGTGGCTGACCCAAGGCCATTCCAGCAGCTGCAAGTGGAGGGAATCAAACCCGGTTCTCCCAGATAAGAGTCCACACACTTAACCACTACACCAAACTCTTTGATTGGGGTTTGATTCCCCACTCCTCCACTTGCAGCTGCTGGAATGGCCTTGGGTCAGGCATAACTCTGGCAGAGGTTGTCCTTGAATGGGCAGCTGCTGTGAGAGCCCTCTCAGCCCCACCCACTTCACAGGATGTCTGTTGTGGGGAGAGAAGATAAAGGAGATTGTGAGCTGCTCTGAGTCTCTGATTCAGAGAGAAGGGTGGGGTATAACTCTGCAATCTTCTTCTTTTTCTCCCAGGTAAGAGTCTGTGCACTTAACCACTACACCAAAACTGGCTCCCAACTTTACTTGGCTCCTCTGTCCATTCTTCTAACCCAATCTGGTTAGGGTGGGATATAAATCCAATATCTTCTATCAAAGGGGGGGGGGTGCCCCGATAGGGAGTCCGGAAGAGAGGACACAAGCCTCTTCCCCTGACTTCCTGCCTTTCAACAAAGTTGGACTCCAGTGGCAGCTTTCAGAGCAACAAAGTTTCATTCTGGGTAAAAGCTTTTGGGTGCATGCCCACTTCTTCAGATACATGTTCAATGCATCTGAAGAAGCGTACATGCATATGAAAGAAGGCAACTTCGTCGGTCTTCAGCAGGGCTGGCCAAAGTTGCTTAATGTAAGAGCCACACAGAATACATGTCAGATGTTTGAGAGCCACAATACAGGAAAGCAGGCAAATAGATGAGAGGAGGGAGAGGTGGGAAGAAAGCAACTTGAAATGCATTCCCCAAGCCACTGGCTGGCTTGGCTTGGAGAAGTGATTTAAAGAGACAGATGCCTTCTCCAAACCAGCCGACGGGACGGTGGGGGCTTTGAGAGCCCCACAATAAGTGTGAAAGAGCCCCATGCAGGGCTTTTTTGGTCTCAGGACCTCCTTTGCATATTAGGCCACACCCCCTGATGTAGCCAATCCTCCAAGAGCTTACAGGGCTCTAAGCACAGGGCCTACTGTAAGCTCCAGGAGGATTGGCTGCATCAGGGGGTGTGGCCTAATATTACAAAGGAGGTCCTGCTAGAATTCCTTACAGGGCTCTCAGTACAGGGCCTACTGTAAGCTCCAGGAGGATTGGCTGCATCAGGGGGTGTGGCCTAATATACAAAGGAGGTCCTGCTAGAATTCCTTACAGGGCTCTAAGTACAGGGTGTGGGAGTCAAGAAACCAGACGAGACGACCGTGGGGAAAGCCGACCTCCTCAAGCAGGAGCGCTGCTTTATTTATCCTCCGAAACCAGGCGTTGGCTCAGGTAATGATTGATAACCTTTTTGCAACAGTGCAGTGCCAGGGCAAAGTTCATGCACATGAGGCAGTTTCTGATGGGGCCCTGCAGGGTGCAGGCAGCACAGGCAACCACGTGGTTTGCCAGCGTGGAGTCTGGTACTGTTCCTGCACCCCTACATCTCCCCCTTTATGTTTTTAAGCTGATAATAAGCATAATACAGTGCACGCCGTTGCCATGTTTCCTTAGAACGCGTATACATTTGCAGCAAATTAGGAAGGCACTGAATACAACAACAGGCAGTAATTAAAAGAACAACAATTACAATTATGGCACAAATCAATTGTCGGAGCCAAGTAGGGTCTGGGAGCAGGGAGGTTAGCCAAGCAAAAGGGTCCCAATCAGGACGGAGTGCATTATCCGCAATGAGGTTGTGCAAGTGCTTCAACTCTTCCTCGATGGTTCGGTTGAAGTCTTGAAACCGTACCTCACAGGCTGCTGGTCCAACAATCTTGCAAAACCCTCCCTGGCGTGCCAACAGATAGTCCAGGGCAAGCCGGTGCTGCAACTGTATTTGGTGCAGACTGAAGATCTCCTTCTGTAGGTCACAAATGATGGAGGTAGTTGCATTAATGGATTGTTCTAGACGGCAGGTGAGTCCAATGATGGAAGCGCGGTTCTCCTGTGCTACTACATTAGAGTAGCCGCCTAAGGTTAAAATGCCTGTGAAACTTGCAGCGGCTGCCCTCCCCGTACCCCACTTCTCGGGACCCCCACTTAACTGTGGGTCTACAAAGACAAGATCAGAACACCCTGACCCCAGCGGACTTCGTCGTTGTCGCTGGGGTTGGGGGGACGGTGCGGAGCGCAACACCGTGACAGGTAATGTAAGAAACCCAATAGATGCGCACTCATAATTTCCTGGATGAAAGTTAGTGGCGATTCCCCCACCCCAGAAGAACCATAAATTGGGGTCTTTTATGATCCACCCACTACAAATGGACCCGGGGGTAAAGGTGGAAACATTTGGAAACAAGAATGGAAAAGTAACATGAAGCATGTCCCAAGTAGAATTCATAAGGGAAATGTTAACATTATAAGAAGAATTAAAGTTCATATTATTACCGCCTCCCACCCAGAATCGGTCACTACAATGGGTCTGATTCTTGCGACTAAGCCAATGTTTGTTCCCATCAGCAAGTCCCTTCCACTTGGAAAAGGCGTTATTTGTAGCGCCGCAGCAAAAGCACAGTCCTGGCAAGGCATATTGGTAATGAAACATGCGAAAGCGAGTAGCATTAACATTGTCCTCCAATGGGTTGGTAAACATATAGGAGCGGTCAGAGCCCTGCAATTGTGCCAAAACAATTTCTGGGGCTTGAAAAGGGGTAGGCATAAAGGACATAGAGGAAACTGAAGCAGGGGGCTCATAAACCAGCGTTACATTGGTACCCTGATGCCAAAACATGTAAGCTGCGTGGCGAACCCACAGGTTTTGGGGAGGGGAATGAGGAAACAATTCAGCTCCCACTGGCGTGGGAGACAAGCAGCCAAACAAGAACACACAAATCAGCATCATGGAATTGCGCTGAATGCAGGTAAGGAAGGCCAACAGGAGGCGTTCAGGAGTTTGGGGTTCTTGTGTTTGTAAAGGAATTGTATAAAAACAATCCTTGAGATCGACCACCGCTAGCTGCCAATGCGCGGGGATCATATTCGGATTTGGCAGCCCACACTGCAAGGGCCCCATGGGCTGTATGATGGCATTAATAGCTCGCAAATCATGTAAAAGTCGCCACTTGCCTGATTTCTTTTTTATCACAAAGACAGGAGAATTAAATGGCGACGTTGAGGGAGTTAAGTGACCTGCGGCCAACTGTTCCTCAACTAAGAAATGCAATGCTTGTAGCTTTTCAAGGGGTAGGGGCCACTGTTCTATCCAAACAGGCTCCTGAGAAAGCCAAGTAAGCATTACAGCAGAAGGCTTGGCCATCACTCATCAAGAATGAGGCTCGCCTTCAATTGGGTGAGTAAATCTCGACCCCACAGATTCAAGCCCAGTGGAACCACTACTGGCCGGATGTACCCAAGGAGCGCTTTAGTACTTGTATGTTTGACAGAAAGAGAACGCTGACTCTGTCGGGCGGTCCTAGTCCCACCAACACCATGCACCGCTGGACTATTGTCTAGAGGCCACTCAGCGGGCCATTGAGCGGAATCTATGACTGAGACGTCAGCTCCAGTGTCTAAAAGGCCCTCAAAGGGTTTTCCGTTGATCAGGTAAGTTCGCACAGGCTTGGAGGCAAGAATATCCTGGTGCACCAGGGCGATCTGAAAAACAGAAGAAGAAGAAAAACCACCCTCGCGCCCCCTTATGGGGAGCGCGTGAACAACAGGAGTATCCGAAGGAAACGAAAAAGGGAGTTGGCTCCATGCCTGCACAAGGAGCGGCACCCCTGGGGGAGGGGCCTCCTCACAGGCAGGGATGATGAACACTCCCTGCTCTCCCATTTCTTTTAGGGGCAGCAGCAGTACAGCTTCCGCCGAAAACTGCAGAGGCAGGGAAACAGGCAATGAAGTGACCTCCCCTGGCAAGGGCTGAGCCACAGGTGAGGTCGTTGCCAGGGTCCAAATCATGGGTTCTCCCTTTGGACTCGGGCCGGGAGACAGCCCGCTTAGGAGTTTTTTCGCTCTCCCTCCCCCGCAGGAGCGGAACGGCACTGATTTGCCCAATGATATCCTTTACCACATTTTGGGCACTTCTTGGAAGGTCTGTTAGCTGCAGTACCTCCTTGTACAGTACGGGAGCGACACTGAGCTTTGTAGTGACCGGGCTTCCCACATTTAAAACAATTACCAGTGGGTTTCCTAGGTCGCTCCCCACCCCGAGGGCGGCTGCCAATAGGGCCATCTCGTGCTGCTTAGACCCAACCTCTGCACACGCGGTTAGCATGTCAGCCAACGTATACCCAGGGCGGCTTATAACTGAACTCAGCACCCGCTTGCAATCAGTGTTAGCATTTTCATAGCCTAATTTAACCAGCAGTTCGCTCTGCGCCTCGATGTTATCCAGCTGCCGCTGGATGGCCTCCTGGAGGCGGTCAATGAAGGCGCCATAGGGCTCCCCGTTACCCTGCCGGATGGCACTGAATGATTTTTGTGCCTTCTCTGTAACTGGGACCCGGCGGAAGGAGCGGAGGATGCAAGCTTTAACGCCTGCCAGATGAGCGTCAGTGAGCTGGGTTTGAGCAACCAGGTCAGCAAACTGCCCCGCCCCATAAAGCTGGTCGGCGGTAATTTGTGCGGTGCCAGCAGCAACAGCGGCAGCCCGATATTCACTATCCCAAACAACATACTGTGAAGGCGACAAGATCATACGGGCGAGAGTTTTCCAGTCATAAGGCAACATGGCATAGCCAGTCGCAATGCCCTCCAAGGTGCCCTGCACAAAGGTGGATTTCAACCCATAGTCCTTAATGGATTTATTGAGCTCTCTCAGAACAGAATACGGTAGACCTGACCAGGTCACCTGAACTAGGTTAGGGTGATTAGGATCTGGTCCCCGTGTTATGGGGAACAACCCCGGAGATTCCCCACCCCAATCCTCTGACAAGTCTAGTTCCCCTGCCTCTCGGGCTCGAGCCAAAGAGCGTTCTAAGGGACTGAGAAGCATGGCGGGAGAGGACTGGGGCGCCGGGAGGGCTGAGCCCAGCGGCTCACTGGGAGACACAACCGTCTGGGGAGCTCCTGCGGGAGCTGAGGCCGCTGGCCAAGAGGCCAGGGCCGGGTAGAGATAAGGGGGGGTTCACCCGACGTCTCAGGGGGCTTACAGAGGATGTTATCAGTCGGAGTGAACTGGCAAATGGCATGATGAATCCGCTGCCAGGTTATGAGCAGAAACATAGGGGCGCGGGGTTCCTGCCGCAGCTCCGCTCCGATTTTCCCCCAGTCGCTGGGCTTCATGGAACCACATTGTGGATACCATGGACACTGGCAGTCTATCTCCCGCAGGAGCTCAAGGATCTCTTTCCCTGACGGGCATCTGTCTGGCTGCTGCGACTGACATAATTTCCTTAGTTCATCTGCATGCGCTACCTGTTCCTTAGACAACGTTTCCCCCATACTCACCTGAAAGGAGGTGCACCGTGAAGACCGAAGGGTCGGGTGAGCAGGAGCCGGGAGCTGATCACGTCGGGGTCACCAGCTGTGGGAGTCAAGAAACCAGACGAGACGACCGTGGGGAAAGCCGACCTCCTCAAGCAGGAGCGCTGCTTTATTTATCCTCCGAAACCAGGCGTTGGCTCAGGTAATGATTGATAACCTTTTTGCAACAGTGCAGTGCCAGGGCAAAGTTCATGCACACGAGGCAGTTTCTGATGGGGCCCTGCAGGGTGCAGGCAGCACAGGCAACCACGTGGTTTGCCAGCGTGGAGTCTGGTACTGTTCCTGCACCCCTACAACAGGGCCTACTGGAAGCTCCAGGAGGATTGGCTACATCAGGGGTGTGTGGCCTAATATGCAAAGGAGGTCCTGCTAGAATTCCTTACAGGGCTCTCAGTACAGGGCCTACTGGAAGCTCCAGGAGGATTGGCTACATCAGGGGGTGTGTGGCCTAATATGCAAAGGAGGTCCTGCTAGAATTCCTTACAGGGCTCTAAGTACAGGGCCTACTGTAAGCTCCGAGAGGATTGGCTGCATCAGGGGTGTGGCCTAATATGCAAAGGAGGTCCTGCTAGAATTCCTTACAGGGCTCTTCGTACAGGGCCTACTGCAAGCTCCAGGAGGATTGGCTACATCAGGGGTGTGTGGCCTAATATGCAAAGGAGGTCCTGCTAGAATTCCTTACAGGGCTCTAAGTACAGGGCCTACTGTAAGCTCCAGGAGGATTGGCTGCATCAGGGGTGTGTGGCCTAATATGCAAAGGAGCTACTGCTAGAATTCCTTACAGGGCTCTCAGTACAGGGCCTACTGTAAGCTCCAGGAGGATTGGCTGCATCAGGGGTGTGTGGCCTAATATGCAAAGGAGGTCCTGTTAGAATTCCTCACAGGGCTCTTCGTACAGGGCCTACTGGAAGCTACAGGAGGATTGGCTACATCAGGGGTGTGTGGCCTAATATGCAAAGGAGGTCCTGCTAGAATTCCTCACAGGGCTCTAAGTACAGGGCCTACTGTAAGCTCCGAGAGGATTGGCTGCATCAGGGGTGTGGCCTAATATGCAAAGGAGGTCCTGCTAGAATTCCTTACAGGGCTCTTCGTACAGGGCCTACTGCAAGCTCCAGGAGGATTGGCTACATCAGGGGTGTGTGGCCTAATATGCAAAGGAGGTCCTGCTAGAATTCCTTACAGGGCTCTAAGTACAGGGCCTACTGTAAGCTCCAGGAGGATTGGCTGCATCAGGGGTGTGTGGCCTAATATGCAAAGGAGGTCCTGCTAGAATTCCTCACAGGGCTCTTCGTACAGGGCCTACTGGAAGCTCCAGGAGGATTGGCTACATCAGGGGTGTGTGGCCTAATATGCAAAGGAGGTCCTGCTAGAATTCCTCACAGGGCTCTTCTTACAGGGCCTACTGCAAGCTCCAGGAGGACTGGCTGCATCAGGGGTGTGTGGCCTAATATGCAAAGGAGTTCCCGCTCCAAAAAAAAGCTCTGCAGCAGCTTATCCGGTTGTGATGTAAAACTGTATCCCCAGATGTGCATAACCCCTTAAACACTGGATGTGAGCACAACTGCCCAGTAATCAATTATTAGGGCTTATTTAAAACTGTGGGGAACATTTCCCCCTCCTTGCATATGCAATAATACGGCTTTTTAGGCTGTAAATATAATTCTACAGAGGGCAGGCCGTGGAGCTATGCCAGCTGAGGGGGGTCGACTTCCCCGAACACTTAAGCGGCTGTGAATGAATTGTATTGAGTCCTGATGGGCCACTGAAGGGCTGTAAAGTCGAGAGGTCAGCGCAAAACCGAGAATGCGCCTTCTGTGTGTCAAGCGGAACGATCACAGAAAATAATGCTCAATAAAGGGGAAAGCGAAGGAGGCCTTCGTTTCTCTGTCTCCCCTCGAGTGGGTTATGTTCTTTTTGTAGAGTAATATATCGTTGTAGGTAAGGACTATTAAAATCCAACTTAAGGAGATTCCCAGCATAATAAGGAAGCTTCAGAAGCTGCCCGGAACAGATTCTGTCCGTCGTGACCAGAGACTGTAGGTGGGTGAGTAGGGATCCCCCGGTTTGGAGGTCCCCAATCTGCCAGCAGTGAGCAGGCCACTAGTGGGACCCTGCCCCCAAAGATCTCTGTTGCCACATGACATGCCCTGTGCGATGATGTCACCCAGAAGTGCCGTCATTTTGCTGGGCACATCACGCTGGAGACGCCCTAGGAATTGCAGTAAAACTCTATGGTGCCATAGAGTTGTACCATGAATCCTAGAGCATACCTGGCGCAATGCTCTAGGAATTGCGGTAAAACTCTATGGTGCCATAGAGTTGTACCATGAATCCTAGAGTATGCCTGGCGCGATGCTCTAGGAATTGCAGTAAAATTCTATGATGCCATAGAGTTGTACCATGAATCCTAGAGCATCCCTGGTGCGATGCTCTAGGAATTGTGGTAAAACTCTATGGTGCCATAGAGTTGTACCATGAATCCTAGAGCATACCTGGTGCAATGCTCTAGAAATTGTGGTAAAACTCTATGGTGCCATAGAGTTGTACCATGAATCCTAGAGCATTCCTGGCGCAATGCTCTAGGAATTGCGGTAAAATTCTATGGTGCCATAGAGTTGTACCATGAATCCTAGAGCATCCCTGGCATGATGATCTAGGAATTGCAGTAAAATTCTATGGTGCCATAGAGTTGTACCATGAATCCTAGAACATCCCTGGCACGATGCTCTAGGAATTGTGGTAAAACTCTATGGTGCCATAGAGTTGTACCATGAATCCTAGAGCATCCCTGGTGCGATGCTCTAGGAATTGCAGTAAAATTCTATGGTGCCATAGAGTTGTACCATGAATCCTAGAGCATCCCTGGTGCGATGCTTTAGGAATTGTGGTAAAACTCTATGGTGCCATAGAGTTTTATTGCAAGTCCTAGAGAACCCCGGTGACATAACATCATTTCCGGGTGACGTCATCACGCTGTACACGCTTTGTGTGTGCAAGAGCACAGTGCCCCGCCGCAACGGCAGAGGGACTTGGCAACCCTAGTAGAGTTGCCAGCTCCAGCTTGGCAAATTCCTGGAGATTTGGGGGTGGTGCTGAGGGAAGATGGAGTTTGGGAAGGAAAGGGAGCTCAGCATAAGAGCATAAGAAAATCCATGTTGGATTAGTTCAACACTCTCCAACAGTCCAACAATAGCCAAAACCCAGGTGCCATCAGGAGGTCCACCAGTGGGGCCAAAACTCCAGAAGGCCTCCCACTGTGCCCCACAGGCACTGAGAAAAAAAGAGCATCTCTGCCCCAGGCATAAGAGAAGCCATGTTGGATCAGGCCAATGGCCCATCCAGTTCAACGCTGTGTCACACAGTGACGAAAATCCAGGAGCCATCAGGGGCCAGAACTCCAGGAGCCCTCCCACTCTTACCCCCTCAAGCACCAAGAATACAGAGCATCACTGCCCCAGACATAAGAACATAAGAGAAGCCATGTTGGATCAGGCCAATGGTTCATCCAGTCTAACATTTTGTGTCACACAGTGGCTAAAGACCAGGTGTCATCAGGAGGTCTTCCACCAGCAGGAAGAGCTCCTTAGGCCAGAGAAAGGCTTCCAACTTTGGTCAGTGGAGTGGGAGGACAAGGGTGCAAAACCCCTAAGTTGCCAGATCCAGGTTGGGAAACTCCTGGAGATTTGAGGATAGAGCCTGGGGAGAACAGGGACCTCAGTGGGGTGCAACACCGTAGATCCCACCTTTCAAATCACCCATTTCCTACAAGGGAACTGATCTGTAGTCTGGAGAGGAGCCATAATTCTGGGGGATCCCCAGGTCCCACCTGGAAGTCGGCGTCCTTAGCATCTACACCATCGTTCTTTTTTTAAAAAAATCAATTACACTTCATTGAGAAATTCTTACTTTCTTACATTCCATCATAAGTAAACACAGTTCAAAAGCGATGTCAAAATCACGCAATGAACAGTGAGAGCACAGTTCTCAAAGTACCAGAGTAAACGACACATTTCCATACCGAATAGCCGTGGTTTTCGCCCCACGCTGGCCAGTCTTTGCCAATAACGTGTTTCAATTTGCCAGTTCGGCTCGGGCCTGTTAATGTTCGGGCGATTGCTTTTTAATTGCCTTCCTCTGCCCCACTTCATTTGTCAGTAAACAGAAAGGGCCGTCCTTTCCAAAGCCTTTCCATCTGGATCTCATACAACTTAGCCACCCACCGTGTCTTAAGCTAACCCCTGCTGCTAACCAGGCTACCAGTTTATTGGGCCTTGCCCTCCAAGCCTGCCCTCCTTATAAAGATGAAAGTGCCTTAAAAAGCTTTGTGTGTGCCGTGTTCAGAGTTGGCAGGATGGTTTAGGTTAATGAACTTATTTGGGACTGAGTGGGGGGGCTGAGAGAAGGAGGAGGAGGAGGAGGGAAGAGGCCGCTTCTAGAAATAAATGGCTTCAGGGTAACCTGGCCTCCCTCTGCCCTCCCCAATGATTATTCAGCAATTAAAATGTGGTGACACCGCCTTAAAGGTAATTAGTTGTCAATGAGTTGCCAGTCTGTGAACCCCTTTAACACCTTTCCTTTCCTTTTTCTTTTTGCCATCAAGTCGTAGCCGACTGATGGTGACCCCCCCCCCCCCCGTAAGGTTTTCAAAGGCAAGAGATGTTTAGGGGCGGTTTGCTGCTGCCTGCCTCTGCAGAGCAACCCTGGACTTCCTTGGTGGTCTCCTCGTCCAAGGACTAACAGGGCTGACCCTGCTTAGCTTCAGAGATGCTGGAACAGACCAGTGGTCCCTCTACTTCAGTATCCTGTCCCACACAGTGGCCAGCCTGTTCCTCCGGCATAGAGACCAAGGCCTTCATTAGAACATCAGAAGAGTCCTGCTGGATCAGATCAGTGGTCCATCTAGTCCAGCATCATGTCTCACACAGTGGCCAACCAGTTCCTCTGAAGGGCCAACAACAGGATAGAGAGGCCGAGGCCTTCATTAGAACATCAGAAGAGTCCTGCTGGATCAGACCAGTGAGGTCCATCTAGTCCAGCATCCTGTCTCACACAGTGGCCAGCCAGTTCCTCTGGAGGCCAACAACAGCACAGAGGCCGAGGCCTTCATAAGAACATCAGAAGAGTCCTGCTGGATCAGACCAGTGGTCAATCTAGTCCAGCATCATGTCTCACACAGTGGCCAACCAGTTCCTCTGGAGGGACACCAACAGGGCAGAGAGTCTGAGGCCTTCATAAGAATATCAGAAGAGTCCTGCTGGATCAGATCAATGGTCCATCTAGTCCAGCATCCTGTCTCACACAGTGGTCAATCAATTCCTCTGGAGGACAGGTCCTCTTGTGGATCAAAAACTGGCCAATTAATAGGATGCAGAGAGTGAGTATAAATGGGCAGTCTTTGCAGTGGAGGATGGTAAGCAGTGGAGTGCCGCAGGGCTCAGTACTGGGTCCGATGCTCTTTAACTTGTTCATAAATGATTTGGAGTTGGGAGTGAGCAATGAAGTGGCCAAGTTTGCAGATGACACTAAATTGTTCAGGGTGGTGAGAACCAGAGAGGATTGTGAGGAACTCCAAAGGGATCTGTTGAGGCTGGGTGAGTGGGCGTCAACGTGGCAGATGAGGTTCAATGTGCCCAAGTATAAAGTAATGCACATTGGGGCCAAGAATCCCAGCTACAAATACAAGTTGATGGGGTGTGAACTGGCAGAGACTGACCAAGAGAGAGATCTTGGGGTCGTGGTAGATAACTCACTGAAAATGTCAAGACAGTGTGCGTTTGCAATAAAAAAGGCCAATGCCATGCTGGAAATTATTAGGAAGGGAATTGAAAACAAATCAGCCAGTATCATAATGCCCCTGTATAAATCGATGGTGCAGTCTCATTTGGAATACTGTGTGCAATTCTGGTCACCACACCTCAAAAAGGATATTATAGCATTGGAAAAAGTCCAGAAAAGGGCAACTAGAATGATTAAAGGGTTGGAACACTTTCCCTATGAAGAAAGGTTAAAACGCTTGGGGCTCTTTAGCTTGGAGAAACATCGACTGCAGGGTGACATGATAGAGGTTTACAAGATAATGCATGGGATGGAGAAAGTAGAGAAAGAAGTACTTTTCTCCCTTTCTCACAATACAAGAACTCGTGGGCATTCAATGAAATTGCTGAGCAGTCAGGTTAAAACGGACAAAAGGAAGTACTTCTTCATCCAAAGGGTGATTAACATGTGGAATTCACTGCCACAGGAGGTGGTGGCGGCTACAAGCATAGCTTCAAGAGGGGGTTAGATAAAAATATGGATCAGAGGTCCATCAGTGGCTATTAGCCACAGTGTGTATATATATATGTGTGTGTGTGTATATATATATAATTTTTTTTGGCCACTGTGTGATGCAGAGTGTTGGACTGGATGGGCCATTGGCCTGATCCAACATGGCTTCTCTTATGTTCTTATGACCAACAACAAGGCAGAGGCTGAGGACTTCATAAGAACATCAGAAGAGCCCTGCTGGATCAGACCAGTGGTCCCTCTAGTCCAGCATCCTGTCTCACACAGTGGCCAATCAATTCCTCTGAAGGGCCAACAACAGGGCAGAGAGGCCAAGGCCTCCATAAGAACACTGGAAGATCCCTGCTGGATCAGCCCATCAGTCCATTTGGTCTAGCATCCTGTCTCACCCAGTGACCACCCAGTTCTTCTGGACAGCCAACAACAGGGCATAGAGGCCGAGGCCTTCCCTTGATGTTGCCTCCTATCTCTGGGATTCAGATGCTTAGTGCCTGGAGGTTCCAACCCTGTTTCTATCGCTACTAGCAGACTCACTGTGAAAGTACACCCAGCAGCCTTTTAAAGGCATTTGTGAGTCTTCAGTTTAAACTTCTTGGCAGCATGTTTGTGCATCACTACATGAATCACGGATGCCAGACTCCAGGTGGCACCTGGGGATCTCCCGGAATTCTAGCTAATCTCCAGGCTTTATTTGGAAAGAATTTGGGTCATCCAGTTTTTCAAGGCAAAACCCTAGACTTCCTTGGAGGTCTCGCATCCAAGGTTGACCCTGCTTAGTTTCAGAGATGTGACAAGATCAGGCTAGCTTGGATCATCCAGGTTTTCAAGGCAAAAGGCAGGTTTTCAAATTGCCTGCCTCTGCATAGACTTCCTTGGTGGTCTCCCATCCAAGGACGGACCAGGGCTGACCCTGCTTAGCTTCAGAGATGAGATCAGGCTAGCCTGGGCCATCCATGTCTTCAAGGCAAGAGATGTGCAATGCAGAGGTGGCTCACCATTACCGTCCTCTGCGTAGCAACCCTGGACTTCCATGGTGGTCTTCCTCCCAACTACTGACCCTACTTAGCCTCAGAGAGGTGATGAGACCAGGCTAGCCTGGGCCATCCATGTTTTCAAGGCAAGAGATGTGCAATGCAGAGGTGGCTCGCCATTACCGTCCTCTGCGTAGCAACCCTGGACTTCCATGGTGGTCTTCCACCCAACTACTAGCCAAGGCTGACCCTACTTAGCCTCAGAGAGGTGATGAGACCAGGCTAGCCTGGGTCACCCAGGTTTTCAAGGCAAAAGGCATTCAGAGGTGGTTTGCCATTGCCTGCCTCTGCATAGCCACCCTAGACTTCCTTGGTGGTCTCCCATCCAAGGGCTGAGCCTGCTTAGCTTCAGAGATGTGACAAGATCAGGCGAGCCTGGACCTTCCAAGTTTTCAAGGCAAGAGATGTGCAGAAGTGGTTGGCCTGCATAGCAACCTTGGATTTCCTTGGTGGTCTCTCATCCAAGGACTAACCAGGGCTGACTCTTCTTAGCTTCAGAGATGTGACAAGGTCAGGCTAGTCTGAGCCATTCAGGGCTATCCTTGGACACCTACTGCCTGTTTATGGGCAAAAGGAGGGCTCTTTCCCAAAAAGGAAATGAGCTCTTGATGGGGGTTTTATCGTTCCTTGCTGTGGACTTCGTGCAGCCAGAACACCAATGTCCCAGTGCTGCTAGAACATGTCATTTTCAAACTGATTTCTGGGAAGCCCTGGGGATCCTCAGAAACTTATCAAGGAGCTCCTCAGGGAGAGGATTGCAAGTGGTGTTAGGACTGACCTTAAAGGGGCTGGAAGTCCCCTGGAATTCCAATTGATCTCCAGATGTCAAAGATTAGTTCCCCTGGAGAGAAAATGGCTGCTTTAGAAGGTGGACCCTACGGCATTATACCCTGCTGGGGAATACCAGCATGACCAGTGTGCAGGATCAAATCAGGGAATCACAGAGAGAAAACTACACAAATTTGCAAGAAAGGGCAGGAAATTAGCATGACTCTGAAGCTATGCTTTCTTTCAATTTAGTGGCACAAGACTACAAGAGCTCTCCAGAGCTTCTGGGTGCATTCACAGTGCGCTAAATAATGTATTTTGCAACTGAATTTTTATTGTGTGCGAACAGCAAAAATCCAGTTGCAAAACGCCTTATTTAGCATAGTGTGAATGCACCCCCTCCTCTGTACAAATAGCAGCCCTGTGCAGGGCTTGTTTTTGTAGCAGAAACTCCTTTGCATATTAGGCCACACCTCCTTGATGTAGCCAATCCTCCAAGAGCTTATAGGGCTCTTAGTCCAGGGCCTACTGTAAGCTCCAGGAGGGTGTGTGGCTTACTATGCAAAGGAGTTCCTGCTACAAAAAGCGCCCTGGCCCTGTGCAAAGCATGGTGGAGTTGCAGCTGACTTTGCACAGACACATAACTGCACATACACACAAACACACGTTGCCAATGATCACAGCTTGCAATGCGAGGTCAGGAGGCTCTGCCATGCATTTTGTACATTCAACATGTTCCCCCCATATTATGGGACCGTGTGACTCTTTCCGATTTTTCACAGCGGCTGATAACACAGCAGAGATTTCGCTCGCGCTTTTTCCTAGGAGTCTCGTCTTTTCCGCTTACTCATCTTCTCAGGATGTGGCCAGAGCAGGAAGTCTGAAAACTGCTCACCCCAGAGCATCACTGGAAGAGCTGAGGGTGGTTACAACAAGCAGTACTCCCTCTAAGCTGCAGAGTCTTGTGAGCAAAAATTCTACTTTGTGAGCTACTGGCATTAAAGTTGGGAGCTCCTGCATAAATTATTGTGCTCCAGGGTCATCCTTCCTGAGCTAAGACAAAAATGTGTGAGCTGGAAGCTAAAAATCTGTGAGCTAGCTCACGCTCACTCAGCTTAGAGAGATCCAGGTGGGCAGCCGTGTTGGTCTGAAGCAGCAGAACAAAGCAAGAGTCAAGTGGCACCTTTAAGACCAACAAAGTTTTATTCAGAATGGAAGCTTTTGTGTGCCAAAAGCAGGCTTTGAATTCAGCAGGATGTCACAGGAGCACAGCTCCTGAACTAGGCTTCCCAGTCCCCAGGTCCCAGCAGCGGTTCCTGGTTTTACAAACTTCCCCCTGCCAGCTGGCCAGTGGGCGGAAGCCCCACCCCCACAGCCACCCTGTACCTCTAGATCTCTGGCAGGTTTAGAAACCTGCAAACAGGTCCGGTTTTAAAATGTGTGTGTGTGTGCCTTTAAAGTTGAGCAAGAAGCAGGAAGTACTTCATGGGGAAGGGTCAGTAGCAGAGCCTGTCAGAGCACAGCCCCTCCGTTTGTTTTGCTTTAGTTTCAGAGCAAGTAAGTGGGTGGGTGAGTGTGAGTGTGTGTGAGAGAGCGAGAGCAGCGTAGCCCATGTACTTTTCAGACCTTGGTGTGGAGGAACCAGAGACAGTGTGTGTGAGAGAGAGAAAGAAAGCAGCCCCTGTACTTTTCAGAAGTCTTTGTAGAGACAGTAAGGGGAGTGTGTTTTGCATTGTTTTCAGAGACTTTGTATAGGAACCTGTTTATGGGATTGAGGAAAACTCCACCTCTTTCTCTTTTGTTTGCCTGTGTTAGCCTGAAGAATAGCAGTTCCTGTGAGTAAAGCCCCAGTGAAAACTCTGTGCATTTTGGCTGCTTTGTGTGTATTCATTTTCATTTACTAGAATTGCAGCTATTGGGCAATGAGGAAATGATGACTATTCGGGTGAACTGCACTGCTGTATTTTTATGTATTTATTTTGGAATGGGAAAGTCTGGCTCCACCCAAAGTCTCCTGGCTCCACCCCCAAAGTCCCCAGATATTTTCTGGATTGGACTTGGCAACCCTATCCTGAACCTTTCTGAGGGCTCCCCCTCTTCCTCCCCACCTACCTTACCTTGTCCATGGAATAGTCGGTGCAGCTGCATAACAATCCCTGGATGAGCTCCACCACCTATTTTTCTACCAAGCGACCCCTGGCTAGAAGCGCACTTCATCAGACAAAAGCTCACATTCCGAATAAAACCTTGTAGATGTTAAAGGTGCAACTTGGCTCTTGCTTCGTTCAGCTTAGAGAGGAGACGGGTTACAAGACGATTTAGTGAGTTTACGGAAATGCAGGAGAAAAGCGGGATGTTAGATCAATATATAAATGTTTCATCAGAGATCATTCCATAAAAAACCCAACAATCCTTGTTCCCCCTGCCATTGTGTAGGCTTACATTGTTATGTTCCAGGAACAGGCCGTTTTTCTCTGTGTGCGTGTGTGTCTGTGTGTACATGTGTGTGAGAGAGCAGGCCTCATTTTATGCAGGAGTTCACAAGAACGCAGCTCTGGAACCTCTACATTTTTCTGTGCTTTCTTTCTTACCCATCTCCCCATCCCCATACTTGCTTTTGGGCTCCATTGTTCAACCCCCCTGTGAGAATTTTGCTGAACTCTTTTGACAAACTTTCTAATATCCCCCCCCCCCCAAAAAAATGGGAAAATAACTAAAGCTTATATATAAAGCAGACAGAAATCTTTATTATGCCACTGAGGCCACATAGAACAAAAGTCATTTAAGAGTAAGGTTTCATGATGACAATTCTAATCCAAGAAGCATTTTAAGGTAGATGCTGAGCTGATATCATTTAGTACATCTTCCGGTGATGTCAGGGGTGTATGTGGCATATGCAAAGGAGTTGTGCTAATGAGCTCCAGCACCTCTTTTTCTATGAAATGACCCCTCTGTGTGTGTGAGGAGGGGGCAGGGATCAAATGCCACTGAAATGTCCTTGGATAAAAGGAAGAGTTCAACCTTTGGAGACTTTCATTTTCAAGGCATAATGTTTATTTCTCTTTAGCATAGGTTCAGCCCAGTTTCTTATTATTGCTATAAAGTCACTTCAAAAGCATATTGTGTTGCTTTGGCAACAGATGTTGTCCCCTGTTAATACTTTCTTGGATCCCCCTTTTTCGTTTCAAACAGATTTCCGTTGTGCAAAAAAAAAAAAAAAATGGCAAACCGCTTATCGGGAAGCGTCTATGGTGATTTAATCAAACCTTGGAGCAGAATGAGATCTCTCCCTGGGAATCGCTGCTTCCGCCTGACTCAACAACATAACCATTAAAAGCAAGATAAATTGCCCAGTTCAATCCAGAATGGACCTCAGCGACTCAGAAATCAGACTGTTCTTTCCACCATAAATCTGTGTGTGACTTTACAGCGTCAAGCCATTTTCTACAAAAGAAAGAAAAATTAGCTCTTAGGTTTTCTGATCTATAGAGTCTCCAGTTTGAGAGCCAGTTTGGTGTAGTGGTTAAGTGCACAGACTCTTATCTGAGAAGAATCGGGTTTGATTCCCCACTCCTCCACTTGCAGCTGCTGGAATGGTCTTGGGTCAGCCATAGCTCTCGTAGGAGTTGTCCTTGAAAGGGCAGCTGCTGTAAGAGCTCTCTTAGCCCCACCCACCTCACAGGGTGTCTGTTGTGTGTGTGTGTGGGGGGAGGTAAAGGAGATTGTGACCACTCTGAGACTGAGATTCAGAGTATAGGGCAGGATATAAATCCAGTATCTTCTTCTTCTCCATCTTGCAATGTAGATTTTTTCAGGAATCCTGCTTTTCTTCAGGGGAGTTGATCTTTGGAGATCTATCCTAATTCCAGGAGGTAGCAACTCATTACACCACACTGCACAAATGGAAGTTGTGCAGTATGGTGTAATGACTTGCTACCCCCTGGAATTAGGATGGATCTCTAATGATCAGCTCCCCTGAAGATAGGGTTGCCAAGTCCAATTCAAGAAATATCTGGGGACTTTGGGGGTGGAGCCAGGAGACTTTGGGGGTGGAGCCAGGAGACATTGGGGCAGAGCCAGGAACAAGGATGTGACAAGCATAATTGAACTCCAAGGGAGTTCTGGCCACATTTAAAAAGGGAGGGACGGTGGATCAGTGGTAGAGCATCTGCTTGGGAAGCAAAAGGTCCCAGGTTCAATCCCTGGCATCTCCAAAAAAGGGTCCAGGCAAATAGGTGTGAAAAACCTCAGCTTGAGACCCTGGAGAGCTGCTGCCAGTCTGAGAAGACAATACTGACTTTGATGGACCAAAGGTCTGATTCAGTATAAGGCAGCTTCATATGTTCATATGACAGCACACCTTTTTAAATGTCTTCCTTCCATAGGAAATAATGAAGGATAGGGGCACCTTCTTTTTTTCGGGCTCATAGAATTGGACCCCCTGGTCCAATCTTTTTGAAACTCGGGGGGGTACTTTGGGGGAAGGCACTAGATACTATACTGAAAATTTGGTGCCTCTACCTCAAAAAAACAGCTCCCCCAGAGCCCCCGAAACCTCCAGATCAATTCCCCATTATACCCTATGAGAATCTATCTCCACATAGGGAATAATGAAGTGCTCAGCAGACGTTTCCCTCCCCCGCCCCCCCCCCCCGGTTTCTGGCGACTCTGAAGCGAGGGATTGGCCTCTCTACTCACGAGTTGCTGCCAACTTCTTCACAGCAACACAGACACACCATCCTAAGAGGAAGCTTTTCCCATCAGGGACTGAAGCCTCTGGAGGTAGAAAGGCATATGATCCTCTGGGGGCGGGGCTTCCCTCTGCTGGCCAGCTGACTGAGGGCGGGAAGGAGCCTGGGAAAGCGGAAGAACCCCCGCTGGGACCGGGGGATTGGCAAGCCTACCTGAAGAAAATGCAAACAATACAAACAGGCTTTGGTGTGAGTAATACAGAAACAGACTGCACTGAAAAAATATATATGCAGGTTTGCTATCTTGAAGCACTGAAAATATATAATCTGAAGCAAATGGCTGCTTTGGATGGTGGACGCTATGGCATTGTCCCTCCCCAAGCCCCAGCCTCCCCAGGCTCCGCCCTTAAAATCTCCAGGTATTTCCAACCCGAAGTTGGCAACCCTACAGATGAAGGTCTAGGAGTCCCCAGATTAAATTGCTGCACCGCTGTGAGGTTTGATAGTTGATATTTAGGCCAATCACACACTCTCTGATTGGGGGTGGGGTGGAGGGTGGGATGTCTTGGATTCCAGCAGTAATATCTTGGGACCTGAATCACTTTGTAGAAGAATGTTGGCATGTTCCAAAACAGCCTTGTGGTTGTTGGAAAATAGCGACAACACAGGCTTGTGGTCTTTCTTTCTTTCTTTCTTTCTTTCTTTCTTTCTTTCTTTCTTTCTTTCTTTCTTTCTTTCTTTCTTTCTTTCTTTCTTTCTTTCTTCCAAGTGCTTACAAAAAAGAGCCTTGTGCACCTCTGACAATCCTGAAGAAACACTGGATTATGACTGTCAAGATCCCCCTAGTATGTTCCCAGAAATCTTGGCTGTTCCAGGATGTGTGTGTGTGTGTGTTTTAAGTCCTGCCAAGTCACTTCCAACTTACAATGAGTGTATGAATTAATGAAGAAGATATTGGATTTATACCCCGCCCTTCACTCTGAATCTCAGAGTGGACTACAATCTTCTTTACCTTCCTCCTCCACAACAAACACAGGACAACTCTGCGACAGCTATGGCTGACCCAAGGTCATTCCAGCAGCTGCAAGTGGAGGATGGGTTATTGTTGGAATTCAAGTTATTTGAATTTCCCAACAGGGATTAAACCCAGTACTACCAGCTGAGAGTTCATTCACTTAACCACTGCACCAAACTTGCTCACTAAAACACCTTATTGTTAACTGGATTACTCAGTTCTTGCAAATGGAGGGCCAGGGATTCCTTGATGGAGTTAATCCATCTCACGTTCGGTCTTCCTCTTTTCCTGTTGCTTTTAGCTTTTCCTAGTATTATTGCTGTTTCTAGTTACACTTGCTTGTCATAATGTGACCAAATATGACAGCCTTACTTCACCTGGGTCATTTGTGCTTCTAGGGAAAGTTCAGGTTTGATTTGGTGTAGAACCCACTTCTTTTTCTTTGTGGCAGTCCACAGTACCTGTAAAACTCTCCTCCAACATCTGCACACTTGCCATTTCACCCCCAGTTACATGGCATGTGCACACCCAAATATACTAACCAGGGGTGGAATTCTAGCAGGAGCACCTTTGCATATTAGGCCACACCCCACTGATATAGCCAATCTTCCAAGTGCTTACAAAAAAGAGCCTTGTAAGAGGATTGGTTACATCAGGGGTGTGTGGCCTAATATGCAAAGGCGCTCCTGCTAGAATTCCACCTATGATACTAGCAGAGTCTGTCCCTTATGAGGGCACCTCTGACAGTAATGGCAACAGCGCAAGTCCAAACGAAGGATGCCAGTCTCTAGATGGGACTTGTAGATCCCTGTAATTACAGCTGGTCTCCAGACTACAGAGATCAGTTCCGCCGGAGGAAATGGTAGCTTTGGAGGGTGGACTACATGGCCTTGTACCCCACTGAGGTCCCTGTCCTCCCCAGGCTCCATCCCCAAATCTCCAAGAGTTTCCCAACCTGGATCTGCAACCCTATTCTAGGGTTGCCAATCCCCAGGTGGGGGCAGGGGATCCCCCGGTTTGGAGGCCCTCCCCCCGCTTCAGGGTCATCAGAAAGCAGGGGGAGGGGAGGGAAATGTGTGCTGGGAACTCTGTTATTCCCTATGGAGATTTATTCCCATAGAAAATAATGGAGAATTGATTCGCTGGTATCTGGGGCTCTGGGGGGGGGCTGTTTTTTGAGGTAGAGGCACCAAATTTTCAGTACAGCATGTAGTGCCTCCCCCCAAAATACCCCCATGTTTCAAAATGATTGGACCAGAGGGTCCAATTCTATGAGCCCCAAAAGAAGGTGCCCCTATCCTTCATTATTTCCTATGGAAGGAAGGCATTGAAAAGGGTGTGCCATCCCTTTAAATGTGATGGCCAGAACTCCCTTGGAGTTCGATTATGCTTGTCACAGCCTTGATCTTGGCTCCACCCCTAATGTCTCCTGGCTCCACCCCCAAAGACCCCAGATATTTCTTAAATTAGACTTGGCAACCCTACCCTATTCCCCTGTCTCTTGATGGTGGGTTAGGGGGGATCAGACAGTCTTTCACATATTCTAGTCTCATACCTTCGGAGAGGAGTGGAATTCTAGCAGGAGCTCCTTTGCATATTAGGCCACACACCCTTGATGTAGCCAATCCTCCAAGAGCTTACAGAATAGAGCCCTGTAAGCTCTTGGAGGATTGGCTACATCAGAGGTGTATGGCCTAATAGGCAAAGGAACTCCTGCTGGAATTCCACCCCTGCCTTCAGGAATGACTTACCTAGCTAGGGTTGCTAGTCTCAAGGTAGTGAGCATAAGAACATAAGTGAAGCCAGGGCTTTTTTTTTTGTAGCAGGAACTTCTTTGCATATTAGGCCACACCCTCCTGATGTAGCCAATCCTCCAAGAGCTTACAGGGCTTTTCATACAGGGCCTACTGTAAGCTCCAGGAGGATGGGCTACATACATCAGGGGTGTGTGACCTAATATGCAAAGGAGTTCCTGCTACAAAAAACCCCCTGAGAGAAGCCATGTTGGACCAAGCCATCTCATCAACGCTCTGTGTCACACAGTGGCCACAACCCAGGTAGTGGCTGGAGATCTCCTGGAATTTCAACTGGAGAAAATGTCCACATTGGAAGACGGACTCTATGAATTTCACAATCCTGATCCAGCCAAAAATGACTGATAAATGCTGGAAGGCAAAATGAAAACGAAAACTGTCGCAGAGGAGAATGCAAAGGATTGACCAGAACGTGAAAAACCTTTCAGAAGAGGAGGAATTGAAACATAACCTCACAACGCAGAATATATTTCCAGGATGCTATAACATGATTCACTGCAAATAGCTGCACAGCATTAAAACCCATTCTTTCTTCTTCTTCTTTTTTTTAAAAAAAGCATTTATTTTCTGTGTGTGCTGCTTCAAAGAGAAACACTGTGGGCTCATAAAAACCCGAAGAACAAATAAGGGCCTCGAAGTCCAATTTATACGCCATGCCCACTGTGCAGTGAGACACATATAATCTGTAAAATGTCAGCTTCAAAGTTCGGCAGAGATTGGTGTTAGCCCCGACCTTTGACCCCGGAGGACTCTAGCTGGGCCCTCATGCTCTCTCGCCCAGCTGTTTTAAATAAATGTGCTCGGTTTTTTCAAAAAGAGATTGTTCTCCAGAGTTCCACACAAAAAGAAGTAATAATATTAACTTGCACGGGAGGCAGCGGGGGGCGGTGGGGTGTGTGTGGGGAAAGGCCCTCCGCCCGCCTTTGGTTCAAGAGGCTTCACAGAGCCTCACCCCATGTGGAGATTGGCGGGTTAATAAATATGTCATTGTGCTGGAAAATATTTAAGTGAAAATGGGAGAAAAAAGCGTTAAGATGTGCAACCCGAAGGGGGGGGGGAGCTGTATCGCTGAGGTTTCCTGTCAAAAATACACAGGGGAAGCACTCCACTTTGACCACTTTTTCCCTCATAAAGAGACCCGGTAGGCCAAAATAAACAAAGCGAAGGAATCTGGTTTATCCCGCCGCAGGATACTGGAGTCTCTCGGCTTCGATGAAGTCAGACCTAGAGGCCAAACTCGGTTCTTCATGACAGCATGATTCATGGAGTGCAACTACCCCAGCTGGATCACTCCCCTTTTCTGGACACACATACACAGACTCAAGCCCTGTAGGCCCTAACCCTACTAGCTCTTTCTACGGTTCCCAAACTCCAGGTGTAGGGTTGCCAGGTCCAACTCAATAAATATCTGGGGACTTTGGGGGTGGAGCCAGGAGACATTGGGGGTGGAGCCAGGAGTAAGGGTGTGACAAGCATAATTGAACTCTGAAGGGAGTTCTGGCCATCACATTTAAAGGGACCATGGTCCTTTTAAATGCCTTCCCTTCATTTGGAATAATGAAGGATAGGGGCACCTTCTTTGGGGGCTCATAAAATTGGACCCCCTAGTCCAATCTTTTTGAAACTTGGGGGATGTTTTGAGGAGAGGCACCAGATGCTATGCTGAAGATTTGGTGCATCTACCTCAAAAAACAGAACCCCATATACCCATGGATACATTTCCCCTTATACCCTATGGGAATCCATCTCCATAGGGAATAATGGAGTGCCCAATAGACACCCCCCCGCCCCCACCTTCTGATGACCTTGAAGTGGGGAGAGGACCTCCAAACTGGGGGATCTCCTGACCCCACCTGGGGATTATACAGAAAGAAATGGCTATGCAGAAAAGTGATATTGTAACAAAAGGAAAAAACTATATAAAAGTAACAACTGTGAATTCAAGTCTTGACTTGCTACTCTGTATTTTGAAACAAACTATTTATTATCAATATTATTGACAAAAAACACTACACACTAGATGCCAGATTTTAACAACACTGGCAAAATTACAATAGAGGATTGATGTTACAGCAGCAGCAATGGATTGCCTAGGGAACTACCCATTTCATCCGCCTTCTTCAGGCTGCAGTACACTAGGTAAAGCCTTGAACTTAGTAATGCAATACCCAGTATTTCCTTCAAATTTGTATTTAGGCACTCTCTAGCTATTACATTTGTTGTATAGACCAGGGGTGGCCAACAGTAGCTCTCTAGATGCTTTTTGCCTACAACTCCCATCACCCCCAGCCAGCATGGCCAATGGCTGGGGCTGATGGCAGTTGTAGGCAAAAAACATCTGGAGAGCTACCATTGGCCACCCCTGTAAGGTTGCCAAGTCCAATTCAAGAAATATCTGGGGACTTTGGGGGCGGAGCCAGGAGACATTGGGGGTGGAGCCAGGAAAAAGGGTGTGACAAGCATAATTAAACTTCAAAGGGCGTTCTGGCCATCACATTTAAAGGGACAGCACACCTTTTTAAATGCCTTTCTTCCATAGGAAATAATGAAGGATAGGGGCACCTTCTTTTGGGGCTCAGAGTGGTTGCAGCAATTGGTAAGACCCCCCTGAGTCGTGACAGTTCCCCTCAAGAAAATGGATGCTTTGGTGGGTGGTCTATATGGCATTGTACCCTACAGAGGTCCCGTCCTCCCCAGGCTACATCCCCAAATTTCCAAGTATTTTCCAACCTGGAGCTGGCAACCCTATTCCTCATCCCCCACTGGTGGCTAGGGGGGTCTTAGCAACCCTGAGACAAAACTGGGCCAAGGGGGCTGTCCTTGGACATTCCCTTTCCCAACAAAATGGTTCCTCTCTTTGTTAACCTTGGAGGTTATTGTTTATTTACTGCATTTCTATCTTATCTTTTAGGATTACCAGTTTGCCCAGAGAACTTCATGGGGGAGTGAGCATTTGAACCCAGGTCCCTCCACGCCTCATCCAACATCAACCCCATGTACCGTGCCACCTCTCAGTCTTCACACGCCTAATCAGCTGCTGCTTTGGCTGTATTTTGTTCTTCCAGTTGGTCACCGCCATCTGGGACCGCTAATGCTGTACGCAGCCAATCATAGTTAGCTGCATGATTTCACTGAGAAGGGTCGGAAAAGGTAATTCAAAGTGAGGACACTGCTCCTGAGGACTAGAAGACTGGTTTTAAAAAAGATTATGCTGTAGGAAAAAAATAAGGTTGCCAGCTCTGGGTTGGGAGTAGAGCTGCCAAGTCCAATTCAAGAAATAACTGGGGACTTTGGAGTGGAGCCAGGAGCAAGGGTGTGACAAGCATAATTGAACTCCAAAGGGAGTTCTGGCCATCAATTTAAAGGGACCACACACCTTTTCAGTGCCTTCCCTCTTGAGAGAATAGCCCTGAGGGAGCTGAGACTGGCCCAAAGTCACCCAGTGGGCTGCATGTGAAGAAGAGTGGGGAATCGAACCTGGTTGCCCAGATTAAAGTCCACTGCTCTTAACCACTACACCACACTGACTCAAAGGTACCCCTGCTGCTTTTGCATACTTAATGCTTAAATTTCTGCATGGATTTGCAAAGGGCAATAAGAACCATTAGGAAGTAGTGACCCGTTTTTCAACTTCATGTTAATGATCAAAACGATCACTGTTTATAACCCCCTCCCCCTCCATAACCTTATAAATAAAGTCTGCCTAGCAAGGACCCACCACACGCCTCATAGAAAGTTGGCCTGCAGTCCACTAAGTTTGTGCTGGAATAAAAGCCTTTTTAGTCTTTAAAATGTCACAAGAGTCCCATTTCTTCTTGCCGCAACAGACAAACACAGCTACCTCTCTGGAGTCTGGAATAGTGATTATACTGCGGTCCCCTACAGGCCCAAAGATCTTCACCAAAAGGGAAGTGTTTTTCTCTCCTAAAAGGAGGTGAGATTGGGGGTTGCCAGGGAAGGATATTTTCTGTTGGCCTCTCAGATGAACTGAGCCTCTCAGATGAATTTATGTATTTACATCCCTTCGCCACAATGGGGACACAAAGCGGTTTCTCCTCTCCTCTGTTTTATGCTCACAACAACATTGTGAGAGAGGTGAAGCTTCCATTTTATCTTCACAACACCCTGTGAGGCAGGTTCGGCTGAGAGCATGTGATTGGCCCAAGGTCACCTGGCAAGCCACCATGGCAAAGTAAGGATTCAAACACAGGTCTCTCAGATACTACTCTGACACTTTGGCCGTTTTCCCACAGAGCTTACCACAGAGCGACGTCCCTCTTCACCGCGCAGCGTCTGCGTGGATTTCCCACCAACTGCTCCACATAAGCAGGAAGAGCCGCAGCTTTTGCGTCACTAACGTAAACTGGTTTTCAGCGGTTTACATCTGCGACGCAAAAGGTCCGGCACTTTCTGGTTCTACGGAGCAGTTGGTGGGAAATCCACGCAGACACTGCGCGGTGAAGAGGGATGTCACTCCGCGGTAAGGTCTGTGGGAAAACAGCCTTTAACTACCACATCACTCTCAGTCTCATTTGAGGTAATGTCTCCCAGTTAGAGCAATGGCTGTCTAGTCTCTCCTCCAGTTCAGGGAACATTTTCCCCCTGACCGGTTCTAATGAAGTTTAATTATGTTATTGATTTTATTTTAATATGTCATGTTTCCAATATGTTTTAATCCACAGGTTTTTATTGTAAACTGGTTTGAGCAGTGAGGAAATGCAGTACAAAAGGGAGCCAAATAAAGCCAATCCACTGATTTCAGGAGGCTTGAGACCGAACACTGCTAAACGATAACCAGAAGCCCTGCTGTAACTAACAGCAACCAGTTCATTTTATAGTCCATGATCCTCCTGGGCAGGGAAGTCAGGTGACCACCTGAGGACCAATCAGAGCCAGATAGCTGATATAAAAGGTTCGGTTTCTGCCTTCCCTTCATCTGGCCTACCGGTTCCTTGGGGAGAAACACGAGCTCATCCGCCCTGGCTGCTCTCAAGCAACCAGTCTTCAACAGGGAATCTCTGCCCCTCACGCAAGTTATCCACCTGGCCTGAACACCTGGCAACCGAACTGTTGTTGTTGTTCAGTCACACAGTCGAGTCCGACTCTTTGCGACTCCATGGACCAAGTCACGCCAGGCCCCTCCTGTCTTCCACCATCCTCCGAAGTCTGCTCCAATTCGTGTTAGTTACATCAGTAACGCTGTCCAGCCATCTCACCTTTTGGCATCCCCTTCTTCTTTTGCCTTCTGTCTTTCCCAGCATCAGGGGCTTCTCCAGGGAGTGCTCCTTCTCATTTGGGGGCCAAAGGATTTGAGTTTCAGCTTCAGCATCTGACCTTCCAGGGAACAGTCGGAGTTGATTTCCCTTAGAACTGACTGGACTGGATCTTCTTGCAGTCCAAGGGACTCTCAAGAGTCTTCTCCAGCACCACAGCTCAAAAGCATCTCTTCTTCTGCGCTCGGCCTTCCTTATGGTCCAGCTCTCACAGCCATACATTACTACTGGGAATACCATCGCTTTGACTATATGGCTTTTGTTGGCAGAGTGATGTCTCTACTTTTTATTATACTGCCCAGGTTCGCCATAGCTGTCCTCCAAGGAGAAAACGTCTTTTCATTTCATGGCTACAGTCACCATCTGCAGTGATCTTGGATCCCAGAAATGTGAAGTCTGTCACTACTTCCATGTCTTCCTCTTCTATTTGCCAAGGTGTGGACTGCCAAAAGGACAAATCAGTAGTGGCGTCAAGATCAAATCGAGCTGAAGTAACCCTAAAAGCTACAATGACCAAACTGAAGCTATCATACTTGGGGTCACATTATAAGAAGACAAGAGTTTCTGGAGAAGAGTAACCACTTAGAATAGAGATTAGTCTGCCTGGGGAAAGTGTGTGGGAGTTGTCTAGCCTAATTAAGTGACCTGTAACCACTTCATTGGCTGTCAGTAGACTGATTAGATAGATTTGATCTTGCCCACATCTGTTTACGGGTTTTATAGCTGATCTTCCACGTTTGCATCCTGAGCAAGCAGCGGAATAGTCGTGACTCTGTTCTTAGCAATGTAACAGTTAGGATACAAGTTAGAAGCTCGGATGTATTCTTTATTTCTTTGCATCCAAGTTCCCTTCCCCAGTGTTTTTCAGTAAACTTATCTGTTTCTTTATAAAATTAAGCACAGTGTCTGGCTCTAGTCTTTGCATGCAGCCTTTATATAAAGGCAAAAATCCCAATAATGGGTCTTTGGTAGGACCCAGCATGGTTCCTTCATGTGATCTTGTGTTCTGAATTCTGCAATCCACTTTGAGTCCACAGGTGGAAAAAAGAGGCGGGAGTGTGTTAAATACTGGTTCGACAAGTAGGAGTTCAACCAGGAACATGCTTTATTAGCAACTACACTAAGGCAACATGGCGTGGGCCCAGACTCCACTTATATGCATGCAAGCGAAACACACACACACACACACCATTACTCATACCAAATCACAGAAGTCAAGTTTTGTACCATTGGTTGCCGCTTTGAGTTCAAATCAATTAAGAGTCTGTTGCGTTTCCCATGGTTGCCTGGGTATGTGCAAGGCTTCCCACAAACATTAAATTCAGTACATAACAGAGGGAGGGAGGGAGGAAGGAACATAAAGGAATAAAGAAATGAAGAAACATAAGGGAAGCATGTTGGATTAGGCCAACGACCCATCCAGTCCACTCTGTGTCATACAGGGCCAAAAAGAAGGAAGAAGGAAGGAAGGAAGGAAGGAAGGAAGGAAGGAAGGAAGGAAAGGAAGGAAGGAAGGAAGGAAGGAAGGAAGGAAGGAAGGAAGGAAGGAAGGAAGGAAGGAAGGAAGGAAGGAAAAGTTCCTTGAAGATTACTATTTTTGTGAACTCCTTGTCTCTTTCCACCAGCCATTTTAGGGCTTTGTTATCCAATAATCCAGTCTGAATTTTACCTCAGGACAGATCACGGTGGCCAGGCTGGAGAGGGGATAGTAATAACAGTTGAAGACTACAGCTCCAGTATAACCATTGATCTTGGAACAATGTCCTTCTTTAAGCCATAGTTTCCTAACACCGCCGTCTCCCAATCTTTCTGGGTTAAATCCTTGGATTCCCCCACTGGGATTGTATATGCTGTAGATCTGGAGCGAGTAGAGAGATATTTCCCCCCCTCTCGGTGATTATGTCTCATTACCCTTGTCTGGCAAAGCCATCGTCTGCCCTTGATTCCTCACCTTTTTCATGCTCTAACACTTGTAAACTGCTCACCGCAAGCTCAAATATTTCTGGAGTGACTAATAAAATCTGTAAACCAGACGCAGACGCTCGCCTTGAAGGAAGAATCAATCCGTTGGGGTGTGCAAGAGAGAAGGCCGAAGCGGCTGACGTGCCGGAGGGCAGGACAACGGCTGATTTTTCAGTTTTTCCATCCTGATTTTCTCCCTCGGTACTGAAGCCCAAGAGACAAAGGGTCAAATGTCTTTAAAAAGCCCTGGCCAGACATCATGCTTTGAATTTAAAGCCAATGGTTGATACGTTAATGAATCTGAAAAAAATATTGCAATTTCCCCCATAACATTAGTTTATTTTTAAAAATCAATTTTAATGACAACACATCAACAAAACAACATGTTATTTTAAGAAGAAGATATTGGATTTATATCCCACCCTATACTCTGAGTCTCAGGGCGGTCACAATCTCCTTTTACCTTCCCCCACACACAACAGACACCCTGTGAGGTGGGTGGGGCTGAGAGAGCTCTTACAGCAGCTGCCCTTTCAAGGACAACTTCTACCAGAGCTATGGCTGACCCAAGGCCATTCCAGCAGCTGCAAGTGGAGGAGTGGGGAATCAAACCCAGTTCTCCCAGATAAGAGTCCATGCACTTAACCACTATGCCAAACTGGCTCTCTTAAACATAAGAGAAGCCATGTTGGATCAGGCCAATGGCCCATCCAGTCCAACACTGTGTGTCATACAGTGGCCAAATAAACCAGGTATCACCAGGAGGTTCACCAGTGGGGCCAGGACACTAGAAGCCCTTCCACTGTGGCCCCTCTCCAAGCACCAAGAATACAGAGCATCACTGCCCCAGACAGAGAGCTCCATCTATAACTTGGGGCTAATAGCGACTGATGGACCTCTGCTCCATATGTTGATCCAATCCTCTCTTGAAGCACTCTATCCTTGTAGCTGCCACCACCTCCTGTGGCAGTGAATTCCACATGTTAATCACCCTTTGGGTGAAGAAGTGCTTCTTTTTATCAGTTCTAACCAGACTGCTCAGCAATTTCACGGAGTGCCCACGAGTTCTTGCATTGTGAGAAAGGGAGAAAACAGAAATATCAGATGTTTTCTTTGTCAAAAATTAGCACCCAGGAGTACTCATTTCCAAAGCTTTGTTGCAGAATGTGCTTTAGCTGCTGGCATGGTGTCACGGTGAGTGCATTTTGATAGGGTTGCCAACCCCCAGGTAGCAACTGGAGATCTCCCACTGTTACAGTTGATCTCCAGATAACCAAGATCAGTCCCCCTGGGGACAGTGGCTGCTCGGGAAGGAGGGCTCTGTGGCATGTGATCCCTCCCCTCCCCAAGCCCCACCTTCCCCTGCTCCACCCCCAAAATCTCAAGTATTTTCCAAACCCAGAGCTGGCAAGCCTGCTTATTGCAATGGTTGAACTAGGAACTGGGTTCAAGGCCTTCTGCAAGGGCCAACCTACAAATGGGCAAAATCAACCACTGCTCATGCAGGTGTCTTCTCCGTGGTGGCCCCGACTTTGTGGAATGGTCTGCCCGAGGAAGTCAGGAAAAGGCTCTTCCTCTCCTGGCTTTCCCCAAACTATGGAACACTGAATTATTCAAGAGGGCTTTTCTACACAGGCCATAGAGTTGCATTTCACAAACTGACTCACAAAGTTATGTGGACCAATTAGTAGAGATGACGGTTGCCTTGCTGTAAATTGGCTGTAAACTGTGTATACTTTGCTGTAAACTGTAAAGGGACAGTTGCCATCCATCCAGCTCCAGTTGGTGGCCTCTGAAGATGACCAGAGTGGTCAAGTAGGTTCATATGAGAGTCCTTAAGGTATGAAGAAGATATTGGATTTATATCCCGCCCTCCAGTCCGAAGAGTCTCAGAGCAGCTCACAATCTCCTTTACCTTCCTCCCCCACAACAGTCACTCTGTGAGGTAGATGAAGATATTGGATTTATATCCCGCCCTCCACTCCAAAGAGTCTCAGAGCGGCTCACAATCTCCTTTACCTTCCTCCCCCACAACAGTCACTCTGTGAGGTAGATGAAGATATTGGATTTATATCCTGCCCTCCACTCTAAAGAGTCTCAGAGCGGCTCACAATCTCCTTTACCTCCCCGCCCTCCCCACAACAGACACCCTGTGAGGTAGATGAAGATATTGGATTTATATCCCGCCCTCCACTCCGAAGAGTCTCAGAGCAGCTCACAATCTCCTTTACCTTCCTCCCCCACAACAGACACCCTGTGAGGTGGGTGGGGCTGGAGAGGGCTCTCACAGGAGCTGCCCTTTCAAGGACAACCTCTGCCAGAGTTATGGCTGACCCAAGGCTATGCTAGCAGGTGCAAGTGGAGGAGGGGGGAATCAAACCCGGTTCTCCCTGATAAGAGTCCGCACACTTAACCACTACACCAAACCGGCTCTCTATGCTGGACCCAAACAGTATAGGGTTTTGAAGGTCACTACCTATTCCAGCACCTTCAATTGGGCTGGAAGCCAACTAAGAACCAGTGTAGCTGGAACAGGACCCAAGTTGATGTGGTCCCTATGACCTACTTTAGCCAGTGTTCTGCCCGGTTCGGTTCACTCCAGTCAAGCTGGTGAATTCTGCTTCTTTCTCAGGGCTGTGGCCCCGACCCAGAGCCCCTCTCCCCATGGCTGCTTTTGGCAGTGAAAACGCAAGGCTGTGGTTTGGTCCCATGAGCACATGTGAAACAGAGAGGGCTTCTAAGGAGGAAGATCATAAGAGTTGCCTTGCCAGCACTCCCTTGAGACTGCTTGGGTGGGGAGGCTGGGATATAAATGAACATATGAAAATGCCTTCTACTGAATCAGACCCTGGGTCCATCAAAGTCAGTACTGTCTTCTCAGACTGGCAGCGGCTCTCCAGGGTCTCAAACTGAGGCTTTTCACACCTATTTGCCTGGACCCTTTTTTGGAGATGCCAGGGATTGAACCTGGGACCTTCTGCTTCCCAAGCAGATGCTCTACCACTGAGCCACCGTCCCTCCCCTAATCTAATCTAATGTAATCTAATCTAATCTTGAGAAATACCAGGAGACTTTGGAGGTGGAGCCTAGAAAGGGTGGGGTTTGGGGAGGGGCGGGACCTCAGTGGGGCATTATTTATTTATTTATTTTATTACATTTGTATCCCGCCCTCCCCTGACGGGGTCAGGGCGGCTAACGACAGTTAAAGCAACAGTGCTGAAATAAAATTAAAATAAGATCATTAAAAACATTTCATGCAATTCTGTACAGTTTAAAACAACCCTTCAGTTTTAGTTTCATTCTCTAAAGTCCAAGATGGCGTGGTGAGTTCTTATGGAGCACTACATGTAGTAATGACGTTAGGTGTTGTTTAGCGCTCTACATTTATATTGGGATGGGTTCAAATACCAGTGCTCTGGGACGGTGGAATAGTGGTCGCCTCCCCAGTATAGGGTTGCCAATCCCCAGGTGGGGGCAGGGGATCCCCCGGTTTGGAGGCCCTCCCCCCGCTTCAGGGTCGTCAGAAAGCAGGGGGAAGGGAGGGAAATCTCTGCTGGGAACTCTATTATTTCTTATGGAGACTTATTCCCATAGAAAATAATGGAGAATTGATCTGCGGGTATCTGGGGCTCTGGAGGGGCTGTTGTTTGAGGTAGAGGCACCAAATTTTCAGTATAGGATCTAGTGCCGCTCCCCCAAATACCCCCCATGTTTCAAAAAGATTGGACCAGGGGGTTCAATTCTATGAACCCCAAAAGAAGGTGCCCCTATCCTTCATTATTTCCTATGGAAGGAAGTCATTTAAAAGGTGTGTGGTCCCTTTAAATGTGATGGCCAGAACTCCCTTGGAGTTCAATTATGCTTGTCACACCCTTGTTCCTGGCTCCGCCCCCAATGTCTCCTGGCTCCACCCCCAAAGTCTCCTGGCTCCACCCCCAAATCCCCCAGATATTTCTTGAATTGGACTTGGCAACCCTAGGTCCAATTCTATGAGCCCCAACTAAGGTGCCCCTATCCTTCATTATTTCCTATGGAAGGAAGGCATTTAAAAAGTTGCGCAATCCCTTTAAACATGAGGGCCAGAACTCCCTTGGAGTGGAGTTCAATTATGCTTGTCACACCCTTGCTCCTGGCTCCTCCCCAATGTCTCCTGGCCCCACCCCCAAAGTCTCCTGGCTCCATCCCCAAAGTCCGCAGATATTTCTTGAATTGGACTTGGCAACCCTAGCCACGTTCGAAAAGGTGGACATCTGTCGCAAGATCGGCTTTCCCAGAGAGACAAGTTCATATCATAGCTCATCCACAAATCCAAAATATTCTTTTATCCCTGCCTGGCTTACCTCGCAGGGATGGTTTGGCAATAAATTGACCAACAATATATTTACTGTCTTTGGTGAAAAGTTAAGATGTCTATGTAAATATGTTATATTTTCCTGTTCCATTCCCCCTCTTTTCCTCTTGGGAACCATAAGAATCAGAAGCTAAGTCAAAAAAGTAGATGTCTGTGTTCCGTTCACATTTCTCTGTACCAACGCACAGCGGGTAGGAATGGACTGTTAAGAGACTCAGACACGGGTGTCTCAGCTACATTGCGTTTACTGGCATTCTTTTTTCTTTTTTTCTTTCTGTCCTGCCCAAATAATAAAAGTTTAGCTGGTGCGGTCTCCAAGCTCTTAAACATTCCCTTGTTTTTTTAATTAGCGTAACCCCATAAGCCCGAAAAAGACAACACCCCACCACACACACACCCCACAAAGACCAGCAGCGAGTTGTAAGTTTCTCTATTCAATACCGAATTGGACTCCGGGGAGCCCGAAGTACCTCTCGGCAAAGGGGCCGCAGTGAGAGGAGGAGGCTGGAACTTGAAAGCATTTCGCAAAGGGAGCCCTATAAAAACTACAAACTACCCGTGCTTATCCCAGTGGGTGTGATTACTGTGTTTGTGCTTGCACAAGGGTTGCCAATCTCCAGGTGGGGCCTGGAGATCTCCCCAGAATTACAACTGAACTCTAGATCAGGGGTCTCCAGCCCCTGGACCATGACCCATCAGCAACCAGGCAATGGAGTGAGGCAGAGACCTTCACTTACTCCTTATTTAAAGACCCCCATGGGGAGCCAGGGATGGGGTGTGGGCTTGGTGGCAGCCTGGGGCAGCAAAATCCCCATCCCCCCCCATCCCCACCGGTCCATTTGGTGTAAAGAGCCAGTTTGGTGTAGTGGTTAATTGAGCGGACTCTTATCTGGGAGAACCGGGTTTGATTCCCCACTCCTTCACCTGCAGCTGCTGGGATGGCCTTGGGTCAGCCTTAGCTCTCGCAGGAGTTGTCCTTGGAAAGGGCAGCTGCTGTGAGAGCCCTCTCAGCCCCATTCACCTCACAGAGTGTCTGTTGTGGGGGAAGAAGATAAAAGAGATTGAACATATGAAGCTGCCTTATACTGAATCAGACCCTCGGTCCAACAAAGTCAGTATTGTCTACTCAGACTGGCAGCGGCTCTCCAGGGTCTCAAGCTGAGATTTTTCACACCTATTTGCCTGGACCCTTTTTAGTTGGAGATGCCGGGGATTGAACCAGAGACCTTCTGCTAACCAAGCAGATGCTCTACCACTGAGCCACCGTCCCTCCCCTAAGCCACTCTGAGTCTCTGATTCAGAGAGAAGGGCAGGGTATAAATCTGTAATCTTCTTCTTCCATGGAAAAATTGTCTTCCCCAAAACCAGTCCCTGGCACCAAAAAGGTTGGGGGCTACTGCTCAAGATGACAGAGATCAGTTCTCCAGCAGAAAATGGCTACTTTGGACTAAGAACCTGCTTGGAACTTTGAAGTGTGAAGCGGTGTGGGATCTGTGAGAAATCTCTGCCAGGAATATAGCTTGGATAAAGCTTCTAATGAAAACGGAGTCCTAGATATTCCAGAAATGCTCGTTAGCTGTGTGGCTGTATGCCTGAAGAAGAAGAGATTAGATTTATACCCCACCCTATACTCTGAATGTCACCGTCTCAGAGTGGCTTACAATCTCCTGTACTCCCCTCCCCCCCATGACAAACACCCTGTGAGGTAGTTGGGGCTGAGAGAGCTCTTACAGCAGCTGCCCTTGGACAGCTCTGCGAGAGCAATGGCTGACCCAAGGCTATTCCAGCAGCCACAAGTGGAGGAGTGGGGAATCAAACCCAGTACTCCCAGATAAGAGTCCACACACTTAAACCAGCGGTGTCAAACTTATTTGTTATGAGGGCCAGATCTGACATAAATGAGACCTTGTTAGGCCAGGCCAAACTAGGTGACTGCCTAGGGCGCCTGCCTTCTGAGGGTGCCAAAGTGGGTGCCCCCATGTGACTCGATGTTATCAGAGTATTGGGGAAGGGTGCTAGAAGTTAGTGTTTCCTAGGGTGCCAGATGGTCCCTGGCCAGCCCTATCCTCCGGACAGATCTAGATGGGGGTAGCCATGTGAGTCTGTCCGCAGCAGTAGAACAGAGCAAGAAGTGAGCAGCGTCTCATGAAAAATTCAATTTTGTTAGTCTTTAGTTGCTAACTGTACTCTTGCTCTGGCCTCCAGGCTACAGAGATCATTTCCCCTGGAGAAAATGGCTGCTTTGGAGGATGGACTCTGTAGCATTATACCCTCCTGAGGTCTCTCCCCTCCCCAAATTCTACCTTCTCCAGGCTCAACCTCTCAAAAACTCCAACAATTTTCTATCTCAGAATTAGCAACCCTGTTTTCCCGCCAAAAGTAGCTGCCCACATAAATTGGCTTTTTTTTTTTTTTTTTGAGCAGGAATGCACAGGAACACAGTTCTGGCTGGCTTGGCATCGGTGGGTGTGGCCCAATATGCAAATGAGTTCCTGTTGGGCTTTTTCTACAAAAAAAACCCTGTGGAAAACAATGGTGACATCAGGGGGTGTGGGCTAATGTGCAAATGAGTTCCTGCTCAGCTTTTTCTACAAAAAAAAATCCCTGTGGGAAACAATGGTGACATCAGGGGGTGTGGCCTAATGTGCAAATAAATTCCTGCTGTGCTTTTCCTACCAATCCAATATCATTTTCTTTTAAGGTTGCCAAGACCAATTCAAGAAATATCTGGGGACTTTGGGGGTGGAGCCAGGAGCAAGGTTTTGGAGCAAGGAGCAACAAGCATAATTGAACTCCAAGGGAGTTCCGGCCATCACATTTAAAGGGACAGCACACCTTTTTAAATGCCTTACTTCCATAGGAAATAATGAAGGATAGGGGCACCTTCTTTTGGGGCTCATAGAATTGAACCCCCTGGTCCAATCGTTTTGAAACTTGTGGGGTATTTTGGGGAGAGGCACTGGATGCTATACTGAAAATATGGTGCCTCTACTGCAAGAAACAGCCCCCTCCAGAGCCTCCGATACCCGTGGATCAATTTCCCATTATTCCCTATGGGAATCGTTCTCCATAGGGAATAATTGTGCAGTAGACATTTCCACCACCCCCAGCAGGGCGGGGCTCCAAACCTGGGGGTTGGCAACCCTCTCTCTCTCTCTCTCTCTTACACACACACACACATTTACTGGGTCTGGTTCCTCCACAACAACATCTCAGAATGACGGGGGCTGCGCTGCTCTCTCGCTCTTTCACACACACACACACACTCTTAGTTGCTCTGAAACGAAAGCAAAACAAACCGAGGGACTGTGTTGCTGACCTTTCCCATGAAGTACTTCCTGCTCAACTTTAAAGGTACACACACACACACACACACACACACACATTTTGAAACGGGACCTGTTTGCAGGTTTCTAAACCTGCCGGAGATCTAGAGCTTCATGGTGGCTGTGGGGGCGGGGCTTCCCCTGCCGGCCAGCTTGCTGGGGGCGGGGGAAGCCTGTAAAACCGGGGGATCCCCCACTGGGACCTAGGGATTGGGAAGCCTATCTTCTTTACACACAGGCCTTGGATTCAGCAGGTGCTCACAGGAGTTCAGCTCCTGAACCTTTCTGAGGGTCCCCCCTCCTTCTCCCCACCTTGCCCATTGCATAGTAGGTGCAGCTGCATAACAATCCTTGGATGAGCTCCACCACCTATTTTTCTACAAAATGACCCCTGTTTACACACAATGCACAACTGAACAATGCCAATATTTATCGGACGCGCCCACTCCCAGCAGAGACCGTTTAGAAGGCAGCATGGCCAGAACAGTGACTCATTCAGAGACATCAGGCAGCCTCCCCTGTCAGGCCACAGGGGCCTTCATAGTTCACTTTCCGCAACACAGTATAAGAACGGCTTTCTTTAATATCCAGACATAGCATGGGCGGGATTGTCATTCCTGCCCTGACTTTGCTTAATTTTAGACCCCGGTTTGACGCTTCGATTTATACGTGTCTCCTGACTTCATGAGAGAAACGTTCTATGAGCGCCCCTGTGAATTTACCTATAGCCGTGCCAACGACATTAATAGACAGTGTGGTGATTAATAACTGTCCACCTCGCCAGAAGAACTTCTCCTGTCGCATCAAGAATTCTGGGGACTCCAGAGTCTCTCTGGCTTCGAATCCCTTTGGATTAATCTGCAGAGTGAAGCCCTTTGGCGTCTGTGATATCAAAGGAAGCTCGGGACATAAAGCGACATGCAGTTTCTTTTACGCATGGCATTCTTGTGGTGTCATGTCTGCTGGGGAGATCCAAAATTAACCTTTGCCCCAACCCTGCCCACCACCCCCCACCACCCTCCTCTGCTGACTTTTCTCCCTCTTGCTTTGAAAACTGATCCTTTGACTGTTCAAAACAGAAGTGGACGGAAATAGTTTATGGGAAATCCAGGTAAGCTTGGCTAGAAAAAAAAAATTACAGTGCAGTTTGAAGTAGATTCATACCTTTCTAAGTCAATTACACATGGAATTCACTGCCACAGGAGGTGGTGGCAGCTACAAGCATAGACAGCTTCAAGAGCGAAATTGGATAAACATCTGGAGCAGAGAGGTCCATCAGTGGCTATTAGCCACATGGTATTGATGCAACTCTCTGTCTGGGGCAAGTGATGGCCTGTATTATTGGTGCCTGGGGGGGCGCACAGTGGGAGAGCTTTTAGTGTCCTGGTCCCACTGGTGGACCTCCTGATAGCACCTGGTTTTTTGGCCACTGTGTGACACAGAGTGCTGGATTGGGTGGGCTATTGGTCTGATCCAACATGGCTTCTCTTATGTTCTTAAATTCACTGGATATAGAAGTGTATATTGCTACCTAGGTTTGCACTGTTGGCAGCAAAGGAACCAAAGTTGCTTGTGAAATGCCCTGCCTTCTCTGAAACTAGGGCTGTCAAGCCCCCGGTCCAAGTGGGGAATCCCTGCCCAGGAGGAGCGGGAAATCTCCCGCCCAGGAGGTTCTCAACCCACCGGTTCACATTTGGCTGGCGGGGGGAACCTCCCCCTGCGTCGCTGGCGCGATGATGTCACCCAGAAGTGATATTATCAAAATGGTGGCACCCATGCGGGGCCGCTCGCTCTAGGCGTTTCCGGGAAAACTTTATGGTCTAGCCATTTGGGAGGTAAAACTCTATGGTACAAAAGGCACTATAGAGTTTTAACACACACACACACACCCCCCAAATGGCTAGAGCATCCAGGAAAGCCATAGAATTTTTCCCGGAAATGCCTAGAGCGGCCCTGCACGGGCACTGCCATTTTGATGACGTCACTTGTGGGTGACGTCATTTTGTCGCGCGTGCGCATCATGTACACAAATGTCCCCCGCCAGGGGATGAAGAGGATTTGGCAACCCTATCTGAAACCGTTGTTGACATTACAGCGTCTGTGACAGACCAGGCCTTTGTCTGCTAGCTGGCTCCAGCCCTGCCCATCCCTTCCCAGTATGCTGACCTGAAGGGGCCATTCCATTGTGCTGCCTCAGGTTTCGCTGCCACCACTGACCTTGTCTGGGGCTCTGGTTAGGTGGGACAGCCCCCTCACCTCCCTCTGGAGTCACTAGGAACCCCACCGAGGGGTTCCCAGGGATCTCTGGGGCTCCCCTGGAGAGTTGGCAACCTGCTATTCCATCACTTCTCTTTACCTTAGGGATTCCCCAGACCACTGCTAGCGTTCCAAGCAGTTGGAGGAACTAGGTGGTACAGAGGGACTACAGATTGTAACTATCAAAATATTTATTTACAGTATAACTATTTACAGGCAATTTAAAAAGTGAACCGAAGACACAAATCAAAGTAGGGGAGGAAACGCTCCTTCTCTCCCTGTTTTAATACTTGCCCTAACTGGATGACATGCAGGGCAGGCATCTTACTTAGACTGTTGTAAGCTTCAACCAGGCCTTACTGAGACGGTTGCCAAATTAACTGAGGGTTTCCTGCCCAAAATCACTATTATACAGGGCTTTTATTTGTAGCAGGTACACTTTTGCATATTAGGCCACACACCCCTGATGTAGCCAATCCTCCTGAAGCTTCCAGTAGGCCCTGTACTAAGAGCCCTGTAAGCTCTTGGAGGATTGGCTACATACAAGGGGTGTGGCCTAATATGCAAAGGAGTCCCTGCTATTAAAAAAGCCCTGCTAATGGAGTTCCCACCCAGAAGCTGGTTTACCCTCCTGCGGTATTCTCCTGAAGGACTTCCTGGCCCTCTAGGAGGCCTCCTCAGAATTGGTGTTTCCAGACAGGAGGGAAGGAGGAGACTAGGCCAAGGCCTGTCCCCAGTTTGACAGCCTCCTCCCAGTCAACTCCCAGTTAAGGCTGCCAAGTTCCCCCCGCCCCAGAGGTTCCCGACTTACTGGCTCGCATTGGGCTGGCAGGGGGATCCTCCCCCGACATCACTTGCAGTGACATCATCGCGCCGGCGACGTTGTGTGCTGGCCGCTCTAGGAGCTTCCGGGAAAATTCTATGGTTTTCCTGGACACTCTAGCAATTTGGTAGGGAAAACTCTATGGTACCTATTGTACCTGTGCCCTCCACAGTTCCCACCTGCAAATCTCCAAGAATTTCCTAACCCAAAGATGGCTCCCCTGACCAATAGCCATACTGCATAAGTAGGCTTCCCAAACCCCCCGCCCTGCCGGGGACCCCCCGAATTAGCAGCCTCCTCCCCCGCTCTCCAAAAATCCGGAAGCGGGCAGGGGAACGGCCCCGTGTCTCTTTCCCTGCCTGCCTCCCTTGCAGGCTTCAGGCTCTTCCCTTCCTCCGGGTCACAAAGACCCGCCCACCGCTGGCCTCCTATTTGCTCCAGTCCGGCCTCCCTTCGCGAGGTGCATGCTGGGACTCGTAGTCCTTGCGTCCGGGTGGCGTCTCCTCGGAGAGTCTGGCCAGCTGGGGGGGGGGGGAAGCTCCGCCACCAGAGGACCATGTGCGTTTCTACCTCCGGAGGCTTCAGTCGCTGATTGAAAGGCTTCCTCTTGGGATGGTGTGTCTGTGTTACTTTGAAGAAGTTGGCAGCAACTCATGAGTAGAGAGGCCAATCCCCCTTCAGTCGCCAGAAATAGGGGGGAGGGAGTCGTCTGTTGAGCACTTTATTATTCTCTATGTGGATTCTCATAGGGTATAATGTGGAATTGGTCTGGAGGTTTCGAGGGCTCTAAAGGAGCTGTTTTTTGAGGTAGAGGCACCAAATTTTCAGTATAGTATCTAGTGACTCTCCCCAAAATATCCCCCAAGTTTCAAAATGATTGGACCATGGGGTCCAATTCTATGAGCCCCAAAAGAAGGTGCCCCTATCCTTCATTATTTCCTATGGAAGGAAGACATTTAAAAAGGTGTGCGGTCCCTTTAAATGTGATGGCCAGAACTCCCTTGGAGTTCAATTATGCTTGTCACACCCTTGTTCCTGGCTCCACCCCCAAAGTCTCCTGGCTCCACCCCCAAAGTTCCCAGATATTTCTTGAATTGGACTTGGCAACCCTATGCATAAGATAGCTTCATATGTTCGCGTGGAGATGTGGATTCTAACCATGCCTCTGCATCATTCCCCACTAGCGTCTCTGTAAAAACCCACAGGTGACCGCTTGGGCGTTGTCAAAAAATCTTTACAGTGGCCCTGAGAAACAAGCGTTCTGATTTTCTGCTCCAAACCTTTAAGCACCCTAGTCCTGGAGGAAAAGATTCATGCCTGTGCAAAATACAGATCTGAACACATGAGAGCCAGTATGACATAGTGGTTAAGTGTGCGGACTCTTATCTGGGAGAACTGGGTTTGATTCCCCACTCCTTCACTCGCAGCTGCTAGAACGGCCTTGGGTCAGCCATAGCTTTCATAGGAGTTGTCTTTGAAAGGTTGCTGGACCTTGGGCCATTCGCACACTTTCAAGCTAGCCAGCCTCGCCGGATTGTTGTGAGGATAAAATAGTGGATCGGCAGACCACATATGGTGCCCTGAACTTTGTGGGTGAAGGGTAGGATTTTTTAAAAGCCCCAAATAGACCTGGCTGTCACAATAAGCTGAAGCAAGACTCAAAAGATATGTGATCAATCTCCTAAACTGTCTTCCCTCCATCAGGGGCTAGCCAACCTACAGATGGGGCCTAGAGCTCTCCTTAAGGTTGCCAAGTCCAATTTAAGAACTATCTGGGGACTTTGGGGGTGGAGCCAGGAGACATTAGGGGTGGAGCCAAGATCAAGGCTGTGACAAGCATAGTTGAACTCCAAAGGGAGTTCTAGCCATCACATTTAAAGGGACGGCACACCTTTTCAATGCCTTCCTTCCATAGGAAATAATGAAAGATAGGGGCACCTTCTTTTGGGGCTCATAGAATTGGACCCCCTGGTCCAATCATTTTGAAATTTGGGGGATATTTTGGGGGGAGGCACTAGATGCTGTACTGAAAATTTGGTGCCTCTACCTCAAAAACAGCTCCCCCCCCCAGAGCCCCAGATACCCGCAGATCAATTCTCCATTATTTTCTAAGGGAATAAATCTCCATAGAGAATAACAGAGTTCCCAGCATACATTTCCCTCCCCTCCCCCTGATTTCTGACGACCCTGAAGCGGGGGGAGGGCCTCCAAACCGGGGGATCCCCTGCCCCCACCTGGGGATTGGCAACCCTAGATCTCCTGGAATTACAGCTAGTCTCCATCCAATAGAGATCAGCTCCCCTGGAGAAAATGGCTGCCTTGGAGGGTGGATGCTATGGGATCATGCCCTCCTTGAGGTTCACCCCATCCCCAAACCCTGTCCTCCCCAACGGAGGAATATCCCAACTTGGCAACCATATACCCAGGGCTTGTCTTGTAGCAGGAACTCCCTTGCATATTAGGCCACACAACCCCTGGTGTAGCCAATCCTCTGAGAGCTTACACAGTAGGCCCTGTACTAAGAGCCCGGTAAGCTCTTGGAGGATTGGCTACATCAGGGAGTGTGGCCTCATATGCAAAGGAGTTCCTGCTACAAAAAAAAAGCCCTGCGTATACCACAACCGAAACAACAAACCCGGATTCCTCTTTAAAACTGCGCAACCTTCATTAAACCACCGAAGAAAGCTCTGCATCGTGTCGAGCGTGAAGAGAGCAGTAGATGCCACCAGAACTCTACACAAGATGAAGTTGTCCATGTCCTCCTAGAAAGGGAGAATTCAGCGTCCAACAGCAAACAGTTCCACGGGGACTATGCGTAGCACTGTAAAATATTTGTTGGGAGGGGGGCTGTGGTTCTTTCCCCCCTTCCCTGCTCCCGCATGTGGGGAGCCAACGCATGCCTTTGATTTCTGTTTATGGCCCCCACGTCGAGCGATCTGTCTTATTGGCACCGAGATGACTATTTTTAAATGATGCGGCAGCTGCCTCGGCACATAGCTCAAAGATTTATGCTCTGGCTTCTGGCGGGAAGGGGGGGGGGAATTCTGGACCACAGTCCCTACCGTTGATCCCATATACAGATATGGGCCTTCAGAAATTCGTCCCAGGCCATCCTGAGTGCAGAATCTTCGGGAGCTAAAAAGAGTCTGTGAGGTAACTGAGGAAGGCAGGCCCAGGGCAGGCCTGGCAGTAAAATCTATCTGATTTCCCTTTCAGAACACGGAGAAGGACCACGCACGGCCAGGCTCACAGGCCATCTGGCACAGGCATTACCAGGCTGGGAAATACCTGGAGATTTGGGAGGTGGAGCCTCCGGAAGGTGGGATTTGAGAAGGGGGGGACCTCACAGAGTCCACCCTCCAAAGCAGCCATTTTCTCCAAGGGAACTGATTTGGTCGTCTGATCTCCTGATGGCACTTGGGGGTTTTTTTGGCCACTGTGTGACATAGAGTGTTGGACTGGATGGGCCATTGGCCTGACCCGACATGGCTTCTCTTATGTTCTTATGTGACACAGAGTGTTGGACTGGATGGGCCATTGGCCTGACCCAACATGGCTTCTCTTATGTTCTTATGTGTGACACAGAGTGTTGGACTGGATGGGCCATTGGCCTGACCCAACATGGCTTCTCTTATGTTCTTATGTGTGACACAGAGTGTTGGACTGGATGGGCCACTGGCCTGATCCAACATGGCTTCTCTTATGTTCTTATGTGACACAGAGTGTTGGACTGGATGGGCCACTGGCCTGATCCAACATGGCTTCTCTTATGTTCTTATGTTTTGGAAAATACCTGGAGACTTTGGGGGTGGTGCCAGGAGAGAGCGGTGTTTGGAGAGGGGCCTCAGCATGGTACAATGCCATATAGCCCACCCTTCCAAGCAGCCATTTCTCCAGGAGAGCCAATCTCTTTAAAATGCTCTTCCTGCTCAATCAGCTGCTGCCCAGACTGGAAATTTAGAAGAAAGTGGTAGCCATGGACGGTGCTTGGGAGTAGGCCAAGTAGGTGGCCGCCTAGGGCGCGGCAAAGGACTTGAAGCCCTCCAAGGAAAGAAAATCAGAATTCTGGATCCAAGTTTCCTGAAGGCAGAGTATGTTGTGGCTAGAAAGAAATGACAAGAAGTCAGAATCATACAACTAATTACTCCAGCCTCCCAGGTTCCAAGATAGGATCTTTAGTTGTCCGTCTGCAGCTGACATTGTATTCAAACCACCCTCATTGTCTAAAAAGACACAGCCATTTTTGCTTGTTAAAGCACCTTCCTGGGTTTTATGGCTACTCACAATGCGTTCTTGAAGGGTATTAGGTAGTTCTTTTCCAAGGTTCTCTTGCTGGAGGTTGATGGGGCTGCCTTTTGTGCTATTTAAGCCTGCTGACATCAGCGATGGTGGTGGCTGAGCAGTCAACTTGGATGGAGAATACCCAGATACACGAGGCGATGGGGGAGCAGCTGACCCCGTGTCGTGTTGAGGAAAGTCATTTGGTGTATCTTAGATGCTCCAGTCTAGTAGTTATATCCTTGTTATACCTTACATGATACTTTGTATGTTTTAACTTCTAGTTTGCTTTCCTTTTTCTTGAGATTTTTGTAGATTTGTAACAGCCAATGGCTAATCACAATGAATGAATGAACTGAGAACTGAGGCTAGGGGACACCGCCGGGCACCCCCTCTTCCCCCGTGTGTCATGTGTGCTTCTTGGAGCCTGCCTTCCCCAACGGAAAGCAGGCTTCCTGGAGTGCAGATGCTACCCAGCTGGTTTCGCATTCCCTAGGTCTGTTACAGACCCGGGAAACACGAATGCAGACGGCACCTGTACAGTGTGCTCCTCGGAGCCCGGCATAGGGTTGCCAAGTCCAATTCAAGAAATATCTGGGGATGGGGCCAGGAGACTTTGGGGGTGGAGCCAGGAGACATTGGGGCGGAGCCAGGAGACATTGGGGGCGGAGCCAGGAGACATTGGGGGCGGAGCCAGGAGACATTGGGGGCGGAGCCAGGAGCACGGGTGTGACAAGCAGAATTGAACTCCAAGGGAGTTCTGGCCATCACATTTAAAGGGGCAGCACACCTTTTAAAATGCCTTCCTTCCGTAGAAAATAATGAAGGATAGGGGCGCCTTCTTTTGGGGCTTGTAGAATTGGACCCCCTGGTCCAATACTTTTGAAACTTGGGGGGCATTTTGGGAAGAGGCACTAGATGCTATACTGAAAATTTAGCACCTCTACCTCAAAAAAACAGCCCCCCCCAGAGCCCCCGATACCCGCAGATCAATTCCCCATCATTCCTTATGGGAATTGTTCATGGAGGTGCATAATGGCTGTGGGGGTGGGGCTTCCCCCGCCGGCCAGCTGGCTGGGGGAGGGGGGAAGCCTGTAAAACCAGGGGATCGGGAAGCCTAGCCTGGCAGGGATAAATCAACCAATTGTAAAAGCTGAAGAAGAGCCAATTACAGCTGACGAAGTTGCATGCTGCCATTTCCATCCTTCCTGCTCTATTTTGACAGAGCTATAGGGTGGGAACCATGGCTCAGGGGTACAGCATCTTTCTCGCACGCACAAAGTCTTGTCACTGGCACCTCCAGCTAAAAGGATCGAGTAGAAAGAGTCATGTGAAGGTCTTGGCCCTGGCACCTCCAGCTAAAAAGATCAAGTAGTATTCTTGTTGGGTTTCTGATGCAATTTCACATCCTGTTGTCATAAGTTAATTAAGTGTTTGTATATGCATGCTGATGTTTAGCCAGTGAGTGGTAGAGCCAATGAGAATGTCTGCACATACTTCCCGCCAAGGCTAGGTGTCAAAATGCATAGTGACCATTGAGGAAGAGCCAAAATAGGCTAATCCATATATTTGGGTGGTGGTCTGAGGGAAACCATTAAGAACATAAGAACATAAGAGAAGCCATGTTAGATCAGGCCAATGGCCCATCCAGTCCAACATTCTGTGTCACACAGCGGCCAAATATATATATATATATATATATATATACACACACACACACACACACACACACACACACACACACTGTGGCTAATAGCCACTGATGGACCTCTGCTCCATATTTTTATCTAACCCCTTCTTGAAGGTGGCTATGCTTGTGGACGCCACCACCTCCTGTGGCAGTGAATTCCACATGTTAATCACCCTTTGGGTGAAGAAGTACTTCCTTTTATCCGTTTTAACCTGTCTGCTCAGCAATTTCATCGAATGCCCACGAGTTCTTGTATTCAAGTCCATTTGGTCAGTTTTATTGCCCTTTGTGTAAAGTCCTCAGATCTCCATGCAGTTAGAGTTTGGAATCCAGAGAGAGTCGACATGTAGTCTAGAGACTAGATAGGATATTGAATCCTTCTTTGTTTTCTAGTAATCCCAGTCAACCCTTTCCTCATTAGAAAAGTAAACTACTTATATTCTTAAGCTAAACCGTGTGCCTGGCTGTTATTTCGTGGTCCTCTCTACGTTACTCTGCTAAAGGTATATGTAAACGCCAACAATTCTCACAATTTTTATTGCTTAATCTCACAATTTTTTTTAAAAAAAATTCAAATTTAAAATAAAAAAACCCTGTAGATTAAAAATGTAAATAGCTTCAACTTTCTTCATTTCTCCTACAATTCTCTGTTCTTTAATTTTTTTTTGGGGGGGGGGGTGATGCTAGGGTTGCCAAGTCCAATTTAAGAAATATCTGGGGACTTTGGGGGTGGAGCCAGGAGACATTGGGGCGGAGCCAAGAGCAAGGGTGTGACAAGCATAATTGAACTTCAAGGGAGTTCTGGCCATCACATTTAAAGGGACTGCACAAAATTTTAAATGCCTTCCTTCCATAGGAAATAATGAAGGATAGGGGCACCTTCTTTTGGGGCTCATAGAATTGGACCCCCTGGTCCAATCTTTTTGAAACTTGGGAGGTATTTTGGGGAGAGGCACTAGATGCTATACTGAAAATTTGGTGCCTCTAGCTCAAAAAACAGCCCCCAGAGCCCCCGATACCCGCGGATCAATTCCCCATTGTTCCCTATGGGAATCGTTCATGGAGGTGCATGATGGCTCTGGGGGCGGGGCTTCCCCCGCTGGCCAGCTGTCTGGGGGAGGGGGGAAGCCTGTAAAACCGGGGGATCCCCCTCTGGGACCTGGGGATTGGGAAGCCTAGGTGATGCTCATGAACAGCTCGCCTAGGGCACCCAAAACCCTAGCAAACGACCCTGGTGGTAGCTTCAGTTATTTCGCTATGCTAAAAGAGACAGAAGCCATGCAAAAGTAGATTAAAAGGCCATGTTTATTGACACATTTTAAAAACAATCATTTCTTGCAGCAGCGGATGCTTGCTAGCTTTTCAAGGTCACGATCTGTAGAGCTCCAACGGACCTCTGAGGGTTTTTTTTTTAAAACACTGTGCCCAGTAATAAGGTGGTTGTAAACCTTGTGAGTGTGATTGTAGGTGAAGTGAACCAAAGCAAGAGTTTAAATTTTAAAAGTGTGATACAAGATACCATATTTGTGCTGTGAGGATCATGGAAGGCACCGGGGGAAGGGGGGCGGGGTTTAAAAACCAGGCCAATGTATACAAGATTAAAAATCAGGCCAACGTATACAAGCTTAAAAACAACCTCTAAGACAGACACATTCATTTCCAATACCAGGTTTGCCGTTTCTACTCTAGTGGCAAAGTTTTACCATCCGGACCTGTAGATCTTAAAGTCACCTTCAACAGCTGGAAGGCCAGATCTCAGTGAAGTACATAGAAAGAACCAGGGCTTTCTTTGGAGCAGGAACACCTTTGCATATTAGGCCACACACCCCTTATGTAGCCAATCCTCCTGGAACTTACAGTAGGCCCTGGACTAAGAGCCCTGTAAGCTCTTGGACGATTGGCTACATCAGAGGGTGCGGCCTAATAGGCAAAGGAGTTCCTGCTACCAAAAAAAAGCCCTAGAAAGAACCAAGCACTAATAGCGTTTTGAGGTGCTCTTGTTTTCCCTTTGAAATATATATATATATATATATATATATAGCATCCTCTTGCTCTCTTCCCAAGAGTCTCTCCCAGCTTTTATTACTTGTGGTGCATCAAAGTCCGCCCAGGAACCAGAAGGGATCGAAATCAGGGGACTCAACTAAGTTCTCTTGCCTCTGTCCATCAAGTCTGTGGGCACCCTCCTGAGTCCCCAGAGCCCTTGAACAAACCCAAATCTCCTCCTCCTCCATCATTCCCGTGTCAACTCCAGCACCCTTGCCTGCCGGCACCGTCTGTGATGCAGCATCTGAGATACCCACATTCTCTGGAGATTGTTGCTGTGGAGCTGGGTTGGCTGCCTGAGCTCCGATCGCTTCTGCAACGGGCACCTCAGGGTGGGTCTCTTTAGATCCCTTACAGGGCTTAGCTTCTCCTATTACATCCCATGAGTCTAACGTTTCCGGGGGTGGTGGGAGGAAGGCCTCAAAGAGTTTCTTGGGGACCCCCGGCTCCATTTCCAACATGAGGGAGGAGTATAAGTCACATTCAAGGTCAGAACCCTCTCGTGAGAGGCACTCTTCGCACGGCTGACACACGATGTCTGTTCTTGAAAGGGGAGGGTCGCTATCTGCCATGAGCTTCTCAATGAGTTCCATTAATTCAGGGGCTATTTCACCCTTTTCTGAAGCCCCACAGACAACCGTTGAAGACCCAGTGGCCCCTGGTTGGGAGGCCTCTTGCGGTGCCTCTCTCTCTTCACAAATTACCTGGATGTGGCCTTTGTTCCCCTGTTGAATAGGCCGCTTTGTACTATCTTCGACACAATAGGTACGAGTTGTCCTCTGGGAGACGTCAGATGGCGTCTCGCTCGCTGGTTGCGTCTTGTGGATCTCAGGGGTTCTCCCATCCTTGGCTCCTTGATTTTCAGAAGCAGGTGCTTCAGTTTTTGTGCTCAGAATCCCCATGTTTGAAGTTCAGCAACAACCCCTCACTCGTCTGGTATAGACTGGGAAGCTTTTAACAGGAAGCTGCAGAGAGAAGATCGTGAAGACAACATCAGCACTCCTCCAGGGAACATCTCATAGCAGCCTGAAGATGTAGAAACTTGTGGTCTTCTGGGCATGGAACAGGGGTCAAATTTAAAATAATAAACCTGTAAATCTAGGGGTCACTAGGGGCATGGGAGGTCCTGGTAATTTCCTGCATTGTGCAGAGGGTTGGACTAGATGACCCTTGAGGGACCTTCCAACTCTATGATTCTAAACTTTTTTTTTAGCAGGAACGCACAGGAATAGTCCAAACTGGGCTTTTAGGACACTTATCACTCTTTACCCCCAAATAATTGGGTTGTTCTTAAGAGCTGCTAAAAACATGATTCTCAGGTAGGGTTGCCAACTCCAATTCAAGAAATATCTGGGGACTTTGGGAGTGGAGCCAGGAGTCATTGGGGGTGAAGCCCGAAGCAAGGGTGTGACAAGCATTATTGAACTCCAAAGGAGTTCTGGCTTTCACATTTAAAGGGATCGCACACCTTTTTAAATGCCTTCCTTCCATAGGAAATAATGGATAGGGGTACCTTTTTGAGGGGCTCACAGAATTGGATCCCCTGGTCCAATCCTTTTGAAACTTGCGGAGTATGTTGGGGAGAGGCACTGGATGCTATGCTGCAAATTTGGTGCCCCAGCCCCCCCCCCCCCCAAAATCTCCCTCAGAACCCCAGATACCCGCGGATCATTTCTTCATTATTTCCTATGGGAATGAATCTCCATAGGGAATAATAGAGTTCCCAGCAGACATTTCCCTCCCCTCCCCTCGCTTTCTGATGAACCTGAAGCGGGGGGAGGGCTTCCAAACCGGGGGATTCCCTGCCCCCATCTAGGGATTGGAAACCCTATTCTCAGGTGACACCCCCCCCAAAAGAGCCACCCTCATTGTCCTGCACCAATAAACTCGGGTTATTTTCTGTGATTAAAAGTGGCAGTGATATTATAACAAGGGGTGTCATTCTAGCAGGAGCTCCTTTGCATATTAGGCCACGCCCTCCTGATGTAGCCAATCCTCCAAGAGCTTACAAGGCTCTTTTTTGTAAGCTCTTGGGGGATTGGCTATATCGGGGGAGGGGGGTGCGGCTTAATATGCAAAGGAACTCCAGCTAGAATTCCACCCCTGATTATAACTCATTAGAAATACATCCTCTATTATTCCTCTAATATAAATTTATATCCCTGCACACACCTCTTGCCCACAACTACATAAAAAAGGTTGCCACCTTCCCACTATACCCCTGCCCAGGAAGATTTGGAGCCTTCAGTGCCTGCCTACTGTACTGCTAAGAACATAAGAGATGCCATGTTGGATCAGGCCAATGGCCCATTAAGGCAGAGAGTTGCCAGGTCCAATTCAAGAAATATCTTGGGACTTTGGGGGTGGAGCCAGGGGACTTTGGTGGTGGAGCCAGGAGCAAGGTTGTGACAAGCACGATTGAACCCTAAAGAGAGTTCTGGCCATCACATTTAAAGGGACCGCACACCTTTTCGATACCTTCCTTCCATTGGAAAGAATGAAGGATAGGGGTGCCTTCTTTGAGGGCTCATAGAATTGGAGTCCCTGGTCCAATCCTTTTGAAACTTGGAGGGTGTTTTGAGAAGAGGCACCAGATACTATGCAGAAAATTTGGCGCCTCTACCTCAAAAAGGCAGAGCCCTAGATACCCGCAGATCAATTTTCCATTATAGCCTAGGGGAATTAGTCCTCCATAGGGAATAATGGAGTGCCCAACATTTCCCCTCCCCCCCTGCTTTCTGATGCCCCTCAAACGGTGAGAGGGACTCCAAGCCAGGGGATCCCCTGCCCCGACCTTGGGATTGTCAAGATAGAGAGCTCGTGGTTCTATATTTATTTGCCGACCTGGGGATTGGCAACCCTAGTAGTCACGGCCAGAAAATGGCTGCCACAGGAGTAGGAAGAGCCAGTCAGAAAATGGCTGCCCTAGCTTACCTTCACTCACAGTAACATTTAACTGGATGGAAATTTCAGAGCCATTCCAGAATATATTTAAGATTCCAGAATACATTAAAGAAACCCATTTGATTTAGAAGTTTTTTTGTGAGAGCTTCTGAAGATGTTCAACCTCAAAACAGGGAAACTGCTAAGCAAGTTCCAACCCTGGCAAGGATTTTGATGGGAGACCTCCAAAGGATACCAGAGAGAAGCTATCAAACCACTTCTCCGAGTGTCCTTCAGGCACCAGCAAGAGGTTCCAGACAAGAGGACACCATGACCTCCAGGCGAGGGACACAAACACACACACATGCTAGTTTGAGAGCCAGTTTGGTGTAGTGGTTAAGTGTGCGGATTCTTATCTGGAAGAACCGGGTTTGATTCCCCACTCCTCCACTTGCAGCTGCTGGAATGGCCTTGGGTCAGCCATAGCTCTGGCAGAGGTTTTCCTTGAAAGGGCAGCTTCTGGGAGAGCCCTCTCAGCCCCACCCACCTTACATGGTGTCTGTTGAGGGGGAGGAAGGTAAAGGAGATTTGTGAGCCACTTTGAGATTGAAATTCGGAGTGGAGGGCGGGATATAAATCCAGTATCATCATCTGTTGCTGCTGCTAGGTTTGCCAAGCCCAATTCAAAAAATATTTGGGGACTTTGGGGGGTGGAGCCAGGTGGCTTTGGGGGTGGAGCCAGGACACAAGGGTGTGACAAGCATAATTGACCTCCAAAGGGAGTTCTGACCATCACACCTTTTAAATGCCTTCCCTCCATTGGAAATAATGAAGGATAGGGGCACCTTCTTTGGGGGAATTGGACCCCCTGGTCCAATCCTTTTGAAACTTGGAGGGCGTTTTAAGGAGAGGCATCGGATGCTATGCTGCAAGTTTGGTGCCTCTATCACAAACAACAGCCACACACACACACCCAAGCACCTCACATACCCATGAATCAATTCTCCATCATACCCTAGGGGAATCAGTCTCCATAGGGAATAATGGAGTGCCCAGCAGACACTCCCCTCCCCCCTTGCTTTCTAATGACCCTGAAGTGGGGGGAGGGCCTCCAAACCGGTGGGTCCCCTGCCCCCACCTGGGGATTGGCAGCCCTAACTATTCCACATAGTTTATATAAAGCTTTTTTTAGCCTCCAGGCACCTATGGAATTCTGGCAGAATGTGGTGGCCACGGCCGTAAAACGGCTGCCACAGGAAACAGCGGAGCTGGCCACAGCTTACCTGCAGTCACAGCACAGATTCTTGTGGTGCGGCGGCAGCTCTTGCCAAAGCACTGCTTTTTAAAAGCTGCACAGCCAATCAAATCTCCAGTGGCCAATCAAGACCCTTGCAGGAGAAAAGCTCCACCTGGCCTCGCCTCAAGGGTTGCCTGTTCTAGAGATTTTGGGGGTGGAGCCTTGGGAGGGTGGGGTTTGGGGAGGGTAGAGATTTTGATAGGAAAAGTGCCATAGAGCAAGGGTGGCCAACGGTAGCTCTCCAGATGTTTTTTGCCTACAACTCCTATCAGCCCCAGCCAGCATGGCCAATGGCTGGGGCTGATGGGAGCTGTAGGCAAAAAACAACTGGAGAGCTTCCGTTGGCCACCCCTGCCATAGAGCCCACCTTCAAAAGCAGCCAGTTTGGTGTAGTGGTTAAGTGCGCAGACTCTTACCTGGGAGAACTGGGTTTGATTCCCCACTCCTCTACTTGCACCTCCTGGAATGGCCTTGGGTCAGCCAGAGCTCTCGTAGGAGTTGTCCTTGAAAGGGCAGCTTCTGGGAGAGCTAGGATTGCCTAGTCCAATTCAAGAAATATCTGGGGACTTTGGGGTTGGAGCCAGGAGACTTTGCGGGTGGAGCCAGGATACATTGGGGGTGGAGCCAGGAGCAAAGGTGTGACAAGCATAATTGAACTCCAGAGGGAGTTCTGGCCATCACATTTAAAGGGAAGGCACACCTTTTTAAACACCTTCCTTCCATAGGAAATAATGAAGGATAGGGACACCTTCTTTTGGGGCTCATAGAATTGGACCCCCTGGTCCAATTGTTTTGAAACATGGGGGTATTTTGGGGAGAAGCACTGGATGCTATACTGCAAATTTGGTGCCTCTACCTCAAAAAACAGCCCACCCCCCAGAACCCCAGGTACTCATGGATAAATTTTCCATTATTTCCTATGGGAATAAGTCTCCATAGAGAATAATAGAGTTCCCAGCAGACATTTTCCTCCCCTCTCCCCACTTTCTGATGACCCTGAAGTGGGGAGAGGGCCTTCAAACTAGGGGATCCCCTGCCCCCACCTGGGGATTGGCAACCCTAGGGAAACCTCTCTCAGCCCCACCTACCTCACAGGGTGACTGTTGTGCGGGCGGGGTGGGGGGTGGGAGAAAAGGTAAAGGAGATTGTGACTGCTCTGGCCAAAACCCAGGTGCCATCAGGAGGTCCACCAGCAGAGCCAGATCTCCTGAAGCTCTCCCACTGTTGCCCCCCCAAGTGCCAAGAAGACAGAACATCATTGCCCCAGGCATAAGAGAAACCATGTTGGATCAGGCCAATAGCCCCTCCAGTAACACTTAATGTCACACAGTGGCCAAAATCCAGGAGCCATCAGGAGGTCACCTGCAGAGCCAAAACTCCAGAAGCCCTCCCACTGTTGCCCTCCCCCCCAGAGACAATAATATAGAGCATCACTGTTTTGTGTTCCATCTATACATAGTGGCTAATAACCAGTGAAGGACCTCAACTGCAGATGTTCCTGGATCCTCAATCTTCTACAAGCAACTCTGGTGGTGCTCTAGTCCTCTATCCTAACTGCCTGTGTACAAAGGGAGTGCTCCTCTGAATTAACGAGTGGGAGGGGCTGTGGCTTAGTGGTAGAGCCTCTGCACGGCGTGCAGAAGGTCACAGGTTCAATCCCTGACATCTCCAGTTTAAAAAGGACCGGGAAGTAGGGTGATGATGCCTGAGCATACTGACCTAGGTGGACCTCTAAAGGACTGATTCAGCATAAGGCAATTCCAGGGGTACTTTCTGGTACATGCCAGTCAGTGACAGAAGCAGCAAACCGAAGCTCTGCAACACCAGAAGGTCTTTTAACTTATTGTCAAAAACCAAACAAAAAACCTATAATATAGTGCAAGGGTGTCAAACATGCAGTTCGGGGGGCGAATCAGGCCCCCGGAGGGCTCTTATCAGGCCCCCGAGCAACTGGCTGTCATCTGCTTCCTTCTCTCTCTCTCTCTTGCTTCCTTCTGCATCACAACTTGTTTTGCCAGCTTGTTCAATACAGAGAAAAACCTCTATTTTTTCCATTGGCTGAGGCTCCTCCTTTGGGGAGGAAAGGGGGGAGGAATAGCATGCTTTGCCAGGCTCTCTCAATCACACAGCAGAGCTACTGAGCCAAACCTCTCTTCCTTCTATTGACTGAAGCTCTCCCCCCCCCAGTCCCTGGGGAAGGAAGGAAAGAGCCAGAGCTTCCTTTGCCCAGTTCCCTGGATCCCCTGGGAGAAATACAAAGAAAGCACCTTGAAAACCAATGAGCGCTAACGTTTTAAGGCTGTTTAATTTTTTTTTTTTTAAAAAATATGCATTTGTGTTTGTGTTCTTTATAAAATATGAAGAACCAAGTTGGTGACTACGATGTTCTATATAGGGTTGCCAATCCCCAGGTGGTGGCAGGGGATCCCCCGGTTTGGAGGCCCTCCCCCCGCTTCAGGGTCGTCAGAAAACGGGGGGAAGGGAGGGAAATGTCTGCTGGGAACTCTGTTATTCCCTATGGAGATTTATTCCCATAGAAAATCATGGAGAATTGATCTGCGAGTATCTGGGGCTCTGGGGGGGGGGCTCTTTTTTGGCGTAGAGGCACCAAATTTTCATTAGAGCATCTAGTGCCTCTCCCCAAAATACCCCCCAAGTTTCAAAAGGATTGGACCAGGGGATTCAATTCTATCAGCCCCAAAAGAAGGTGCCCCTATCCTTCATTATTTCCTATGGAAGGAAGGAATTGAAAAGGTGTGCCTTCCCTTTAAATGTGATGGCCAGAACTCCCTTTGGAGTTCAATGATGCTTGTCACAGCCTTGATCTTGGCTCCACCCCTAATGTCTCCTGGCTCCACCCTCAAAGTCCCCAGATATTTCTTGAATTGGACTTGGCAAACCTAGTTCTATAAGGGTTTTTTCCTCACAGTATATCTCTGCTACCTAATCTTAAATAGGTACACACATGGCCCGGCCCGACGTGGCCTGGCTCAACTCAACGTGGCCCGGCCCCTCAAGGTCTCATTTACGTCAGATCCAGCCCTCATAACAAATGAGTTCGACACCCTTGATATAGCGGGTTCGACGCAAGAAAGAGGCGAGGTGGTAGTGATCATAGCTCTTTATTAAGTACAGCAAGGGTAGGGCTGCACGAAAAGCACTGCGGAACTGGGCCAACTTATATACACTTCAAGGTTCCCGCACTAGCATGCCATTGGACCATTCAAACCAGCAGGGGGTCCGTGATTGGAGCAGGGCAAGCAGGGATTTGGATCCTGCTGCCCATTGTTCCTGAGTCCCCAAGCTCAGTCCTAATGGCTCCAATGAGCCAGGCAGGAACACCCATAACAGTCTTCGCTTTGGTCCGCATATGTAACAAAAAGTTACTCTTCTAAATCTACGATATTGTAATCTACTCAATTAAATTGCTGAGCAGTCAGGTTAGAATGGATGAAAAAGTCCTTCTTCACCCAAAGGGTGATTAGCACGTGGAATGCACTGCCAAAGGAGGTGGCGGCGGCTACAAGCATAGCCAGGTTCAAGAGGGGATTGGCTAAACAGACGGAGCAGATCAGCGGCTATTAGCCACAGCGTATTGTTGGAACTCTCTCCCTGGGGCAGTGATGCTCTGTTTTCTGGGTGCCTGGGAGGGGCAACAGTGGGAGGATTTCTAGTGTTCTAGCCCCACTGGTGGACCTCCTGATGGCACCTGGGTTTTTTTGGCCACTGTGTGATGCAAAGTGTTGGACTGGATGGGCCATTGGCCTGATCCAACATGGCTTCTCTTATGTTCTTATGTGACGCAGAGTGTTGGACGGTATGGGCCATTGGCCAGATCCAACATGGCTTCTCTTATGTTCTGATTTGTGACACAGAGTGTTGGAATGGATGGGCCATTGGCCTGATCCAACATGGCTTCTCTTGTGTTCTTATGTGACGCAGAGTGTTGGACTGGATGGGCCATTGGCCTGATCCAACATGGCTTCTCTTATGTTCTTATGTGACGCAGAGTGTTGGACTGGATGGGCCATTGGCCTGATCCAACATGGCTTCTCTTATGTTCTTATGTGACGCAGAGTGTTGGACTGGATGGGCCATTGGCCTGATCCAACATGGCTTCTCTTATGTTCTTATGTGTGACATAGAGTGTTGGACTGGATGGGCCATTGGCCTGATCCAACATGGCTTCTCTTATGTTCTTATGTGTGGCACAGAGTGTTGGAATGGATGGGCCATTGGCCTGATCCAACATGGCTTCTCTTGTGTTCTTAAGTGTGACACAGAGTGTTGGACTAGATGGGCCATGGGCCTGATCCAACATGGCTTCTCTTATGTTCTTAAGTGTGACACAGAGTGTTGTTCTGGATGGGCCATGGGCCTGATCCAACATGGCTTCTCATGTTCCTATGTGACGCAGAGTGTTGGACTGGATGGGCCATGGATGGGCCATTGATCCAACGTGGCTTCTCTTATGTTCTTACTGGACAGTATGTCTCAGAAGAGGTTCTGGGGTGTGGGTGTGTGTTTTACATTCAAGTGGGTCACATGTAGGTGTCAAAATAGTACAAAACTATGAAGGAAGAATATATTGTTGGTTGTTGCTACAGCTGCCAAAACCTGGAAAGGGGGAAAGGCCTTGTCCCCTTAAGAGAGGCTCATTGGAATGTTATCTCCCAGATGATGCTATTCACCTCCATGCCATGAAAAGTTTCCCCTGCCCATTTCACACTTCATGCCTCTCTTAAAGGGACAAGACCAGGGCTTTTTTTCTTTTTAGCAGGAATGCACAAGAACGCAGTTATGGCTGGCTTGGTGTCAGGAGTTGTGGCCCAATATGCAAATGAATTCCTGCTAGGCTTTTTCTACAACCCCCCCCCCCCCCAAGACATGACATTTCCCTTCCAGCTTGTGATACCACACAACTACAGTCTCTGTAGAAGATGATGATGATGATGATATTGGATTTATATCCCGCCCTTCACTCCAAAGAGTCTCAGCGCAGCTCAAAATCTCCTTTACCTTCCTCCCCCACAACAGACGCCCTGTGAGGTGGGTGGGGCTGAGAGGGCTCTCACAGCAGCTGCCCTTTCAAGGACAACCTCTGCCAGAGCTATGGCTGACCCAAGACATGCTAGCAGGTACAAGTGGAGGAATGGGGAATCAAACCTGGTTCTCACAGATAAGAGTCCGCACATTTAACCTCTACACCAAACTGGCTCTCAGTGAGGACAATGAAGGAAATGAGGGCAGATCCTGATTCTGAAGAAAATGAGGGCACATCCTTTCCTTCAGTTTATTCATTCAGCCATTTCTACTCCACCTTTTCTTTTTGGCTCGTTTGAGGTCCTTCTCCCCCCAGCTTTTCCATTAACCAAAGAGACCTCATATGTATTACCTGCTATGAATGTTGCCCTAACCTGGAATGGCCTTGGGTCAGCCATAGCTCTGGCAGAGGTTGTCCTTGAAAGGGCAGCTGCTGAGAGAGCCCTCTCCAGCCCCACCCACCTGTCTGTTGTAGAGGAGGAAGGTAAAGGAGATTGTGAGCCGCTCTGTGACTCTTCGGAGTGGAGGGCGGGATATAAATCCAATATCTTTATCTACCTCACAGGGTGTCTGTTGTGGGCGGGGGGGGGAGAAGGTAAAGGAGATTGTGAGCAGCTCTGAGACTCTTCAGAGTGGAGGGCGGGATATAAATCCAATATCATCATCATATTCTGCAACTTAACATAAGAACATAAAACAGGGTGGCCAACGGTACCTCTCCAGATGTTTTTTGCCTACAACTCTCATCAGCCCCAGCCAGCATGGCCAACGGCTGGGGCTGATGGGAGTTGTTGGCAAAAAACATCTGGAGAGCTACCATTGGCCACCCCTGACATAAAAGAAGCCATGTTGGATCAGGCCAATGGCCCATCCAGTCCGACACTCTCTGTCACACAGTGGCCAAAAAACCCAGGTGCCATCAGGAGGTCCACCAGTGGAGCCAGGACACTAGAAGCCCTCCCACTGTGTCCCCCCCAAGCACCAAGAATACAGAGTAGGGCTGCCAAGCCCCAGTTCGGGTGGGGAATCTCCAGCTTGGGAGGTTCCCAACCCGGCAGCCAACATTGGGTCAGCGGGGAGAACCTCCCCCTACATCCCTGGCACGATGATGTCACCCAGAAGTGAAGTCATCAAAATGGTGCTGCTCGTGCAAGGCCGCTCTAGGCACTTCCGGAAAAACTCAATGGTTTTTCCGGATGCTTTAGCCATTTGGGAGGGAAAACTCTATGGTACAAGCTCTATGGTACGATAGGTACCATAGAATTTTCACCTCCCAAATGGCTAGAGCATCCAGGAAAACAATAGAGTTTTCCTGGAAACGCTTAGAGTGGCCTTGCATGAGCACCACCATTTTGATGATGTCACTTCCAGGTGATGTCATCGTGCCAGGCATGTAGGGGGAGGTTCCCCCGCCAGCCCAATGTGGGCCAGCGGGTTGGAAACCTCCTGAGCTGGAGATTCCCCGCCCGGACCAGGGGCGCCATTTTGATGACATCACATTCCAGGTGACATCATTGTACTGTCCGTGTGCTCCAGGAAGCTGGGGACTTGGCAACCCTAATACAGAGCATCACTGCCCCAGACAGAGACTTCCAGGAATACACTGTGGCTACTAGCCACTGATGGACCTCTGCTCCAGATGTTGATCCAAGGGTGTCAAACTCATTTGCTATGAGGGCTGGATCTGACATAAACGAGACCTTGTTGGGCCGGGCCCGGCTGGTCCAGGCTGGGAGTGTTCCTATTTAAGATTAGGGAGCAGAGATAGAAACTTTATAAAAGACACAGGCAAACACAAATATATTTTTTGTTAAAACTTAAACTAAAACATGCTTAAAACATTAGCACTTGTTGGTCTTAAAGGTGCTTTCTTTGTATTTCTCCCATGGGATCCAGGGAACTGGGCTAAGGAAGCTCCGGCTCGTTCCCATTCTCCCCAGGGGACCAGGAGGGGGAGGAGCCTCAGCCAATTGAAAGAAGAGAGGCTTGGTTCAGTAGCTCTGCTGTTTCTGAGAGAGAGCCTGGCAAAGCAAACTCTGCCTTCCTCCCTAAGGGAGGAGCCTCAGCCAATGGGGAAAATCGAGTTTTGCTCTGTAGCTCCTGTGCAAATGAGCAAGCCTGGCAAAGCAAGCTGTGATGTAGAAGGAAGCAAGAGAGAGGAAGAAGGAAGCAGATGACAGCCAGTTGCTCAGCTCGGGGGCCTGATAGGAGCCCTCTGGGGGCCTGATTCGGCCCCCAGGCCGCATGTTTGACACCCCTGTGTTGATCCAATCCCCTCTTGAAGCTGTCTATGCTTGCAGCTGCTGCCACCTCCTATGGCAGTGAATTCCATTGAGTGAAGAAGATGATGGCACTTTCCACCACCTATATGAATGTCGCCCTGAACTGGATGGCCCAGAGTAGCCTGATCTCATCAGCTCTCCATTAATTAGAATTAATTAGAATTAAGTTAAGTAGGATCAGTTCCTGCACAGGATGGAGAGTTTAGCATGCAAAAGCCAGTTCAGCTACACCTGGTAACCTACACAGACAACAAGGGCAAAGGAAAGAAGTGTAAAACGAAGTTCCTTTTATTTAAAAAGCACCAGAATCCCTTCTTTAGATGAATCACTGGCATCTCTGCGCGTTCAATACCACCTAAATTCCAAGGCAATCTTAACAAATGGCTTAAATTAAAAGGAGGGTGGTTTGTGCATTAAAAGAATACATGATCTTGTCAAAAGGGGACGGGATCCAAGTCGACAACTCCCCAGTGTTTAAACCCAAGTGGAGCACCAGGTTATGTCTGGAAAAACCCGCACTGACCATTCAACCAGCCATCCAATAAAGTGAAACCAAGTCATGGAGCTCCCATCACCATGGCTTTTTTTTTGTAGCAGGAACTCCTTTGCGTATTAGGCCACACCCCATTGATGTAGCCAAGCCTCCCGGAGCTTACAGTAGGCCCTGTACTAGGAGCCCTGTAAGCTCTTGGGGGATTGGCTCCATCAGGGGGCATGGCCTAATATGCAAAGCAGTTCCTGCTACCAAAAAAAACCCGCCCCGCCCATCACGATCGTGACAGTAGCCAGCAGTTTAAAAGATTGCCAGTCCGATAGGATTTTTTTTTTTTTTTAAAGAAGATTAAAAAGATTTTAAAAAATCCGATAGGATTAAAAAAAAGAAGATTAAATAAAACAAGATTAAAAGAAAGCATTCGGCGATAAGGGAACCACCCTCGGATGCAGGATCTGAGATGCTGACAGACGCTGGAGATATTTGGACACCCGGATGCTCTTCCTCGGTTCTGCTCACTTGTGCCGTGAGCTCAGCGGAAGAGAAGAGGGACCACCCTGTCCTGTCTCAGCAGTTTCAGACGGAGCCTTTGGAGAGGACGCCGCTCCAGTCATCTCTGCAATGTCTGCAAGAGGTTGGGCTTCTATGTCTTGCACCACTGACATTTGACGCTCGTTTTCCTTTGTGGCCTCTGCTGTAGGGACATACCCACCCTTCTGAAAGTAGTCTAAATCTGCAGCATCGCTTACAAGGAGAAGAACGTCATCTGTACGTGTCTTCTTGCAAAGACTGTGGACAGAGCTCCCGTGCGCGTCCATTTGGAAGATTTTTGATGCAATGAGCCGTGCAGAGTCTACTGTGGCCAACATCTCACACTGGGCTCTCTTTGGCAGCACCTCCAGTCGAGCGTCCATGTCTCCCCCATCGCAACAGTCTTCTGGTACTTTTTCTTCTCTTTTATTCAGAATCGGAAGAGGCTCGCTCATAGCTTGAGGGAGGTCATTGCCAGGATTTAGCAGGATTTCAGCCACTTCCTGAGTCCCTAGATCAGTCTCAACATCAGAGGACTCATCCGCCATTGTTTCTGTGTCCAAGTCAGGAAGAGCCTCTATGGTCTCTTCAGAGGAAGCATCACTCTCCTCTTTTAGGGTGTCTTCAGAGGAAGTTTCATCTGCCTCCTCTGGGGTCTCCTTAGAGAAAACTTCCTCAAGCTGCATTTGCCCAGTTGTTGGTTCCTCAGCCTCCCCCAACATGCCCCCTGTGGCAAGCTCAAGATCAATTCCACAGGGAGCCTTCTGATCATTTGCAAAGCATGTGTCTTCATTAGAGTGAAGGACATCTCCAGCGTTCAGCGACTCAACAGCTCCAAAAGATGGGCTCTTGGTTTGAGAGATGGTGCTCATTATGGAGGGCTGAGACTCCAGGGAAGAAGGTGGTAGATTCTCCACAGTGGAGTGTCCTTTGGTTCCCTCAGAGGAGTCTTTTGAAGACTTGCCTACAACCTGCAACGCATGGACCACCTGGTCACACAGGCATGCCAGGGTCGAATGCAATTCCTCACCAGCACCTGTCCTCATCATGATGTCTCCATAAGTCCCCGATCTCACTAGGACACCTCCGCTAGGCTCCAGGTTCTCTGTGACATCTCCACCAGGCTCTGCCACCATCGCTCCCACCAAAACAGCAGTAGCAGCTCCAGACTTCTCACCTCCCTCTGGGAAGTTCTCTGGCTTTATCTTTAGTGGGTTTTTCACTTTAAAATGGAACACGATGGGCTCTTTGTTCATCTTTGCCAGGTACTGGTCCACCTCACCTTCACAGCAATTGATATGGAGCTCTGTTTCTGCTGTATCAGGCAATGTTCCATTTCCTTGTTGCATCATGTACACCTGGTGCGACCAGTCCTGTTGAGCTCTTCGACATTCCCGTTCAGGAAACCCGGAACATAGCTTGCTGTGGTTATTCCCCATGTCTGGTGTTCAGCAAAAAGGTCCGTAAGGCAGAGGAGGAACTGGGAAGCTTTGTATCATGCATGCACATGCGCAGGACACCTGCAAAAGGAGAAAAGGGCTGCGAGCAGTGAGGTGCAGTGGTTAAAGTGTTGGCGACCCAGTTCAAAGCCTACTCTGCCTTGAAAACTCACTTGGTGACCTTGGGCTAGTCAGACTCTCAGCCTAACCTACCTCACAGGGGTGTAGGGAGGACCGGAATGGAGGAGAGGAGACAATGTAAGCCACTCCAAAGTACATAAACAGTAATAAAAAAGGGTTTAGATTCAGGTGGGCGGCCATGTTGGTGTGAAGCAACAGAACAAAGTTTGAGTCCAGTGGCACCTTTAAGACCAGCAAAGTTTACTTCTGGGTATAAGCTTTCCTGTTAGGGTTGCCAAGTCCCCAGCGGCCTCCGATGCGGGACTGTTTTTGTGCGTGCTTTGCTTGCGTGCCGCAGTGACATCACTCAGAAGTGACATCATTGCACTGATGACATCACGTGCCAGCGATGTCGCACACCAGTCGCTCTAAGAGTGTCCGGGAAAACTCTATAGCAGGGGTGGGCCAACGGTACCTCTCCAGATGTTTTTTGCCTACAACTCCCATCAGCCGCAGCCAGCATGGCCAATGGCTGGGGCTGATGGGAGTTGTAGGCAAAAAAAATCTGGGGAGCTACCATTGGCACCCCTGCTCTATAGTTTTCCTGGACGCTCTAGCATTTTGCTAGAACGTCTGGGAAAACCATAGAGTTTTCCCAGACATTTCTAAAGCAGCCAGCGCTCAGCGTCGTTGGCATGATGACGTCACTTCCAAGTGACGTCATCATGCTGGCAACATCAGGGGAGGATCCCCCCCATGGCCCAATGTGGGCTGGTGGGTTGCGAACCTCCAGGGCGGAAGAACCCCCACCCAGCCCAGGAACTTGGCATTCCTACTTCCTGTACATGCACCCTTATCAGATATCTGAAGAATTTATTTATTTATTTGATTTGATTTATATCCCGCCCTCCCCGCCGAAGCAGGCTCAGGGTGCATGAACTTGACAACTTATACCCAGAATTAAACTTTGTTGATTTTAAAGGTGCCATTGGACTCAAATAAGGATACACCACTTCAGGGGTATTCAATATTGCAGGGGGGTTCTGGTTGTCAGACTCTGGAAAACTATTATTAAAATGCTTTGATTAACTGAATGTCATGAAATGCTTAGCTCAACTGACTCCATTTTCTAATGCCTGTTTTAAAACATACTCTTCATTCAAAATGCTGACCAGGCCGATGTGGGGACAGGCCGATATTTCCTCACACACACACACCCCACTTTCTGATGACCCTGAAGCGGGGGAGGGCCTCCAAACCAGGCGATCCCCTGCCTCCACCTGGGGATTGGCAACCCTACTAGTTCTGCACCCCACTCCTGGTGGAGTAATAATAGGAACAGCATAGATGGCCATCTGACAGCGATGAAGATCCTGCGATTTTAGGGCGAGGTATTTGTGAGTTTTAGAGCAGTTCCTGAGCGGACAGGCTTCCTCAGGAGGTGGTGGGCTCTCCTTCCTTGGAGGTTTTTAAACAGAGGCTAGATGGCCATCTGACAGTGATGAAGATCTTGTGAATTTAGGGGGAGGTGTTTGTGAGTTTAGAGCAGTTCCTCAGTGGAACAGGCTTCCTCGGGAGGTGGTGGGCTCTCCTTCCTTGGAGGTTTTTAAACAGAGGCTAGATGGCCATCTGACAGCGATTAAGATCCTGTGAATTTAGGGTGAGGTATTTGTGAGTTAAGAGCAGTTCCTCAGTGGAACAGGCTTCCTCCTTGGGAGGTGGTGGGCTCTCCTTCCTTGGAGGTTTTTAAACAGAGGCTAGAGGGCCATCTGACAGCGATGAAGATCCTGTGAATTTAGGGGGAGGTGTTTGTGAGTTTCCTGCATTGTGCAGGGGGTTGGACTAGATGACCCTTCCAACTTTATGATTCTATGATCATAAAAAGGGCAAGCACTGTCCTCCATGACTAGCGTTGCCAACCTCAAGGTGGTGGCTGGAGATCTCCTGGGTTTACCACTGATCTCCAGGCAACACAACCAATTCAACTGGAGAAAACAGCTGTTTGGGAAGGTGGGCTCTATAATACAGCTGCTCTCCAGACTACAGAGAGTGGTTCCCAGGAAAATAATGGCTGCTTTAGAGAGTGGCGTCTACAACATAATACTCCACTGAGGTGCCTCCACTCCCCAAACCTCACCCTCCCCAAGCTCTAACCCCAATATTTCCAAGTATTTCCCAACCCAGAGTTGACTTCCATGTGGAGTTCACTAGAACCCCTTGTTTCTCTTTGGCTATAGAAAGATTCCTTTCATACAGACATATTCCCTGCCCTACCTCATGGTCTACAGCAGGGGTGGCCAAACTACAGCTCAGGAGACACATGGGGCTCTTTCACACATATTGTGTGGCTCTCAAAGCCCCTACCAACCCATCAGCCAGCTTGGAAAAGGCATTTGTCTCTTTATTATCAATTCTCCAAGTCAACCGGCAGTTTGCAGAAGGCATATGAAGTTAAAGCTGCTTTCTCGCCATCTCTCCCCATCTCCCTCCTTCTTTCCCTCCTTCCTTCCTCCTCTCACACTTCTACTCAATGTGGTTCTTACATTAAAGAAGTTTGGCTGACCTGCGTCTAGAGTTCTCCAAAGCATTCTTCTAAAACAGAGGTGGCCATACTGAGGCTCCCGAGTCACATGTGGGAGGGACAGTGGCTCAATGGTAGAGCATCTGCTTGGTAAGCAGAAGGTCCCAGGTTCAATCCCCGGCATCTCCAAAAAGGGTCCAGGCAAGTAGGCGCGAAAATCCTCAGCTTGAGACCCTGGAGAGCCGCTGCCAGTCTGAGAAGACAATACTGACTTTGATGGATCAAGGGTCTGATTCAGTATAAGGCAGCTTCATATGTTCATGTTCATGTGTCTCTTTCACATATATTGTGCGTCTCTTGGTGCCCCCACCATCCCATTGGCCAGCTTGGAGAAGGCCAGGGCTATTTTTTCTATCAGGAGCTCCTCTGCATATTAGGCCACACACCCCTGATGTAGCCAATCCTCCAAGAGCTTAGAGGTCTCTTAGTACAGGGACAACTGTAAGCTCCAAGAGGATTGGCTACATCAGGGGTGTGGCCTAATATGCAGAGGAGCTCCTGACAGGAAAAAAAACCCTGGAGAAGGCATTTCTTTCTTTAAATCCCTTCTCCAAGCCAAGCCAGTCAGCAGTTTGGTGAATGCATTTAAAGTTAAAGTTGCTTTCTTTACACCTTTCCCTCCCTCCTCCATCTATTTTCCTTCCTTCCTTCCTTCCTTCCTAACATCTGATGCTCATGTCTTGTGGCTTTCAAAAATCTGACGTTTATTCTATGTGGCTCTTACATTAAGTGAGTTTGGCCACTCCTGTTCTAAAACCATATTGTCAAAATTCTCCAGAAAACACCTTCAGTTGAGAAGGTTACCTTACAGAAAACAGGTTCAGAAAATGCTCCCTCCTCTGTCCTTATAACTACTACTGTGAGGAGCAACTTCTTAAGACCTCAGCCACATTCTAACCCATTCCTTTCACTCATGATGAAAACTGCAATGTAAAACCATCTCCACAAGATGCATTGCATTACAGTAACTCAAAATTATGATTGTACACCCAAATTATGATTAATGTTCCAAAACACACCAGAACAAAGATAAAGCTGAATACAAACTTGGCTGAAATTTTTTAAAAGCCAAAAATACAACAGTACCTTCACAGAACTGATCTTTCTTGCCTCTGTACCTTTCCAAAACCACTCACTCCTAATAGCACACCAATACTTAAAACCTCCTTGCCAATTATTTCAGAGGATACAGCTGTTAACTCTTACAGGGACCTTAAATAGAGCTAAAGGGTAACAATAAAGGCTTCCTCCTCCCCCACAGCCCCAGTGTCTTTAGTTCCATCTCTTCACAGTTCCTCCACTTTCATTTTTCCACACGAAAGAAAAGGTCTTGGAGAGGACTCCGACCAGGACTAAGGTCCTGGCAGCTTGCAGAAGGCATTTGAAGTTAAAGTTGCTTTCTTCCCACCTCTTCTCCCCTTCTGTTTCCTTCCTTCAGAAAATTATCTACTCTGATTTGGGATTCAGTTTTATGAATGGAAGAAGGTACAGCAGATGAATCCGGGAAGCTGAGGGACTGGAGCAGATCATTGGGCAACACTAGTTAAAAACAGGAGACTTCAGGACATTTATGGCTTCCTGACCGAGTAAGTCTATACAGCTGCGTTGCAGGAAATGTTCCACTCCAATCAAATAATTGAAAATAGATGACTTTCAAAGAAGCAGTTGGGTACCAGTGAAAAGGTTTCTCATTGGTGCTGGTTGGCCTGTAAAATTAAAGAAGTCCTGGGTGTTAAGGGCATATCTTTGTGAACGGGAGAGACTGCGGCTGAGTGGAAGAGCCTCACAAGAACACAAGAGAAGCCATGTTAGATCAGGCCAATGGCCCATCCAGTCCAACATTCTGTGTCACACAGCGGCCAAATATATATATATATATATATATATATATATATATATATATATATATACACACACACACACACACACACACACACACACACACTGTGGCTAATAGCCACTGATGGACCTCTGCTCCATATTTTTATCTAACCCCTTCTTGAAGGTGGCTATGCTTGTGGACGCCACCACCTCCTGTGGCAGTGAATTCCACATGTTAATCACCCTTTGGGTGAAGAAGTACTTCCTTTTATCCGTTTTAACCTGTCTGCTCAGCAATTTCATCGAATGCCCACGAGTTCTTGTATTGTGAGAAAGGGAGAAAAGTACTTCTTTCTCTACTTTCTCCATCCCATGCATTATCTTGTAAACTTCTATCATGTCACCCCTCAGTCGACGTTTCTCCAAGCTAAAGAGCCCTAAGCGTTTCAACCTTTCTTCATAGGGAAGGTGTTCCAGCCCTTTAATCATTTTAGTTGCCCTTTTCTGAACTTTCTCCAATGCTATAATATCCTTTTTGAGGTGCGGCGACCAGAACTGCACACAGTACTCCAAATGAGACCGCACCATCGATTTATACAGAGGCATTATGATACTGGCTGATTTGTTTTCAATTCCCTTCCTAATAATTCCCAGCGTGGCGTTGGCCTTTTTTATTGCAAACGCACACTGTCTTGACATTTTCAGTGAATTATCTACCATGACCCCAAGATCTCTCTCTTGGTCTGTCTCTGCCAGTTCACACCCCATCAACTTGTATTTGTAGCTGGGATTCTTGGCCCCAGTGTGCATTACTTTGCACTTGGCCACATTGAACCGCATCTGCCACGTTGACGCCCACTCACCCAGCCTCAACAGATCCCTTTGGAGTTCCTCACAATCCTCTCTGGTTCTCACCACCCTGAACAATTTAGTGTCATCCGCAAATTTGGCCACTTCACTGCTCACTCCCAACTCTAAATCATTTATGAACAAGTTAAAGAGGATGGGACCCAGTACCGAGCCCTGCGGCACCCCACTGCTTACCGTCCTCCACTGCGAAGACTGCCCATTTATACTCACTCTCTGCTTCCTATTACTCAGCCAGTTTTTGATCCACAAGAGGACCTGTCCTTTTACTCCATGACTCTCAAGCTTTCTAAGGAGCCTTTGATGAGGAACTTTATCAAAAGCTTTCTGGAAGTCAAGGTAAACAACATCTATCGGGTCTCCTTTGTCCACATGTTTGTTCACCCCCTCAAAGAAATGTAACAGGTTAGTGAGGCAAGATCTTCCCTTGCAGAACCCATGCTGAGTCTTCCTCAATAACCCGTGTTCATCAATGTGCCTACTCATTCTGTCCTTGATAATGGTTTCTACCAACTTTCCCGGTATTGAAGTCAGACTGACTGGCCTGTAATTTCCCGGATCTCCTCTGGAACCCTTTTTAAAGATGGGGGTGACATTTGCTACCTTCCAGTCCTCAGGAACGGAGGCAGATTTCAATGAAAGATTACAGATTTTTGTTAGAAGATCCACAAGTTCAACTTTGAGTTCTTTCAGAACTCTCGGATGTATGCCATCCGGACCCGGTGACTTATTAGTTTTTAATTTGTCTATCAGTTGTAGGACCTCCTCTTTTGTCACCTCAATCTGACTCAGGTCTTTCAACACCCCTTCCAATATTAGTGGTTCTGGGGCGGGCAAACACTTCTCATCTTCCACGGTGAAGACGGAGGCAAAAAATGCGTTCAGCTTCTCAGCCATTTCCCCATCCTCCTTCAGTAATCCTTTTACCCCATGGTCATCCAAGGGCCCCACTGCTTCCCTGGCTGGTTTCCTACTTCTAATATATTTGAAGAAATTTTTATTGTTGGTCTTTATGTTTTTTGCAATATGCTCCTCATAGTCCCTTTTTGCCTGCCTGATCACAGTCTTGCATTTGATTTGCCACTGCCTGTGTTCCCTTTTATTAATCTCACTTGGACTGGTTTTCCACCGCTTAAAGGAGTCCTTCTTACCTTTTACAGCTTCCATTACTTTGTTTGTTAACCATGCTGGCCTCTTCTTATACCTGTTTGTGCCTTTCCTAACTTGTGGTATGTATTTTATCTGAGCTTCTAGGATTATAGTTTTAAATAGTCTCCAAGCTTCCCCAAGGGTTTTGACCGTATTTACCTTTCCTTTCAGTTTCCTCCTCACATGCCTCCTCATCTCAGAGAATTTACCCCTTTTAAAGTTAAATGTGGTTGTGGCGGTCTTTTTGGGCAACTCCCTATTTATACAAATGGTGAAATCAATAACATTATGGTCACTGTTCCCAAGCGGCGCAATCACTTTTACGTCTCTCACCAAGTCTTGGGCATTACTTAGGACCAGATCCAGGATCGCCCCACCCCTGGTAGGTTCTGAGACCATCTGCTCCATAGCACAGTCATTGAGAGCATCAAGAAACTCAATCTCTTTCTCTCGACCAGAACACATATTGACCCAATCAATCTGCGGGTAGTTAAAATCACCTATTACGACACAGTTTTTACGTTTAGCCTCCATTTTGTATGCAGAAGGTCCCAGGTTCAATCCCTGGCATCACCATTTAAAAAGCACCAGGTAGAAGGTAATGGTTAAAGTTCTTGGCCTGAGACTCTGGAGAGCTGCTGCCAGTCTGAGTAGAGAAGAGGGGTGGAGTGGAGTCTGGGGAGGGCAGGGACCTCAGCAGGGTATAACAGTCCCCCCACCCCCCCCAGAAAAGCAGGCATTTTCTCTAGAGAAACTGATCTTGGGTGTCTGGAGATAAAGTTGCTAGGTCCAATTCAAGAAATATCTGGAGACTTTGGGGGCGGAGCCAGGAGACTTTGAGGTGGAGCCAGGAGCAAGGTTGTGACAAGCATAATTGGACTCCGAAGGGAGTTCTGGCCATCACATTTAAAGGAACCGCGCACTATTTAAATGCCTTCCCTCCATTGGAAATAATGAAGGATGGGGGCACCTTCTTTTGCGGCTCATAGAACTTGACCCCCTGGTCCAATCATTTTGAATCCTGGACGGTGTTTTGAGGAGAGAAACTGGATACTATGCTGCAGATTTGATGCCTCTACCTCAAAAAACAGCCCCGCCCCAGATACCCGCAGATCAATAATACATTATTCCCTATGGGAATCGGTCTCCATAGGGAATACTGGAGTGCCCAGCAGACATTTCCTTCCCCCTCCCCCGTTTTCTGATGACCCTGAAATGGGGGGAGGGCCTCCAAACCAGGGGGTCCCCTGCCCCCAACTGATTGATTTGGTATACCAATTGGTCAGGGCTTTTTTTGAGCAGGAACACAGTTCCAGCTGGCTTGGCATCAGGGGGTGTGGCTTAATATGCAAATGAGTTCCTGCTGGGCTTTTCCCTGCAAGAAAAGCCCTATGGGAAACAATGGTGACCTCATTGGGTGTGGCCTAATATGCAAATAAGTTCCTGCTGGGCTTTTTAATACAAAAAAGCCGTATGGGCAACAATGGTGACCTTATGGGGTGTGGCCTAATATGCTGGGCTTCTTCCAAAAAAGCCCTGGATTTGGTATAAGGAAGCTTCACGTGTGTGGGCAGAGTATGCGCTCCATAATACTCTGCAATGTACAAAGCTTCCTTATCACAACATTCGGGGTACCAGTACAGGCAAAGTAATGTACAAATACTTCTTTCCCAGAAAGCGACCTGCGTACTGGACTAGATGCTGAGATGACCTTCTTTCATTCTCTTGCAGGTTCCTTGTAAGTCAGACAAGTCTGATACAGGCTTCCAGGTTTCCCTCCCTTGCGTACACTATTGCTGAGCATCCAACATGGGGACGATGCTCACAAAGAACAGCCCTGGTTTGGTCGTCTGGAGAATCAAAGAGCTGAGCGGGGAAAAAACCGTGAGTCCCATAGACGGCGGACTGGTGGGACTTCACCAGATAAAACACAAGCAGTCATTCACACCCATCACGTGGAAGTTCACGTGTGTCAGATTACCCAAAACAAGAATGAAGCCCAGGTGATGGTACTACCTAATGTGATGGAATCACTGAGACCAGAGAAGACCTCCACAGAGGGTGTTGAGATTCAATCCATTCTAGGTATTCCAGAGGTTGTTTCTGGATCCTGGTGACTGAAACATCTGCAAATGTTGCTGATCCTGTTGGAGAGATCACAGTAGGGATTGAGGTTCAACGTACTGGGCTAGATTTACAGTGTGAGGATGAAGCGCCTTCTGAGGCATGTAAGATGGATGTTGTAGGACAAGATTTTGGTAGCATCCCTGAGAACAGTAAAGAATCTTCTGTTCTGGAGACTCCATTGCACTCTACCATGGTGTCTGAAGAAGATGTCCCTCTGAAGGTCCCTGACATTGTGAGTCCAGTGTGCAAGAAGGAAGGTGCATTGTGGGAAGCAACGGAAGACCCTCATTCCCCTCTTAACACTTCTGCTGAGGACGAACCAACTCCAGATGGCCAGAAGGTTTCTGGTGAAATGGAGCTTAAGCTTGATCCAGAGATGCAAGTAAGGGTTGCTGAACATGACACAGTTGTGCAAAGTCAAGTTCATGATGCGTCCTCTTAAGAGGCCCTGGGGACAGCTGAAAATCATCCCAACTTACCATCCGCAGATACATCAGCTGGCCCAGTATCAAGGCACCTCAAGGAACAAGGAGAGTGACTTGAGACACCGCAGCGTGAACATCCCATAGCAAAGACCAAGTCCTGTTCATAGAGCCCAGCTTTGCGTTGCAGAAATGAGAATCTCAAAATGTAACAACTTCCATTTTATTGCTTCTGTGGAATCCACAGGGATCCGATTCCCCTGTTGAAAAGAAGTCCGTAATTTTTAGTCCGTGGCAGCTGAAACAAGCTTTCTCCAAAAATGAAATTGTATCACTGGTAGAGAAAACCTGTGGTGTATCTAGAAGGGTTCTTTGTATTTTCTGTTCACTGCATTCTCTCAGACTGTTCACTCTGGCTATGGAAAGTAATTGATCACTAGGTGGCATAGAACTAAATTATCTTAATCACTGTTATTTAATATATTCCACTTGAGCTCACTTGGACTGACTCACTTACCTGCTTGTGTTAATCCTTGCAAGGGTCATGGTCTTGAGTTTAAATTAATCAATGGGACAATCCTCAGAGTTCTATAGTGCTTATAGAACTGCAATGATGAACTATGGTACTTTTAAAACAGTGTCAATAAAGACAGTCTTGTTTTACATTATGGTTTGTTCCCTTTGCTTTTCTTGCATAGGCTTGTTCAATAGTCCAATGGAGCTGCAGCCACAGATATATTTAACTATTTCACAATACTATTGCGCAAAGCAGTCATTTGTAATAGGATTTTTCTATAATAGGATTTTGTGCAATAGTCCAGTGGAGCTGCAGCCACAGACGTCGTTGACTATTGGACAATATTACTGCACGAAGCAGTCATTTGTAACAGGATTTTGCTGGGCCATTTGGAATAGGATTTTGTGCAAGTTTGGTGTAGTGGTTAAGTGTGCAGACTCTTATCTGGGAGAACCGGGTTTGATTCCCCACTCCTCCACTTACTGCTGGAATGGCCTTGGGTTAGCCATAGCTCTTGCAGGAGTTGTTCTTGAAAGGGCAGCTGCTGGGAGAGTCTTCTCAGCCCCACCCACCTCCCAGGGTGTCTGTTGTGGGGAGAGAAGAAATATGAGATTGTAAGCCGCTCTGAGTCTCTGATTCAGAGAGCAGGGCGGGGTATAAATCTGCGATCTTCTTCTTCAATAGTCCAGTGGCGCTGCAGCCGCAGACATTGTTGACTATTGGACAATACTATTTCACAAAGCTGTCATTTGTAATAGGATTTTGCTGAAAGAATAACTGGTTGCAGTGACGAGCTATTACATACACATCACCGGAGCCAGTGTGGTGCAATAGTTAGAGTGCTGGATTGGGATCTGGGAGGCCTAGGTTCAAATCCCCACTCTTCCATGGGAGCTTGCTGGGTGACCTTGGACCAGTCACATTTTTTTGGCCTAACCTACATCATCGGATTGTTGTAAGAATAAAATAGAGAAGAGGATGAACGATATAAGTCTCTTTGGGAAAAAAAATGATACAAATGAGGTTTACACGTATGAAGCTGCCTTATACTGAATCAAACCATTGATCTAACAAGGTCAGTATTGTCTACTCAGATCCACAGCTGCTCTCCAGGGTCTCAGGCAGAGGTCTTTCACATCACCAGCTGCTTTGCTCTGTTTTAACTGGAGATGCCGGGGATTGAACCTGGGACCTTCGGCATGCCAAGCAGATGCTCTACCACGGAGCCCTCTCCCCAAGGTTGCAAATAAATAAAATTGTGCTATCATGACGCAATAGTAATCTTCCACCTCCTGGATCGTCCTGTCCACCAGAGCCGATGCGTGGGAGTAGGCGGGATAGGTGGCTGCCTAGGGCGCCACCCCATGAGCCGGGCCCAGGGCTTGCTTTGCAGGAAAACTGAACGGGGGACGGGGCTTGCGTCCCGCGTGCCTTGCAAGGCCCCACCCCCTGATGTAGCCAATCCTCCAATGCACATATGAATAACATAAGAAGAAGAAGAATTGCAGATTTGTACCCCTCCCTTTTCTCTGAATGAGAGACTCAGAGCAGCTTACAATCTCCTGTATCTTCTCCTCCCACAACGGACACCCTGTGAGGTGAATGGGGCTGAGAGAGCTCTCCCAGAAGCTGCCCTTTCAAGGACAACTCCTGCAATAGCTCTGGCTGACCCGAGGCCATTCCAGCAGGTGCAAGTGGAGGAGTGGGGAATCAAACCCGGTTCTCCCCGATGAGAGACCGCGCACTTAACCGCTACACCAAACTGGCTCTCTGAGGCTCTCTAAACCATATGTCAGCTTCAAAAATATTTATTGTAATATTTCTTATCTTTGGGGCCTCACAACCTCACGACTCAGTGGTACATTCTTCCTGCTGGGCCAGTAGCTACTCTTGACAAAGCGCATCTCTTGACAAAGATATTAATCGAAACGGGAAATATAACAATCGAAATTCCGTTGAGAACATACTTTATGCACGGTTGGAGAATATATTTATATCACCTTTGAGTGTTGTACAAGTCTTGACATATTCCTTGGAAGGTTGGAACTGTAATGGAACTTGGCGGTTTGGTTTATGTTATTCTGGATATTGTATTTATTGGCAACAGTGTGTGTGTGTTACAACTTTTTGAATTTTCCTCATAAGCAATACTAGTGTTTTGTGTATTATGTGTTGGATATGAAGACTGGGGAAGGCAATGGCAAACCACCCCAGAAAAAGTCTGCTGTGAAAATGTTGTAAAAGCATAGGGTTGCCAATCCCCAGGTGGTGGCAGGGGACCCCCCGGTTTGGAGGCCCTCCCCCCGCCTCAGGGTCATCAGAAAGCGGGGGGAGGGGAGGGAAATGTCTGCTGGGAACTCTGTTATTCTGTATGGAGTCTAATTTCCATAGGAAATAATGGAGAATTGATCTGCAGGTATCTGGGGCTCTGGAGGAGGGCTATTTTTGAGGTAGAGGCACCAAATATTCAGTAGAGCATCCAGTGCCTCTCCCCAAAATACCACCCAAGTTTCAAAAAGATTGGACCAGGGGGTCCAATTCTATGAGCCCCAAAAGAAGGTGCCCCTATCCTTCATTATTTCCTATGGAAGGAAGGCATTTAAAAGGTGTGTGGTTGCTTTAAATGTAATGGCTAGAAGTCCCTTGGAGTTCAATGATGCTAGTCACACCCTTGCTCCTGGCTCCACCCCCAAAGTCCTCAGATTCTTGAATTGGGCTTGGCAACCCTATGAAAGCAACGTCACCCCAGAGTCGGAAACGACTGGTGCTTGCACAGGGGACCTTGCCTTTCCTTTCAGTACACAGGGGAGATATCTGGTGTTTTCTGGCTGTTGACTCTTAAGAAAAAGGCAGTTCTATAGCCTGGAGAAAAGGGGAGGGGGAACCTACTCCTTTAAGAGAGAGCCAGTTTGGTGTAGCTGTTAAGTGTGTGGACTCTTATGTGGGAGAACTGGGTTTGATTCCCCACTCCTCCACTTGCACCTGCTGGAATGGCCTTGGGTCAGCCATAGCTCTGGTAGGAGTTGTCCTTGAAAGGGCAGCTGCTGTGAGAGCCCTCTCAGCCCCACCCACCTCACAGGGTGTCTGTTGTGGGGGAGGAAGGTAAAGGAGATTGTGAGCCACTCTGAGACTCTGAGATTCGGAGTGGAGGGCGGGATATAAATCCAATATCATCATAATCATCTTTAATGCTTAATAGATGTCATTTTCCAGGTGATCTCGTTTAGATAAGGTATCTAAAAACTCAGCAGTGACTCATGAAAGTTTCCACCTTACCGTAAATTTTGTTAGTCTTTACGGTGCTGCCAGACACTTCCTCTCTGCTGCTCCTATGGACAGACTGATGCAGCGACTAGGGTTGCCAGTCCCCAGGTGGGGGCAGGGGATCCCCCGGTTTGGAGGCCCTCCCCTCGCTTCAGTGCCATCAGAAAACAGGGGGGGGGAGGAAATGTCTGCTGGGCACTCCATTATTCCCTGTGGAGACTTATTCCCATAGGAAGTAATGGAGAATTGATCCGTGGGTATCTGAGGCTCTGGGGAGGCTGTTTTTTTAGGTAGAGGCACCAAATTTTCGGTATAGCATCCAGTTCTTCTCTCCTAAATACCCTCCAAGTTTCAAAGCGATTGGACTGGGGGGGGGGGGGTCCAGTTCTGTGAGCCTAAAAAGAAAGGTGTCCCTATCCATTATTTCCTACGGAAGGAAGGCATTTTAAAAGGTGTGCGGTCCCTTTAAATATGATGGCCAGAACTCCCTTTAGAGTTCAGTTATGATTGTCACTCCCTTGCTCCTGGCTCCACCCCCAAAGTCCCCGGATATTTCTTGAATTGGGCTTGGCAACCCTAACAGCAACCCATCTTGATCTGTCTCCTTGGAAGGGACCACGTTTAGCCATACAGAATGGAAATCCGTTATGAAAATCCAACCTTGGTAATATAAGGACAGATGGACTTACGTTCTAGCTCACGGGTGTCAAACTCATTTGTTATGAGGGTCAGATTTGACACAAATGAGATCTTGTCAGGCTGGGTCATGTGTGTTACAAAACGTACTGTCAGGTGGGGTAGATATAAACTTTATAAAGAACACAAATACAATTAAAGATTTTCTTTAAAAAAATAACCTTAAAATAAAATATGCTGAAAAGATCTTGCAATCTTTCATTTATTAAACAGTTTTTGAGACCTGACACCTCTTGCTCTGAATTATTGCATCAGAATCTGGAGACAATGTCTGTGCTGTAGCAATCTTGAGTATGCTGTTCGGGTGATGCTCAGGTGTGTGTGTGTGTGTGTGTGTAAGCTGCAAACCTACTTTTGATTTATTGACATTCATTATAGAAATCTCATGATCAATGCTTGGAGCCTATGACCCAGGGGAAAACATGAAATGACTGGGCATTGCGAGTTTTTGTACATAAGTTGCTTCACGTGCTGGTCAGCCAATGGAGAAAAGAGAGGCTTTGCTCTGTAGCTCCTGTGCGATTGAGCAAGCCTGGCAAAAAGCAAGATGCGATGCAGAAGGAAGCAAGAGAGAGGAAGAAGGAAGCAGATGACAGTGAGTTGCTTGGGGGCCTGATAGGAGCCCTCCGGGGGCCTGATCTGGCCCTCAGGCTACACATTTGACACCCGTGTTTACCTGAAGAAGTGAGTTGTGACTCTTGAAAGCTTCTCCCTTGCCACAAATTTTGTTAGTTTTTAAGGTGCTCCTGGACTCCTGCTCTTTTCCACTACTATGGACAAACGTGGCTACCCATCTTGATCTAGCTCCACGGGGATCAGTTGTAGTTCTGGGAGATCTCCAAGCCTCACTTGGAAACTGGCAATCTAAACACTCCGAGGCTGATCACAGCTAGAAGCAGGATGCTGGGTGTTATGTATTGTTCATAGTTCTGGAACGAAGCATGCTTCTGCCCTCCAGGATACTAATGCCTACACTCTGATTGGCCGTTCTCTGAGAATTGGCCAATCAGGGCTTCAGGCATGTAATTCCAGTATGCAAATGAATATGATCCTGGAGTGACCAATAGGGTGGTTTCCCGCCGACCTTATGGGTGTGGTTTGATGCTGCCTGGGAGTATATATTCACTGTTTGTCTGTGTGTTCCTCAGTTCTGATTCAAAATAAAATAGAGTTGTACCTTACCCACGGCTGAACTCACTATTTTACACTGGGTTAGACGATCTTCAGCTTGATCTAGGAAAAGAGGTGTTGTGTATAGTTTTGGGTGGGCGAAATTTAACAGCATTAACTTAAATGGCTTGGGAAAGCAGATTTAACTTCAAGCAGGGTCTGTTTTTCATGTCCCAAACCTTAGTAAGTCGATTTGTCACCCTTGCTATCCAAATAAACAGAGCTTGGAAGGAAGCCGAGTGTCCCAAAATACCGGCAGCCTCTCCCCCAAGGGAAAACCACCACAAATGGTGCCTGAAGCGAAGTCTCTTAACTCATGCTTTTTTAAAAAAAAAGCTAATTGAAGTCACTTTGCTGAATGGGTCAGATCCTTGATGTGAACAGAGACCGGAAAGCGAAGAAAGAGATGGGGATCTTCAGGGTCACTGAACGAAATCTGCCTTCCAGGCACCGGGCAGGTGGTCTGAAGCCTACAGCGATGATCCAGGAAAAGCAGTTGAGAGCTGAATTGCTGCTGATGCTGAAAGAACCCAGATTCCGCCGATTAATCTGAAAGTTAGCAATTGAGGGGAGGTCCACTGAATGGTTTGGGAAAGAAAAGAACAAACAGAGGGAGAGAGGGAGATTACCTGCGAGACAAAGAGAAGCTTGACCTTGCTTGACCTTGACGACTTATTTCCTCTCACCTTCAGAACAGCAGCAAGATAGGAATGTCTTCTGTCTGATGGGCCAGCATCTGGAATAAATAGGAAAGCAGAGAATGATGGGAATTGTGCCAAATGCCAGCCCAATCAGGAGATTCCCTGAAGAGATTTAGACCCTCCTGAAGGCTGAAAAGGATGGCGTATTTGAGGACTGCGCTGCCAGTGGCTTCACACTATCATAAGCAATGGTACGAATCATTCTGGATCACATTATGCAAAACTGCAGTCTGTCTGAATGGTAAATAGACCCATCTTCCACTATATTTTAATGTATTTTTTTTTCTAGTGGCAAACTAGAATGATGTATATATTTGCGTTCAGGGCTTTTTTGGTAGAAAAGGCCCAGCAGGAACTCATTTACATATTAGGCCACATCCCTGACAGTGAGCCAGCCGGAACTGTGTTCCTATGCGTTCCTGCTCAAAAAAAAAAGCCGTGTTTATGTTACATGTTAAAAGGTGAATTAGTTGGACAGGAAAAACTTCAGGGAAAGAAATGCCCTCATTTTGACCAAGGCTTATTAACAATAGAATAATTAACAGACATTCTCACATTCGGACACGTTACTGCTTTATTGGTTTCCCACGCTAATGCTACCCAGAGCAAAAGTTTTCCGAATTTGTTAATTTTACTATTCCGCCATTGCATTTTAACTTTGCGCCACTTTGCATTCTAAACCCCACCAGCTACATGTGGCTCTGCTCACTGTACCTCATTCCTCATCTGAAGAAGTGGGCGTGCACATGAAAGCTTCCGTTCTGAATAAAAGTTTTGGGGTCTTAAAGGTGCTCCAGGACTCCTGCTTCGTCTGAATGGTAAGTCTGTTTGAGAAACTGAAATTCAAGTCTCGAGTTTGCCCGGGGGAGATGGAAAGTGGAGTCAAGTTGCAACCAACTTCAGGTAGCCCTGTATGGTTTCCAAGGCTAGAGACGGTCAGAGGTGGTTTGCCATTGCCCGCCTTGGCATAGCGTTGGGTTGCCAGCCTTCAGGTTGTACCAATGCAAAACAGGGTGTCAGCGCCAATTGAGACTGAAAAACACAACCGCTGAAATATAGGAACATAATGAGCCCTCAAATATTATATAAACATTTTGCACACTTTTTTATTTATAACATATAGTAACGATATTTATTTGACCATTATTCACATCCGTACAATTATAGAACGCAGTCCCGTGAGAAATCCTCACTTCCTTTGCATATTAGGCCACCCCCCCATCCCGATGTAGCCAATCCTCCAAGAGCTTACAAATAAGAGCCTTGTAAGCTCTTGGAGGACTGGCTACATCAGGAGTGTGTGGCCTAATATGCAAAGGAGCTCCTGCTAAAATTCCACCCCGATTCTCCCGAACCGGAAATCTCTAGGAATTTTCCAACCCGGAGCTGGCAATTCTATGCCTGACCCACACATGACCTAGAAGTCTATCTGGGTCCAGCAACTCTGGGAATAAACCTTTCTGGGGCTAAAAAATGGGAGGGGAAGATGGGAGACATCTGTGATCCTCCACATCTGCAGATCGCTAGATTCAAGGACTGTGTTTGGTCCTTGATAAAAACCATAGAAAATTCCACTGCCACTGAACTTTTAAACTCTTGTCTAACAATGTTACCCTAGCCTTTTCTAATATGAACAAATACAGGGCTTTTTTTAGTAGTAGGAACTCCTTTGCATATTAGGCCACACCCCTCTTATGTAGCCAATCCTCCAAGAGCTAACAGGGCTCTTCTTACAGGGCCTACTGTAAGCTCCAGGAGGATTGGCTACATCAGGGGTGTGGCCTGGTATTCAAAGGAGTTCTTGCTACAAGCAAAGCCTTGAACAAATACATTGTGTAGCACAGGGATCCCCAACACTAATTCCTGCATTGACAGTCTAGGGTTCCCAAACCTCCCGCTCTGGCGGGAGACTTCTGGGTTCGCAGCCTCATCTCCCGCTCTTCAAAACTCTGGAAGCGGGGGTGGGGGTGGAGGGGGGGAGAACATACCTTTAGGCTTCATGTTGTAGAGCTCCTGAGCCGTTTGCAAAATGTCTGCCCCTTTAAGGCTGGGCAGGAAGCAGAAAGGGAGGAAGATCTGGTAAGTGTGTGTGTGAGAGAGGGAGGGGGCAGGGGATTCCCTAGTTTGGAGACCCTCCCCCCCCTTTAGAAAGCGTGGGGGGGAGGAGGGAAATGTCTACTAGGCACTCTATTATTCCCTATGGAGAACGATTCCATAGAGAATAATAGGAAATTGATCCGTGGGTATTGGGGGCTCTGGGGGGGCTATTTTTTGAGGTAGAGGCACCAAATTTTTAATATAGCATCTAGTGCCTCTCCCCAAAATACCCCCCAAGTTTCAAAACGATTGGACCAGAGGGTCCAATTCTATGAGCCCCAAAATATGGTGCCCCTATCCTTAATTATTTCCTATGGAAGAAAGGCATTTTAAAAGGTGTGCTGTCTCTTTAAATGCGATGGCAAGAACTCCCTTGGAGTTCAATTATGCTTGTCACATCCTTGTTCTTGGCTCCACCCCCAAAGTCCCCTGGCTCCACCCCCAAAGTCCCCAGATTTTTCTTTAATTGGACTTGGCAACCCTAATTGACACCTTTCCTTGTTCCTACCAAATATTTCTAAGAAGTGGGTGGGTCCAGGTGGGGCTTTTAGCCAACAAGCTTTCTGACTGGCCACCATAGAGTTTTTAACCCGAATCCTAGAGTGCTCCCGTGTGATGTGCCTGGTGCGATGACATCACTTCCGGGTGACGTCATTGTGTTGGGCACATCACATGCCAAGGGAACTCTTTGGGGGCAAGGATCCCACCGCCGGCCAGTTCTGTGCCAGTGGGTTGAGGGGCCCCAAACCAGGGGAAAACTCTGCCCCCAATAGGAGCTTGGCAGCCGTACCCTTGAGATTTTAAAGACATTGCCTTGGCAGTTGCTGTCACCACAGCACATCTTCCCTGTGACTGAAGATAAGCTGCTGCAGCCATTTTGTGCCTGGCTTTGCCTCCTGTGGCAGCCATTTTGTGGAAGCCATTTTATGATTGCATTCGCAGTGCTATATCAGAATTCCAAAGGTACCAGCAGGTTCAAAAAAAAAAAATAGGGATCCCCCGTCTAGCGTTTTTGAAATGTGTACAAGCTGAGGCTTTGGCTAGCTTCCAGGGGAAGATAATTCCAAAAACTCAGAGGCATATTTAATAAATTCCTCGTGTGGATTTACAAACATGGCTTAAAACAGGCCTCAGATTCAGTGGGAGCTCACAGGAGCACACCTTTCTGAGAGTTTCCCCTCCTTCTCCCCACCCTGTCCATTGAATAGTATGTGCAGCTGCATAACAATCCCTGGATGAGCTCCACCACCTATTTTTCTACAATATGACCCTTGGTTTAAAACATTGGTTGTTGTAGATTCTCCTGGCTGTACGGCCATGGTCTTGGCATTGCGAGACCTGACGTTTCACCAGCAACTGTGACTGGCATCCTCAGAGGTGTAACCTGGAAAACTGGAGTTCTCTCTTGGTCAAACCAACTTCTGAGCCTACCATTTTCATCTCAATTTGACCCACAGAGAACTCCAGTTTTCTGGGTTACATCTCTCAGGATGCCAGTCAAATAGCAAATAGCAAGCCTTTACTGGCATAAAACAGATTTAGCAGTAAAATAGCAATATAAATAATATAAAATCCTAGATTATAAAGTACATAGGGAGCTAAAATACATAAAACAAGTAAAATATATATGAGTCGAGTTTAGCCAAATTAAATAATTAAAAGATAAAATGTGGTCATTCCAGAACCATTCTCTGTCGTATTTCCATGGCCTGTTGGAGAAATCCAGCCACCATTAAAGTTACCTCAGTGCAAGTGTCATTTAAAAGTTTGTGGACTTTGCCTGAATCAGCACAGCCCAACATATCTGCTAAGATATCTTTCAAGTATATACAACGAATATCATCATAAAGAGGATGCCAGTCAAAGTTGCTGGTGAAACGTCGGGTCTCACAATGCCAAGACCACGGTCACGCAGCTCGGAAAATCTACAACAACCAATAGACTTCATATGGTTTAAAAGAGTTTCCTTAAGAAACAGAAAATTCCAGGGGGGTGTTTTTGTACTTCATTGAGTTTTGATTTAAGACAGGGCTTTTTTTGTAGCAGGAACGTCTTTGCATATTAAGCCACACCCCCGATTTTGCCAATCCTCCAAGAGCTTACAGAGCTCTTTGTACAAGGCCTACTGTAAGCTCTTGGAGGATTGGCTACATCAGATGGGTGTGGCCCAATATGCAAAGGAGTTCCCGCTACAAAAGAAGCCCTGATTTAAGAACAGAAAAAGTACATTGATATACACAAGAATGATAATTTTTCAGAACCAATCCCCCCCCCCCTTTATTTCTAGTGTTCATTTACAGTGTCCTTAGGTCATCCATTTTCATCTGTTTTTCTCTGTATAACATAAGAACCGGCATCAGCAAATGTGCATTTGTAAAAAAACCTGTGCAGAATTTTGCTTCTCCTGTGTTAATCTAGGTGCAAAGCAAAATCAGAAAACAGGAAGCACCTGGAAAGGCCCAGCATCTGGGTCTCAAGAGCCAATAAGGTCAGGGGGCAGGGCTCCCAGAGGGCAAAGGGCAAGAAAGCCCCTCCTCCTTGTGGGGGCCTTTGGGCCAGCTCTTTTGTCTGCCGGCAAATGAAAACCTGCTCAGAGCTGATCTCTTCAGGTGTGCTCTCAAGGGGATTTCAAAAGATCCACGTACCTTCAGCTTGAATTACTTGAAGAGCTCGTTGATGGTGATGTGTTCATTCATGCCAAAACACAGCAACCCAGGGAGGGGGAAAAACTCTTCACATCATCATCAGAGAAGCTGAATGTAAACCGAGTAGGGTTGCCAATCCCCAGGTGCGGGCAGGGGATCCCCCAATTTGAAGGACCTCCCTGCATTTTAGGGTCATCAGAAAGTGGGGGGGGGGGCAGGGAAATGTCTGCTGGGCACTCTAGTACTCCCTAGGGGAGATCAATCTCCATAGGGTATAATGAAGCATTGATCCATGGGTATCTGGGGCTCTGGGAGCGCTGTTTTGTTGAGGTAGAGGCACCGAATTTGCAGCATAGCATTCAGTGCCTCTCCCCAAAGTACCCCCCAAGTTTCAAAAGGATTGGACCAGGAGGTCCAATTCTATGAGCCCCCAAAGAAGGTGCCCCTATCCTTCATTATTTCCAATTGAGGGAAGGCATTTAAAAGGTGTGCGGTCCCTTTCAACGTGATGGCCAGAACTCCCTTTGGGATTCAAATATGCTTGTCACAACCGTTATGCTGGCTCCACCCCAATGTCTCCTGGCTCCACCCCCAAAGTATCCTGGCTCCACCCCCCAAAGTTTCTTGAATTGGACCCTAAAACTGAGTCAAGTCATTGACAATAACGGCAATGCAATTTGTACCTTAGGAAAGTAATTGTACTCTAAGCTAGTTGTAGAAATCCAGCTAGGGTTGCCAGACCTGTGTTGGAAAATACCTGGAGGCTTTGGGGTGGAGCCTAGAGATCGTGGGGTTTGGGGAGGGGGCCTCAGCATGGTACAGTGCCCTAGAGCAGTGATCCCCAACCTTTTTGGCACCAGGGGCTGCTTTTGTGGAAGATTATTTTTCCATGGACCGGGGTGGGGAGGGAAGAGATGGTTTTGGGATGATACAGTTGTGCACTTTATCTCTAGGGAAATCACAAATACTTCCTCCCACCCCCCCACCCCCATTTTTTACCTTTTTACTTTAAATACAAACATACTTAAAACATTAACAGTCTTGCAATACATTGTTGCTGATGCCCCAGTGCAACCTGGAGTGGGGGAGTCTACAAAACGAAACTGGAGCAAGGAGCACGCTGCGCAAGCGTCGTAGCGCTCGCCCAACCCTGCTCCCACTTTCCTTTGCAAACGGAGGAGGTGTGAAGGAAGATCAGCTCCTGTGCGGCCCGGTTGCCAACAGTCTGCGGCCCCAGGGGTTGGGGACCCCTGCCCTAGAGTCCACCTTTCAAAGCTGCCATTTTCTATGGGGGAGCTGACCTCTGCCAGCTGGAGATCAGTTGTAAAAGAGGGAGATCTCCTGACTCCACCTGGAGGCTGGCAACCCTACCATCAGATTATGCTGGCCGCCGTGGAGCACGGCTTAATGGTAGACCATCAGTTTTGCATCCAGAAGGTCCCGGGGTCAATCTCTGACATCTCCAGTTTAGAGGCTCACGTAGATGGCGGAAAGCTGTCAGGACCTCGAGCCAAGGAACCACACTCTGACAATTCAGCAGTTTATTCCATAGGCATCTTAAGGCAGGACACCATTTTTGCTAATACTGACGTCTTACCTCAGTGACTCCCTTTTAACCCCTCACCCCAACCATTACATTTCAAGTGAGCTTGAGGAAGTAAGCGCGGGGATATTTTGGCGGGTCCCCCACCCACCGAAAGTCTTGGAAGTCCAGGTGCGCAATCTTTCCTTCTTTCAGTGTCTGACCTTGGAGGCCGGCAGATAATAAGTTCCATAGATAAGGAATGCGCAAAAGGGGGGGAGGGAAAAAGCCAAGCGAGCAGACAATCACAGCAATTGTAACTACACAGAATTCATGGCAAGAGAAATACAGTTATTAACCACAGATATGTAATGTAATAATATGATCACCATCTTCAAGTACTTGAAGGGCTGTCATATAGAGGATGGTGTGGAATTGTTGTCTGTGGCTTCAGAAGGTAGGACCAGAACCAATGGGTTGAAATTAAATCAAAAGAGTTTCCGGCTCAACATTAGGAAGAACTTCCTGACCATTAGAGCGGTTCCTCAGTGGAACAGGCTTCCTCAGGAGGTGGTGGGCTTTCATTCCTTGGAGGTTTTTAAACAGAGGCTAGATGGCCATCTGACAGCAACCAAGATCCTGTGAATTTAGGGGGAGGTATTTGTGAGTTTCCTGCATTGTGCAGGGGGTAGGACTAGATGACCCTAGAGGTCCCTTCTAACTCTATGATTCTATGACTGTAGACAAAAACTTAACCTGAGACTAGGCTTCCCAATCCCTAGGTCCCAGCGGGGGATCCCCTGGTTTTACAGGCTTCCCCCCGCCCCCAGCCAGCTGGCCAGTGGGGGAAGCCCCACCCCCATCTATTATTCCCTATGGAGAATGATTCCCGTAGGGAATAATAGGGAATTGATCCGCGGGTATCAGGGGCTCTGAGGGGGCTGTTTTTTGAGGTAGATGCACCAAATTTTCAGTATAGCATCTAGTGCCTCTCCCCAAAATGCCCCCCAAGTTTCAAAATGATTGGACCAGGGGGTCCAATTTTATGAGCCCCAAAAGAAGGTACCCCTATCCTTCATTATTTCCTATGGAAGGAGGGCATTTAAAAAGATGTGCTGTCCCTTTAAATGTGATGGCCAGAACTCCCTTGGGGTTCAATTATGCTTGTCACACCCTTGTTCCTGGCTCCACCCCAATGTATCCTGGCTCCACCCCCAAAGTCCCCAGATATTTCTTGAATTGGACTTGGCAACCCTACCTGAGACCCAGAAGAGCTGAGCCAAGTCAGCGTATACAACACTTATCATGATAATGGCCGACGCTGCCATTAGGCAAACTAGGCTATTACCTAGGACGCCAGCCTTCTGGGGGGCGCCGAACTGGGTGCTCCGGTGGCATTATCAGTGCGGGGGGGAGTGGTAGAAGTTAGCCTCGGCTAGGGGTCCAGATAGTCTAGAGTCAGCCCTGACCATGATACACAAATGACTTGACTCAGTCTCAAACAACTTTGAGTGGTCATGTAGCCAGCCACAGCTCTGCACCCTTGGAATGGCTTCCATGTTATGTGGGCAGGGCTTGTTTTTGTAACAGGAACTCCTTTGCATATTAGGCTACGCACCCCTGATGGAGCCAATCTTAGTGCAGGGCCTACTGTAAATTTATTTATTTATTTACGCTATATTTATATCCCGCCCATTCTATACAGACTCGAGGCGGCTAACAGCATAAAATAGACAGTCCACAAAAACAATATCAAAACAATAAAACAATCAGATAAATGGCAATGGCGCGGCTTCAGGCGAATCATGTAATATTTTCTTTCTCACGCGCACAGATCCTGGGCAGTTAGTACTAAAGCGCAATAGATCCAGATGCGATGGCAGCCGTCTCCCGTTAGATGTCAAATGCCATCCGAAACAGTTCAGTCTTGCAGGCCCTGTGGAACTGTGATAAATGCCGCAGGGCCCTGATGGCTTCTGGGAGGGTGCTGCAGAGTATTGGGGCTGCAACCGAGAAGGCTCCCATTCTGGTGGCCCCGTGGCACAGAGTGGTAAAGCAGCACTATTGCAGTACTGTGATCTGAACTCTCTGCTCATGACCTGAGTTCTATCCCAGCGGAAGCTGGTTCAGGTAGCCGGCCCAAGGTTGACTCAGCCTTCCATCCTTCCGAGGTCAGTCAAATGACTACCGAGCTTGCTGGGGGGGGGGGGCAGGGAGTGTAAAAGACTGGAGAAGGCAATGGCAAACCACCCCGTTAAAAAAGTCTGCCGTGAAAACGTTGTGAAAGCAACGTCACCCCAGAGTCGGAAACGACTGGTGCTCGCACAGGGGGCCTTTCCTTTCCTTTTAGCCCAGGGACAGCCAAAAGATTCTGAGAGCTTGATCGCAGTGCTCTCTGGGGAACATGTGGGTCAAGGCGGTCCCGCAGATAGGTGGGTCCTAGGCCATAGAGGGCTTTGAAGGTTAATACCAGGAGCTTGAAATGGATCCGGTACGCAACAGGCAGCCAGTGCAGGCTGAATGTGCTCCTGACAGGGAAACCCCATTAGTAGCCTGGCTGCAGCATTCTGCACCAGCTGCAGCTTCCGAATCTGAGTCAAGGGCAGCCCCATGTAGAGAGCGTTACAGTAATCGATTCTTGAGGTGGCCGAGGCATGGATCACCATTGCTAAGTCGTTGCGCTCAAGGTTAGGGGACCAACTGCCGTGTTCGCCGAAGGTGAAAAAAAGCAGCTCTGGCAGTGGCTGCTACTTGGGCCTCCATAGTTAAGGAGGACTCCAGGAGCACTCCCAAACTCTTAACCCTCGACGCTGGCGTCAATGGCAGCCCATCGAAGGCTGGTAGAGGAATCACCCTTTCCGGGCCGCTGTGACTTAGAGAACCTCCGTCTTCGTTTGATTCAGCTTTAGCCGACTCAGCCTGAGCCATGATACCACGGCTTCCAGCGCCAGGTCCAAATTCTCCAGGGTGCAGCCAGACCGGCCACCCACCAATAGATAGAGCTGGGTGTCATCTGCATACTGATGACAACCCAGCCGATACCTCCTGACCATCTGGGCAAGGGGGCGTATATATAACATTGGGGAAAGAACTGCCCCCTGGGGCACCCCACAAATAAGTGGGTGTCTCTGGGACAGCATTTCCCCAATCACCTGGGCAGAAGCCAGACTGTAAGCTCCAGGAGGACTGGCTACATCAGGGGGCGTGGCCTAATATGCAAAGGGGTTCCTGCTACAAAAAAAGCTCTATGCATGAGTGATATCGCACTGGGAACATATACCAGATCATCTGGGTGAGCCTGCTTGGTGCAGTGGTTAGAGTGTCAGGCTAGGATCTGGGAGGCCCAGGTTCGATTCCCCACATCCATGGAAACATTTTGGATGACCTTGGGCCAGTCACTTTCAACCTAACCTACCTCACAAGGTCTGTTTTGAGGATAAAAGGGAAAAGAGGAGAAAGAGGCTTTGGTTTCCCACTGGGGAGAAAAGCAGGGTATAAAGGAAGTAAATGGGTGAATATATACTTCTATGGATGCCAACCCTCAGGTGGGACCTGGGGATCCCCTGGAATTCCAGCTCATCTCCAGACTATGGAGATCAGTTCCCCTGCAGAAAATGGCTGCTTTGGAAGATGAACTCTGGTCTTGTACCTCACTGAGGCCTCTGTCCTCCCTAGGCTCTATCTCCAGGAGTTTCACAATCAGGATCTGGCAACTCTATTTACTTCCCATGTAGGGCTGCCAATCTCTAGGTGGAGCCTGGAGATCAGCCCGAATTACAATTCATCTGCAGACTACAGAGACCCATTCCCCTGGAGAAAACTGCGAAGAAGAAGAAGAAGATGGTGATAGTGATGGTGATGATATTGGAGTTATACCCTGCCCTTAGGGTTGCCAAGTCCAATTCAAGAAATCTCTGGGGACTTTGGAGGTGCAGCCAGGAGACTTTGGGGGTGGAGCCAGGAGACATTAGGGGTGGAGCCAAGATCAAGGCTGTGACAAGCATAATTGAACTCCAAAGGGAGTTCTGGCCATCACATTTAAAGGGACCGCACACCTTTTCAATGCCTTCCTTCCATAGGAAATAATGAAGGATAGGGGCACCTTCTTTTGGGGCTCATAAAATTGGACCCCCTGGTCCAATCGTTTTGAAACTTGGGGGGTATTTTGGGGAGAGGCACTAGATACTATACTGAAAATTTGGTGCCTCTACCCAAAAAAATAGCCCCCCCAGAGCCCCAGATACCCGCAGATCAATTCTCCATGATTTTCTATGGGAATAAATCTCCATAGGGAATAATAGAGTTCCCAGCAGACATTTCCCTCCCCTCCCCCTGCTTTCTGACGACCCTGAAGCGGGGGGAGGGCCTCCAAACCGGGGGATCCCCTGCCCCCACCTGGGGATTGGCAACCCTACCTGCCCTTCACTCTGAACTTCAGAGTCTCCAAGCAGTCACAATCTCCTTTACCTTCCTCCCTCACCAGGGCCGGATCTAGGGGGTGGGCAGAGGGGGGTGCTTGCCCCGGGCGCCAACAGAGGGGGAGGCGCCAGATTGGGTATGGAGTCCATTGTATTCTACAGGACCATAAGATATAATGGCCCATAAGGGGGCGCCGTTTTTTAATTTTGCCCCTCCCCTCAAAAAACATGTTGATCCGGTCCTGTCCCTCACAACAGACGCTCTGCGGCGGCCATTTTGTGGTTGCGCCAACTGCCCTGTGTCGGAATTCCAAAAGTGCCCGAAGGCTCAAAAAGATATAGAATTAGAAAGACCAATGATCTCTCAGTATAGGGCAACTTTAGTTTCTTGATATGAAATAACTAAAACGAATACGCCCTGGTTTGGAAGTTCTGCTAGCCATTTACGCTAGCCTTTCACTGCCCTTGAACAGATTTGTGCCATTTCACTTCCTAACTCAAATCTGTCCCGAATCTATCAGCCTTAATGTTCCGCGAGAGAATTGACGGCACTCGGATTTCTACTCCAAAGACAAGCCACTGATGCCAGGCTTTCCGCGGTTACTTTGAATTTCCACTCAACCCTGCAAACTTGAAAGGCAGACTCTGATATGGAGGCAGCTTCCAAGATGAAAGACCCTACTCATAAAAATAAAGATGCCTGCCAGCTGCCCCCCCCCCCGCCCAGCCTTCAGTTTTCATGCACATAGATGCTTGCAGGGTTGCTTTCATAAGAATCCCATCCAAAATGCGACGGATGCAGAATATGCTTTGGTACAGATTCGGTGTTCGGAAGCCAACGACTTTCCAGTGTGCTTTTGGCAGTCTGCAACGAGTCAATAAAATACAATGAGTACATGTGTTCTCATAAAAATCATATTCGTCTGTGAATATTTATCTGACACCGGCACTTTTGGAACAATTTAGTTTTGCTCGGTTTGTCTGATTTTCCCCACTTTAAGATCTTGCTGTTGATTTAGTTTGGGGTTTTCTCTTGGATGCTTTAAGAACATAAGAGAAACCATGTTGGATCAGGCCAATGGCCCATCGAGTCCAACACTCCACTCTGTGTCACATAAGAACATAAGAGAAGCCATGTTGGATCAGGCCAATGGCCCATCCAGTCCAACACTCTGTGTCACAATTAAGAACATAAGAGAAGCCATGTTGGATCAGGCCAATGGCCCATCCAGTCCAACACTCTGTGTCACACATAAGAACATAAGAGAAGCCATGTTGGATCAGGCCAATGGCCCATCCAGTCCAACACTCTGTGTCACACTTAAGAACATAAGAGAAGCCATGTTGGATCAGGCCAATGGCCCATCCAGTCCAACACTCTGTGTCACACTTAAGAACATAGGAGAAGCCATGTTGGATCAGGCCAATGGCCCATCCAGTCCAACACTCTGTGTCACATAAGAACATGAGAGAAGCCATGTTGGATCAGGCCAATGGCCCATCCAGTCTAACGCTCTGTGTCACACATAAGAACATAAGAGAAGCCATGTTGGATCATGCCCATGGCCCATCCAGTCCAACACTCTGTGTCACACAGTGGCTAAAAAAAACCCAAGTGCCTTCAGGAGGTCCACCAGTGGGGCCAGGACACTAGAACTGTTGATGTTAGTTTCACCCAAAATGCTAATTTGTCTTGTTGTGTTACCTCATCCTGTTGCCCCCTCCCCAAGCGCCAAGAATACAGAGCATCCCTGCTCCAGATAGAGAGTTCCAACAATAAGCTGTGGGTGGCTAATAGCTACTGATGGACCTCTGCTCCAGATGTTTATCCAATCCCCTCTTAAAGCTGTCTATGCTTGTAGCCGCCGCCACCTCCTGTGACAGTGAATTCCACGTGTTAATCACCCTTTGGGTGAAAAAGGACTTCCTTTTATCCGTTCTAACCCACAAGTTCTCGTATTGTGAGAAGGGGAGAAAAGGACTCCTTTCTTAATGTTCAGCATTGTACAAGATTTCTAGGGTATAAGTGTTTGAGGATCAAAGCTCCATTATTCAGATAGTTCAGAAGGGAAGCTTCAAAAATGTACAAGAAATCTTGCTGGCCTGTAAGGTGCCGCCAGACTTGAATCTAGCTCAGGGGTGGCCAAACTGTAGTTTGGGGGCCACACGCAGCTCCTTTACACATATTGTGCAGGTCCCAGAGGCCGAGGAGGAACTTAATGCAGGCTACCTCAGCCAGTCTCTGAGCACTGACATACAGGTAGGCAACTCTTTCTGCCATGTCTGAAGTGGGGAAGGAGGAGGAAACAGGCAGGCCTGAAAGCTCTTCTCCACTACAGAGGTCACCCAAAGATCTAGAGTGGGGAAAGAGAGTGCAAGAGCTGAGGGAACCACTGGAAGGAAGAACAGAATTAAAGAGGGCGGCACAGGGTTCCGCCTTAGTTTCACAGCTCTTTTAGAAGCTGTATTTGCTAACCTTGGTGTCAAGGCAAAGACAGATGTATAATGATGCAAACATATGGTACGTGTGTGTTTCCTTTTCCCACTGGTGCCAAAAAAATAATTCCCTAACCTTTCTCTATGCTGATCTCATGGGGACTGTTATTCCCAGCTTTTTTTTTAAGCCTCCTTCTAGCATGGCTGTGTTGTAAAGTACATACATATGTAGTTTATCTTGCTGTGCAAAGAAAGTATTAAGAGTTTTAATAAAGACGTGTGTGTAATATCTGTTCATGTCTTGTGGCTCTTACATTAAGCAAGTTTGCCCACCCCAATCTAGCTCTATCATATTTTATTTATTTATTTGTTTGTTTTTCTATTTATAACCCGCCCTTCCCTGAACAGGCTCAGGGTGGGGAACAACAATTAATTTTACAAAGCTAAAATTAATGCAGAGCTAAAATTAATTCGTACAATAAAACAATACGACACTCTTTAAAAACAAGTCAAATTCTGCAGATGGTGACATCACAGTGCATCCACTCCTCCCATACATCCCCCAGCTGGTATAAGACAGATGGCATAGCCTTAATGCAGTGGGTCAATTCATATCAAGCGTGGGGCTATCCCATAGGCACCTCTTGCAAGCACTTGATAGACAGCATTACGCTGGTGTAGCACCAAGGCTAAGAAATGGAACTATGACTCAAGAATCTCAATTCTGTCAATAATGCGCTTAGTGGCTTTAGGGAAGCCTTTGAAACAGACTTCTTCTGTAATACGGGGACAAAAACACCTACCGTACAGGTGATATGTATCTAGTAGCACCTTAGAGACCAACATGAATTTCAGGGTATGAGCTTCCGAAAGTCAGAACTCCATGACTGGATTAAAAATTAGGCCACGTAGGCACTGGCCTATGGGCCGCCATGCCTTTAAGGGCCCCGGGCTGGCTTTCCCCCCAGGTTTTCTCCCTGCTTGCAGCCCCCCGTTCCCTACCTGCACACGCAGCCAGCAACTGAGCCGCTGTTTGGCCGACTTGCCTGGTGCAGCTGCTGCTGGCGTCATCACCAAGTTTGCCTCTCTCTGCTTCTCCCCTGCAGCTTTGTCCAAAGGGCTTTAGAGAAAGCGGGGGTCGCGGGTGGCGGGGTGCGTGCTACCAACTCTGAGGTAATTTGTGAGGGGACTGCCTGAGGGCCTCCATAGGATTCCCAATCCCCAGGTCCCAGTGGGGGATCCCCCCCTTTTTACAGGCTTCCCCCCCCCGCCCCCAGCCAGCTGGCCCGTGGGGGAAGCCCCGCCCCCACAGTCATCATGTAGTTTTAGAGCTCCTGCAGGTTTAGAAACCTGCAAACAGGTCCGTTTTTAAAATGTGTGCCTTTAAGGCTGAGCAGGAAGCAGGAAACAGGAAGGGCTTCATGGGAAAGGGTCAGTAACAGTTTCGTCAGAGAACAGCCCTTCCCTTTCTTTTGCTTTCGTTTTCAGAGCAAGTAAAGTTCTGCAGGAACAAGACCCGGTAAGTATTTGTGCGTGTGAGAGAAGGAGGGGGCAGGGGATTCCCTGGTTTGGAGGCCCTCCCCCCCTTTAGAAAGCATGGGGGGAGGGAAATGTCTACTGGGCACTCCATTATTCCCTATGGAGAACGATTTTCATAGGGAATAATGGGGAATTGATCCGCGGGTATTGGGGGTTCTGGGGGGGCTATTTTTTGAGGTAGAGGCACCAAATTTTTCATATAGCATCTAGTGCCTCTCCCCAAAATACCCCCCAAGTTTCAAAACGATTGGACCAGGGGGTCCAATTCTATGAGCCCCAAAAGATGGTGCCCCTATCCTTCATTATTTCCTATGGAAGAAAGGCATTTAAAAAGGTGTGCTGTCCCTTTAAATGTGATGGCCAGAACTCCCTTGGAGTTCAATTATGCTTGTCACACCCTTGTTCCTGGCTCCACCCTCAAAGTCTCCTGGCTCTACCCTCAAAGTCTCCTGGCTCCGCCCCCAAAGTCCCCAGATATTTCTTGAATTGGATTTGGCAACCCTAGGCCTCCACAAGGTTTATTCCCACACTACAAACCTCCCTTCGTCAAACAACCTTACGGTGTTGTTGGCAGGGCCTTTTTTTGTAGCAGGAATGCCTTTGTATATTAGACCACACCCCCTTGATGTAGCCAATCTTCCTGATGCTCCACGAGCTTTTCTTACAGGGCCTACTGCAAGCTCTTGGAGGACTGGCTACATCGGGGGTGGGGGTGTAGCCTAATATGCAAAGGAGTTCCAGCTACAAAAAAAAAGCCCTGACAACAACACACAAACATATATATATGAAGTATGGCTGTTGAGAGCTTTGAAATGAAAACAATCACCAGGCAAATGTGCCTTGATCCCATGCAAATAGTGTGTTGTTGTTTTTGTTGTTGATTCCGTGCAAGGCAAGCCACTGATTGGTTCACTCCACTGTTCTGACACAATTCATCTCAAGCACTATGCGAACCAGTTCTATACCTGCACACAGCAGCAGATCTCATTAGGTCTTGGTAACAATTAAAAAAATAGTTTCAATTTACAGTTGCTTTTTTTTTTTAATTTCAATTTTATTAAAAAAAATGTTACAAACAAGAACTTAAATAACGCTTATACAAAAGTTATATCAAAGTTTGGTTATACAAAAAAGAAGCATAGATCAATCAATTACAGAACAATAAAGTTCAACAATTCAGGAGGCAATATTTCTTCTACAGAGGCAATTGAGTTCACATATTCAAGATATGGAAACCATTTTTCAATAAAGTTATTCTTATAGTACGGTGTTGCTTTTGCACATGTGAAGGCTTCTCGGTTTCTTGAAAAGAGGTACTTGTTTCCATGGGTCATAGAAGGAACATTTAATTGACCCATTTGTTAAACATGGATGCACTCCCAGTTCATCCCCTCTTTGCCCTTGGCAGTTAAATGCTTCATTTAAATAACCTTATAAAGGATATGGCATCTGCTTTTTGCACCTGTGCAGTCCCTCTTATCCAGAAGTGATCATAAGAACCTATTTCAAGATTTACTAAGTTCATGGGTAGACATGGAAGGCCCACAGAGACAACAAAGTAGTAAGTTTCAACAACAACAACAAAAATCCCATGCCTTTATTTATTTAGACCTAGAGCCTGGTCTCCTGGTAAATGGGTTCAGAGCAGGTAACATCATAATAAAATGAAATATATAATCTAAAACATTCACAGTTCTAATACAATAAATACAGCTCTGGCAGAGATTGTCCTTGAAAGAGCAGCTGCTGTGAGAGTCCTCTCACCCCTCGCAGGGTGTCTGTTGTGGGGGAGGAAGGGAAAGGAGATTGTGAGCCGCTCTGAGACTCTTCGAAGTGGAGGGCGGGATATAAAACCAATATCTTCATCTACCTCACAGGGCGTCTGTTGTGGGGGAGGAAGGTAAAGGAGATTGTGAGCCGCTCTGAGACTCTTCGGAGTGGAGGGCGAGATATAAATCCAATATCTTCATCTACCTCACAGGGTATCTGTTGTGGTGGAGGAAGATAAAGGAGATTGTGAGCCACTCTGAGCGTTTAAAATTCAGAGTGGAGGGCAGGATATAAATCCAATATCTTCTTATTCTTCTTCATTATCATTATCATCATCACCACCACCACCACGATTCGAATGCTAAATAATATGATTAGAATGAGTCCTTGGCAGACAGCAAATTATATCCTTTCCAGAACCTCAGCTGATATCATCTTGGAAATTCAGGATCTGTGCTGGTCTCTTGGCAAGGAGGTACACAATGTTTCCAATCCAGCCTTTGCAAGTTAAGAAAATCAGATATTTCACACTGAAACTGAAAGACTGGTGTGGAAAGGGAAACACTTATAGATCCGAAAGTAGTCATTCCTGGCACCGACAATGCTATGAATAGAATCACCGGCGAGCCAATTTCCGCTTTGAGTACTCTTCCCTCGGAGTCTGGCAATATATCATGGTAATAATGGAATCAAAAGCCCCGACGTAATGTTCTCTGAGGCACACGTGGCATTTGATGTATTTCCCATCGATCTCCCTTTTAATCCATTATCTTTCACACTGGGGCATAAAGAAGTGGCAGCTGCCGGAAAACCTCTTCACATCTCCGCTGATGGATGGTCAAGAGAGCCCCGTGCCTACATAAGCCCTCGTCATCTCTTTATCCATCCCAGGTTTTGGTGTGCGTCGAAATTGTACCAAGTACAGAGGTAGGTGGCGGATTGAATGTCGAGAGTTCCAAACTGGTGTGGTGCAAAAAAAGATTTTTAACCTTTGGATACTAGTAGAGCATTAAGAACATAAGAACATAAGAGAAGCCATGTTGGATCAGGCCAATGGCCCATCCAGTCCAACACTCTGTGTCACACATAAGAACATAAGAGAAGCCATGTTGGATCAGGCCAATGGCCCATCCAGTCCAACACTCTGTGTCACACATAAGAACATAAGAGAAGCCATGTTGGATCAGGCCAGTGGCCCATCCAGTCCATCACTCTGTGTCACACATAAGAACATAAGAGAAGCCATGTTGGATCAGGCCAATGGCCCATCCAGTCCATCACTCTGTGTCACACATAAGAACATAAAAGAAGCCATGTTAGATCAGGCCAGTGGCCCATCCAGTCCAACACTCTGTGTCACACTTAAGAACATAAGAGAAGCCATGTTGGATCAGGCCAATGGCCCATCCAGTCCAACACTCTGTGCCACACATAAGAACATAAGAGAAGCCATGTTGGATCAAGCCAATGGCCCATCCAGTCCATCACTCTGTGTCACACATAAGAACATAAGAGAAGCCATGTTGGATCAGGCCAGTGGCCCATCCAGTCCAACACTCTGTGTCACACATAAGAACATAAGAGAAGCCATGTTGGATCAGGCCAATGGCCCATCCAGTCCAACACTCTGTGTCACACATAAGAACATAAGAGAAGCCATGCTGGATCAGGCCAATGGCCCATCCAGTCCAACACTCTGTGTCACACATAAGAACATAAGAGAAGCCATGTTGGATCAGGCCAATGGCCCATCCAGTCCAACACTCTGTGTCACACATAAGAACATAAGAGAAGCCATGCTGGATCAGGCCAATGGCCCATCCAGTCCAACACTCTGTGTCACAGTGGCCAAAAATTTATATATATATATACACACACACACACACACACAGTGGCTAGTAGCCACTGATGGACCTCTGCTCCATATTTTATCTAACCCCCTCTTGAAGCTGGCTATGCTTGTAGCTCCTACCACCTGCAATATGGGATTAATTTTGAAGGAAGAAGCGATAGGACTCATTTTGAAGAGTGTTATTTATTTATTATATTGGATTTCTATCCCGCCCTCCCCGCCAAAGCAGGCTCAGGGCAGCTCACAATACATAGCTTACAATAAAAAAACATTTACATTAAAAGCATTAGACAGCTTGAAAATAATTTGGTGCTAGTTTCGATACGGACTTAAGATGACATTCAAAAGAAGAAGAAGATGGTGATATTGGATTTATAAAAATGGTAAAGGTAGTCCCCTGTGCAAGCACCAGTCATTTTCGACTCTGGGGTGATGTTGCTTTCACAACGTTTTCACGGCAGACTTTTTACAGGGTGGTTTACCATTACCTTCCCCATTCATCTACGCTTGCCCCCCAGCAAGCTGGGTATTCATTTTACCGACCTCGGAAGGATGGAAGGCTGAGTCAACCTGGAGCTGGCTACCTGAACCAGCTTCTGCTGGGATCGAACTCAGGTCATGAGCAGAGTTTAGGACTGCAGTACTGCAGCTGCACCACTCTGCGCCACCGGGCTCTATTGGATTTATATCCCACCGTATACTCTGAATCTCAGAGTCTCAGAGCGGTCACAATCTCTTTTACCTTCCTCCCCCGCAACAGACACCCTGTGAGGTAAGTGGGGCTGAAAGGGCTCTCACAGCAGCTGCCCTTTCAAGGACAACCTCTGCCAGAGCTATGGCTGACCCAAGGCCATTCCAGCAGCTGCAAGTGGAGGAGTGGGGGATCAAACCCAATTCTCCCAGATAAGAGCCTGTGCACTTAACCACTACACCAAACTGGCTCTCGTTCAAATAGTTTTGAATGCCTTTTTCAAATAGTTTTCATCTCACAGGAACCTGTTATATACTGAGCCATTCCCTTGGTCTGTCAAGATCAGTACTGCTACTCAGACTGGCAGCAGCTCTCCAGGGTCTCAGGCAGCGGTGTTTCACAGCACCTTCCACTTGGTCTTTTTAACTGGGGAGGCTGGGGATTAAACCTGGGACCTTCTCCAACCCAAGCACATTTTCTGCCATAGAGACATGGCTCTACTGCCAATTTTAAACTTTAAAAATCTTTTTAAAATTTTGCTGCTTTTCCTGATTCGTCTTTGTTTTTAATCTTGATTCCTTCTTCAGACATCTACTGAAAGGGTATATATAAATATATTAAAATAATATAAACTAGCTGTGATACTTGACATGCCACTGCAGCTTAAAAGGGAAATCATAAGAACATAAGAGACTCCACGTTGGATCAGGCCAGTGGCCCATCCAGTCCAACACTCTGAGTCATACATAAGAACATAAAAGATGCCATGTTGGATCAGGCCAGTGGCCCATTCAGTCCAACACTCTGAGTCACACATAAGAACATAAGAGAAGCCATGTTGGATCAGGCCAATGGCCCATCCAGTCCAACACTCTGTGTCATACATAAGAACATAAAAGATGCCATGTTGGATCAGGCCAGTGGCCCATTCAGTCCAACACTCTGAGTCACACATAAGAACATAAGAGAAGCCATGTTGGATCAGGCCAGTGGCCCATCCAGTCCAACACTCTGTGTCACACATAAGAACATAAGAGAAGCCATGTTGGATCAGGCCAATGGCCCATCCAGTCCAACACTCTGAGTCACACATAAGAACATAAGAGAAGCCATGTTGGATCAGGCCAATGGCCCATCCAGTCCAACACTCTGTGTCACACATAAGAACATAAAAGATGCCATGTTGGATCAGGCCAGTGGCCCATTCAGTCCAACACTCTGTGTCACACATAAGAACATAAGAGAAGCCATGTTGGATCAGGCCAGTGGCCCATTCAGTCCAACACTCTGAGTCACACATAAGAACATAAGAGAAGCCATGTTGGATCAGGCCAGTGGCCCATCCAGTCCAACACTCTGTGTCACACATAAGAACATAAAAGATGCCATGTTGGATCAGGCCAGTGGCCCATTCAGTCCAACACTCTGTGTCACACATAAGAACATAAGAGAAGCCATGTTGGATCAGGCCAGTGGCCCATCCAGTCCAACACTCTGCGTCACATAAGAACATAAGAGAAGCCATGTTGGATCAGGCCAGTGGCCCATCCAGTCCAACACTCTGTGTCACACATAAGAACATAAGAGAAGCCATGTTGGATCAGGCCAGTGGCCCATCCAGTCCAACACTCTGTGTCACACATAAGAACATAAGAGAAGCCACATTGGATCAAGCAAATGGCGCATCCAGTCCAACACTCTGTGTCACACATAAGAACATAAGAGAAGCCATGTTGGATCAGGCCAGTGGCCCATCCGGTCCAACACTCTGTGTTTCACATAAGAACATAAGAGAAGCCATGTTGGATCAGGCCAGTGGCCCATCCGGTCCAACACTCTGTGTCACACATAAGAACATAAGAGAAGCCACGTTGGATCAGGCCAGTGGCCCATCCAGTCCAACACTCTGTGTCACACATAAGAACATAAGAAAAGCCATGTTGGATCAGGCCAGTGGCCCATCCAGTCCAACACTCTGTGTCACACATAAGAACATAAGAGAAGCCACATTGGATCAAGCAAATGGCCCATCCAGTCCAACACTCTGTGTCACACATAAGAACATAAGAGACTCCACGTTGGATCAGGCCAGTGGCCCATCCAGTCCAACACTCTGTGTCACTCTGTGTCACACATAAGAACATAAGAGAAGCCACATTGGATCAAGCAAATGGCCCATCCAGTCCAACACTCTGTGTCACACATAAGAACATAAGAGAAGCCATGTTGGATCAGGCCAGTGGCCCATCCGGTCCAACACTCTGTGTTTCACATAAGAACATAAGAGAAGCCATGTTGGATCACGCCAGTGGCCCATCCGGTCCAACACTCTGTGTCACACATAAGAACATAAGAGATGCCACGTTGGATCAGGCCAGTGGCCCATCCAGTCCAACACTCTGTGTCACACATAAGAACATAAGAGAAGCCATGTTGGATCAGGCCAGTGGCCCATCCAGTCCAACACTCTGTGTCACACATAAGAACATAAGAGAAGCCACATTGGATCAAGCAAATGGCGCATGTTGGATCAGGCCAATGGCCCATGCAGTCCAACACTCTGGTCGTTTTCGCACTCACCTCCAGCCAGCGCGACCCCCCTCTTCACCGCGCAGGATCTGCGCGGATTTCGCACTAAATGCCGCGGAGCAGCCTTTTGCGCCGGAAACTCCCGTCGCAAAAGCCGCTCAAACGTAAATCGCCAAAAAGCAGTTTGGCGTTTGCGCGGCTTTTGTGATGGGAGTTTCCGGCGCAAAAGGCTGCTCCGCAGCATTTAGTGCGAAATCCGCGCAGATCCTGCGCGGTGAAGAGGGGGGTCGCGCCGACTGGAGGTGAGTGCGAAAACGACCTCTGTGTCACATAAGAATAAAAGAGAAGCCATGTTGGATCAGGCCAATGGCCCATCCAGTCCAACACTCTGCGTCACACATAAGAACATAAGAGAAGCCATGTTGGATCAGGCCAGTGGCCCATCCAGTCCAACACTCTGTGTCACACATAAGAACATAAGAGAAGCCATGTTGGATCAGGCCAGTGGCCCATCCAGTCCAACACTCTGTGTCACACATAAGAACATAAGAGAAGCCACATTGGATCAAGCAAATGGCGCATGTTGGATCAGGCCAATGGCCCATGCAGTCCAACACTCTGGTCGTTTTCGCACTCACCTCCAGCCAGCGCGACCCCCCTCTTCACCGCGCAGGATCTGCGCGGATTTCGCACTAAATGCCGCGGAGCAGCCTTTTGCGCCGGAAACTCCCGTCGCAAAAGCCGCTCAAACGTAAATCGCCAAAAAGCAGTTTGGCGTTTGCGCGGCTTTTGTGATGGGAGTTTCCGGCGCAAAAGGCTGCTCCGCAGCATTTAGTGCGAAATCCGCGCAGATCCTGCGCGGTGAAGAGGGGGGTCGCGCCGACTGGAGGTGAGTGCGAAAACGACCTCTGTGTCACATAAGAATAAAAGAGAAGCCATGTTGGATCAGGCCAATGGCCCATCCAGTCCAACACTCTGTGTCACACATAAGAACATAAGAGAAGCCATGTTGGATCAGGCCAGTGGCCCATCCAGTCCAACACTCTGTGTCACACATAAGAACATAAGAGAAGCCATGTTGGATCAGGCCAGTGGCCCATCCAGTCCAACACTCTGTGTCACACATAAGAACATAAGAGAAGCCACATTGGATCAAGCAAATGGCGCATGTTGGATCAGGCCAATGGCCCATGCAGTCCAACACTCTGGTCGTTTTCGCACTCACCTCCAGCCAGCGCGACCCCCCTCTTCACCGCGCAGGATCTGCGCGGATTTCGCACTAAATGCCGCGGAGCAGCCTTTTGCGCCGGAAACTCCCGTCGCAAAAGCCGCTCAAACGTAAATCGCCAAAAAGCAGTTTGGCGTTTGCGCGGCTTTTGTGATGGGAGTTTCCGGCGCAAAAGGCTGCTCCGCAGCATTTAGTGCGAAATCCGCGCAGATCCTGCGCGGTGAAGAGGGGGGTCGCGCCGACTGGAGGTGAGTGCGAAAACGACCTCTGTGTCACATAAGAATAAAAGAGAAGCCATGTTGGATCAGGCCAATGGCCCATCCAGTCCAACACTCTGTGTCACACATAAGAACATAAGAGAAGCCATGTTGGATCAGGCCAATGGTCCAACACTCTGTGTCACATATAAGAACATAAGAGAAGCCACGTTGGATCAGGCCAACGGCCCATCCAGTCCAACACTCTGTGTCACACAGTGGCCAAAAAACCCCCAAAACAGGTGCCACCAGGAGGTCCACCAGCAGGGTCAGAACTCCATAAGCCCTCCCACTGTGGCCTCCCAAGCACCAAGAAGACAGAGCATCACTTCCCCACACAGAGAGTTCCAACAATACCCTGTGGCTAATAGCCACTGATGGACCTCTGCTCCATATGTTTCTCCAGTCCCCTCTTGAAACTGTCTATGCTTGTAGCTTTCACCAGTTCCTGCGGCAGTGAATTCCATGTCTTATTTCTCTTTGGGTGAAGAAGTACTTCCTTTTCTCTGCTCTAAGCCTATTGCTAATGAATTTCATTGAATGCCCACAAGTCCCATGCAAAGTTCTTTCTCTGAAACTGTAAGTCTGAGCAGTGTTCCCTCTAAGCTGAGTTAGTGTGAGCTAGCTCACAATTTTTTATCCTCCAGCCCACACATTTTTGTCTCAGCTCAGGAGAAAATAGCCCTAGAGCAAACTAATTTATGTAATAGCTCACAACTTTAATGCCAGTAGGTCACAAAGTAGATTTTTTGCTCACAAGACTCCACAGCTTAGAGGGAACATTGAGTCTGAGGCTTGTGTCTTCGCTCTGCCTTTTGCCCACCAACCCAAAACAATGATGTGGAATGATGATGAGATTATGGGGTAAATATAACTCCATTATCCCATTATTGCTCCATCCTTAATAATTATTTTTGGTTTGTTTCATATATATATTTATAAAACTTGGGGAATACCTGGAGATTTGGGGGGTAGAGTCTGAGGGGGAGGAGCTTGGGGAGGGACTTCAATGGCGTATGATACCATAGAGTCCACCTTCCAAAGTGGCCCTTTTCTTTATGTGAACTGATCTCTGTTGCCCAGAAATAAATTGTAATCCCAGGAGCTCTCCAGCTACCTCCTGGAAGTTGGCAACCCTACTACAAGCCAGTGTGGCACAACTACAGAGAGACACCCAAGCTGTGCTCCGGCCTCACAGAATGAACTTATTGTGCAGAGTGTTAAAGCTGCAGTACTGCAGCCCTAAGCTCTGCTCACGACCTGAGTTCGATCCCTGGCGAAAGCTGGGTTTTCAGGTAACCGGCTTGAGGTTGACTCAGCCTTCCATCCTTCCGAGGTCGGTCAAATGAGTACCCAGCTTGCTAGGGGGAAAGCATAGATGACTGGGGAAGGCAATGGCAAACCACCCCATAAAAAGTCTGCCATGAAAACGTGAAAGCAATGTCACCCCAGAGTCGGAAATGACTGGTGCTTGCACAGGGGACCTTTCCTTTCCTTTCCAGTTAAAAATTGGATGCAAATTGCAAATTGGATGCGAAGAAGAAGATGATATTGGATTTATATCCTGCCCTCCACTCTGAATCTCAGAGCGGCTCACAATCTCCTTTATCTTCCTTCCCCACAACAGACCTCAGCCTGAGACCCTGGAGAGCCGCTGCCAGTCTGAGAAGACAATACTGACTTTGATGGACCGAGGGTCTGATTCAGTATAAGGCAGCTTCATATGTTCTTCATATGACCCCTGTGAGGTGGGTGGGGCTGAGAGGGCTCTCACAACAGCTGCCCTTTCAAGGACAACCTCTGCCAGAGCTATGGCTGACCCAAGGCCATCTCAGCAGGTGCAAGTGGAGGAGTGGGGAATCAAACCTGGTCCCAGATAAGAGTCCACACACTTAACCGCTACACCAAACTGGCTCTCAAAGAGCTTTGAATGCTCAGAAAGGTACAAATGCCCCAGTTTTAAATGTTCAAGCCTTACAGGGGAGAGGGTGGGAGGACTTGGAACACGGGGTCCTGAAAACGCACAGCTGGGTGTAATTTTAACTTCTGCAACGCCTTCTTGGGTCCAAGATTCCCCTGAAGAGCAGCTGACCCCGTCTTCTTTTGACCTTTAACGCTGCTAATACTCTTGCTGACATCCGTGACTAATGGATGATCTATGGACTCAAGATGTGACCAACCCTAACGTCTTCATAAAAAAGATTTCCTTTGCCATGTTGACCTGTCTCAGAGGTCTGATACAATAATAGCTCTCGCTACTCACCTACAACCCCCCTCCCGGTTTGTAGCAAAGCTGTTCCGCCCCCTTTTATCTTCTCGGTTGTCTTCTCCCCTACAGTGACCATTTAAGAACATAAGAGAAGCCACATTCGATCATCCAGTCCAACACTCTGGGTCACACAGTGGCCAAAAAACCCAGGTGCCATCAGGAGGTCCACCAGTGGGGCCAGGACACTAGACACCCTCCCACTGTGACCCCTCCCAAGCACCAAGAATACAGAGCCTCTCTGCCCTAGACATAAGAACATAAGAGAAGCCATGTTGGATCGGGCCAATGGCCAATCCAGTCCAACACTCTGGGTCATACGGTGGCCAAAAAACCCAGGTGCCATCAGGAGGTCCATCAGTGGGGCCAGGACACTAGAAGTCCTCCCACTGTTGCCCCCCCCCCACAAGCACCAAAACGACAGAGCATCACTTGCCCCAGACAGAGTTTTCCATCTATACCTTACTCCATTAATGGAGCAAAACAACAAGGGTTGCCAAGTCCAATTCAAGAAATATCTGGAGATTTTGGGGGTGAAGCCAGGAGCAAGGTTGTGACACGCAGGCCTCAGATTCAGTGGGAGCTCACAGGAGCACAGCTCCTGAACCTTTCTGAGGGTTCCTCCTCCTGCTTCTGAGAGTTCCACCTCCTTGTCCATTGAATAGTCTTGCAGCTGCATAACAATCCCTGGATGAGCTCCACCACCTATTTTTCTACAAAACGACCCCTGGTGGCAAGCATAACTGAACTCCAAAGGGAGTTCTGGCCATCACATTTAAAAGGGACCGCAAACCTTTTAAATGCCTTCCCTCCATTGGAAATAATGAAGGATAGGGCCACCTCCTTTGGGGTTCATAGAATTGGAACCCCTCGTCCAATTTTTTTGAAACTTGGAGGGTGTTTTGAGGAGAGGCACCGGATGCTATGCTGCAAATTTGGTGCATCTAACTCAAAAGCAGCCCCTGCAGAGCCCCAGATACCCACAGATCAATTCACCATTATGTCCTATGGGAATCGGTCTCCATAGGGAATCATGGAGCACCCAGCGGACATACCCCTCCTCTCCCACTGTTTTCTGATGATCCTGAAGTGAGGGGGGGGGGGCTGCAAGCCAAGGGATCCCCTGCCTCCACGTAGGGATTAGGCAAAACCGGAAACCACAGTGTACTGATTAGCAACAACTGAAATAAACCAGTGTGTTACTTATATGTTGCAAATAATTGCTCCACAGATATTTCTTATATCCTATTCATGTATTCCTCACCAATATTCTTACAAATGTCCATGAATACAGCACAACTCAAAATACAAATTAATTTCCAATTGCTGTAATGGTACCAAAGTCCACTGTCTGTATCCTTTCGTTGATAGACATGTGCAGTACCAATAAATGTGCTACTTCTTGCTTGGGTAGCAGTCCGAAATCCAACAGGTGCAGCAATACGGGTCCTAGGCTCAGCCCGTGTTTCATTCACCCTTCTCCTGGCCGCTTTTCTTATGCTCCGGAACCCGTGCTTAAGGCAAAAGCTCACATGACACGTTATGTCTCTTCAGTTTGCACAAATGGTTAGGGTTTGCCCGAATGGTTCTCGGACTGCTACCCAAGCAAGAAGTGGCACATTTATTGGTACTATACGTCTATCAACGAAAGGATACAGGCAGCCCACATGCGGATTGGCAGCCCAAAATGTCTGCTGGGCACTCCATTATACCCCATGGAGACAGATTCCCATAGGGTACAATGGAAAATTGATCCACAGGTATCTGGAGTTCTTGGGGGGGGGGGCTGTTTTTTGAGGTAGGTGCCTCTCCTAAAAAACCCCACCAAAATTTCAAAAAGATTGGACCAGAGAGTTCAATTCTATGAGCCTGCAAAGAAGGTGCCCCTATTCTACATTATTCCAAATGGAGGGAAGGCATTTAAAAGGAGTGTGACCCCTTTGAATGTGATGGCTGGAACTCCCTTGAAGTTCAGTTATGCTTGTCACACCCTTGCTCCTGGCTCTACTCCAGTGTCTCCAGGCTCTACCCCCAAAGTCTCCTGGCTCCACCCCCAAAGTCCCCAGGTATTTCTTGAGCAGGACTTGGCAACCCTAATTTAGTGAAGTGGAGGTTTCCGGAGTGGCGTTTGGTTGGCCAAAACGAAAGTCAACTGAGGAGGAAAGGAAAGGTCCCCTGTGCAAGCATCAGTCGTTTCCGACTCTGGGGTGACATTGCTCTCACAACGTTTTCACGGCAGACTTTTTTTAACCGGGTGGTTTGCCATTGCCTTCCCCAGTCCTCTACACTTTCCGCCCAGCAAGCTGGGGACTCATTTGACCGACCTCGGATGGATGGAAGGCTGAGTCAACCTCGAGCCGGCTACCTGAAAACCCAGCTTCCGCCGGGGATCGAACTCAGGTTGTGAGCAGAGCTTAGGACCGCAGTACTGCAGCTTTAACACTCTGAGCCACAGGTTTCCTTTCCTTTCCAACTGAGGAGAGCCACGTGCAATTGTGGCTATCACGTTGCCGGCCCTGAGGCAATTTCCCGCCCCGGCAACAGGCAAGATCTCAACTGCTGCGTCTTCCCCAAGCCCAAGGGAGGGCAGGGGCCACGGAACAGCTGCCCCGCCCCGAGAGCCTGAAAAGGCAGAGATGAATGAAACAAAGCAAAGCGGAGAGACAGGCCGAGAAGAAGCCCCGTCAGGCATATCTTCGCAACCTGTGGAAGAGCTCGAGAAGGAAAGAGGCAAAGCAGAACCAGTCCCGCCCGGAAGTTCTTATTGCATGGCTCTGTTTTGTGTCATCCGCGCAGGGAGCTGGGGGAAGCAAAACAACCCCTGCTGTTGACAACTCTATCTATAGCGTAATCTTTTGAGCGGGCTCATCCATCACGCTGCTCTCTCTCCCCTGCAAAACATGGCCGTAATCCTGATTTTCAGCTGTGGAAATCAATCACCCCGGCTAGCAAATAGCCCACATGGGATTCTCTCTGTCTGATAAGGTTGCTAACTTCCAGGTCGGGGCTGGAGATCCCCCAGAATTACGACTGATCTCTAGACCAGTGGTCCCCAACCTTTTTGGCATCAGGGACTGGTTTTGTGGAAGACAGTTTTTCCATAGACTGGGGAGAGGTGGGTGGGAGGGCAATGGTTTCTGGATGATACAGTCGTGCACTTTATTTCTGTTCGTTTGGTGTGGTGGTTAAGTATGCAAATTCTTATCCGGGAGAACCGGGTTTGAGTCCCCACTCCTCCACTTGCAGCTGCTGGAATGGCCTTGGGTCAGCCTTAGCTCTGGCAGAGGTTGTCCTTGAAAGGGCAGCTTCTGGGAGAACCCTCTCAGCCCCACCCACCTCTCAGGGTGTCTGTTGTGGGGGAGGAAGGGAAAGGAGATTGTAGGCCGCTCTGAGACTCTGTCCTTGAAAGGGCAGCTGCTGCGAGAGCCCTCTCAGCCCCACCCACCTCACAGGGTATCTGTTGTGGAAGAGGAAGGAAAAGGAGATTGTGAGTGGCTCTGAGACTCTGAAATTTGAAGTGGAGGGCAGGATATAAATCCAATGTCTTCTTATTCTTATTATTACATTGTAATATATAATGAAATAATTATACAACGCACGACGCAGTTGCTAACAGGCCACGGACCGGTACCGGTCTACGGACTGGGGGTTGGTGACTACTGCTCTAGACTATATTGACAAAGAAGACATTTTGCTCCCTTTCCCAAAAGATTCAGGGGTGTCAAACTCATTTGTTATGAGGGCCGGATCAGACATAAATGAGCCCTTGTTGGGCCGGGCCATGTGTGTGCCTATTTAAGATTAGGTAGCAGAGAAACAAACTTTATAAAGGACATCGACAAACACAATTAATGAATTAAAAAAAAAAAAAAGCTTTAAACATGCTTAAAACATTAGCACTCGTTGGTCTTAAAGGTGCTTTCTTTGTATTTCTCCCATGGGATCCAGGGAACTGGGCAAAGGAAGCTCTGGCTCTTTCCTTCCTTCCCAGGTGACCAGGAGGGGTGGGGAGCCTCAGCCAATAGAAGGAAGAGAGGCTTGGCTCAATAGCTCTGCTGTGCAATTGAGAGGGCCTGGCAAAACAAGCTATTCCTCCCCCTCTTCCTCCCCAAGGGAGGAGCCTCAGCCGATGGAGAAAATAGAAGTTTTTCTCTGTAGCTCCTGTGCGATTGAGCAAGCCTTGCCAAACAAGCTGTATGCAGAATGAAGCAAGAGAGAGGGAGAAGGATGCAGATGACAGCCAGTTGCTTGAGGGCCTAATAGGAGCCCTCTAGGGGCCTGATTCGGCCCCCATGCTGCATGTTTGACACCCCTGGACTATAACTTGAGAGGGCATCCATTGAAGGGGATGAGCCGTAGCTTCAGGACGGACAAAAGGAAATACTGCTTTACACAGAGAGTGATTAAAATGTGGCATTCGCTGCCAAAGGATGTTGTGATGGCTACAGAAATAAACAGCTCGAAAAGGGGATTAGATTCATGGAAGATAAGTCTATCAATGGCTACTAGCCATGGTAATGCATTGGAACCTCCACATTCAGAAGCACTTAAACCTCTGAGTCCCAGAGCCAGGGGGAGGCATTAGGGGAAGGCCTCAGCCTCTCTGCCCTGTTGCTGGTCTCCCAGAGGAACTGGTTGGCTAGGGTTGCCAAGACCAATTCAAGAAATATCTGGGGACTTTGTGGGTGGAGTCAGGAGACTTTGGGGGTGGAGCCAGGAGCAGGGCTGTGACAAGCATCATTGAACTCCAAAGGGAGTTCTGGCCCTCACATTTAAAGGGACCGCACACCTTTTAAAATGCCTTCCTTCCACAGGAAATAATGAAGGATAGGGGCACCTTCTTTTGGGGCTCATAGAATTGGACCCCCTGGTCCAATCTTTTTGAAACTTGGGGGTATTTTGGGGAGAGGCTCTACATGCCATGCAGAAAATCTGGTGCCTCAGCCTCAAAAAACAGCCCCCCCAGAGCCCCAGATACCAGTGGATCAATTCTCCATTATTTCCTACAGGAATATGTCTCCATAAGGAATAAGAGAGGTCCCAGCAGACATTTCCCTCCCTCCCCCCGCTTTCTGATAACCCTGAAGCAGGGGGAGGCCTCCAAACCAGGGGAATCCGCTGCCCTCACCTAGGGATTCAGCAACAAAAAGAGTAACGTGGAAAGGAGAAGCAGGGACAGAGCCCAAAGGCATCCATGGAAAACCAGCCTCAAATATGAAATTTTGTTTTCAAATTTATCAACTATTACAAAACAGAAACAGGGAGGCGCATATTGCCCCATTTCACACGAGGCTTCTACAAGCTTCAACAATCCATTAAATCATTCATACATGGCAAATAGCTCAAAAATTCTGCAGATTACAAACGGCCAACAAATGGTCTGATCCAGCAGGTCTCTTCTGATGTTTTAATGAAAGCTTCAGTCTCTCTGCCCTGTTATTGGCCCTCCAAAGGAACTGGTTGGCCACTGTGTGAGACAGGAGGCTGGACTAGATGGACCACTGGTCTGATCCAGCAGGGCTCTTCTGATGTTCTTATGGAGGCCGAGGCCTCTATGCCTTGTTGCTGGCCCTCCAAAGGAACTGGTTGGCCACTGTGTGAGGCAGGAGGCTGGACTAGATGGACCACTGGTCTGATCCAGCAGGGCTCTTCTGATGTTCTTATGGAGGCCGAGGCCTCTATGCCTTGTTGCTGGCCCTCCAAAGGAACTGGTTGGCCACTGTGTGAGGCAGGAGGCTGGACTAGATGGACCACTGGTCTGATCCAGCAGGGCTCTTCTGATGAAGGCCTCAGCCTCTCTGCCCTGTTGTTGGCCCTCCAGAGGAACTGGCTGGCCACTGTGTGAGACAGGAGGCTGGACTTGATGGACCACTGGTCTGATCCAGCAGGGCTCTTCTGATGTTCTAATGAAGGCCTCAGCCTCTCTGCCCTGTTGTTGGCCCTCCAAAGGAACTGGTTGGCCACTGTGTGAGACAGGAGGCTGGACTAGATGGACACCTGGTCTGATCCAGCAGGGCTCTTCTGATGTTCTTTTGTTCTTACATAAATCATCCACCACCACCACCGTCTCTCTCATTTATTCTACTCGTCCTGAGAAAAGGTGGACTACATGGCATTGTAACCTACAGGGGTTCCTTCCCTCGCTAAACCCCACCCTCCCAGGTTCCACCCTAAAATCTCCAAGTATTTCTGAACCTGGAGTTGGCAACCCTACAACTTTGCTGTACCCAGTCAGCCTGTGGTGAAACACGACATTGGCTTCTTTTCCTTTGGTGGACGCAACGCGAAAGTCCAGCTGCAGAGGAGAAGGGCCATTTTGAAAATACACTGGGAAAGGGAAGTGAGAGAGAACGAAGCACACAAGGGTGACAGCCGCCACCAGAAAGGTTCTTTTCACGTGCATAGGCAATTGGATCTTCAGTGGCCAATCAGAAGAAAGAGCTCCACCCACCTTCTAAGAACATCCGATCACAGCCAATTTATGGTGGCCCTGTAGGGTTTTCTAGGCAAGAGATGTGACGAGGTGGTTTGTCATTGCCTGCCTCTGCATAGTGACCCTCAGGGCTTTTTTGTAGCAGGAACTCCTTTGCATTTTAGGCCACACCCTCCTGATGTAGCCAATCCTCCAAGAGCTTACAGGGCATTTAGTACAGGGCCTACTGTAAGCTCTTGGAGGATTGGCTACATCAGAGGTGTGTGGGCTAATATGCAAAGGAGGTCCTGCTACAAAAAAAAAAGCTCTGGTGGGAAGTGGTGTGGGAGACGCATCATTGTCCATGATAAAGGGACCACAGGATAGATGGGAGCACAACCATGGCTTCACCCTTTCCTGCTGCTTCAAGGATTTAACCTGGCAACACAACCTGGACCTGTTGGGTTTCTATTGCAATTTCACTTCCTGTTGTCATGAGTTAATTAAATGAATGTATATGCATGCTGATGTTTAGCCAGTGAGAGGTAGAGCCAATGAGAATGTGTGCACCTACCTCCCGCTCAGGCTGGGTGTCAATATGTATAGTGACCACTGAAGGAAAGCCCTAATAGGCTAATCCATATATTTGGGAGGTGGTCTGGGGGAAACCATTTGGTCAGTTTTTATTGCCCTTTGTGTAAAGCCCTCAGATCTCCATGCAGTTAGAGTTTGGACTCCATAGAGTCGAGATGTAGCTTAGAAGCTAGAAAGGATATTGAGTCCTTATTTGTTTTCTAGAAATCCCAGTCACCTTTTCCTCATAGTAAAAGTAAACTACTTTATTCTTAAGCTAAACCGTCTGCCTGGCTGTTTATTTGTGGTTCTCTCCACACAACTCTGCTAAAGGTATCTGTAAACCCTAACAGGACCAACATCCTCCTCCAGTAACTCTCAAGAGAGCCAGTTTGGTGTAGTGGTGAAGTGTGCGGACTCTTATCTGGGAGAACCGGGTTTGATTCCCCAGTCCTCCACTCGCAGCTGCTGGAATGGCCTTGGGTCAGCCAGAGCTGTGGCAGAGGTTGTCCTTGAAAGGGCAGCTGCTGGGAGAGCCCTCTCAGCCCCACCCACCTCACAGGATGTCTGTTGTGGGGGAGGAAGGCAAAGGAGATTGTAGGCCACTCTGAGACTCTGTCCTTGAAGGGGCAGCTGCTGTGAGAGCCCTCTCAGCCCCACCCACCTCACAGGGTGTCTGTTGTGGGGGAGGAAGGTAAAGGAGATCGTAGGCAGCTCTGAGACTCTGTCCTTGAAGGAGCAGCTGCTGTGAGAGCCCTCTCAGCCCCACCCACCTCACAGGGTGTCTGTTGTGGGGGAGGAAGGGAAAGGAGATTGTAGGCCGCTCTGAGACTCTGTCCTTGAAAGGGCAGCTGCTATGAGAGCCCTCTCTGCCCCACTCACCTCACAGGGTGTCTGTTGTGGGGGAAGAAGATATAGGAGATTGTAAGCCACTCTCAGTCTCTGATTCAGGGAGAAGGGCAGGGTATAAATCTGCATTCTTCTTCTTCTTCTTCAAATCCTCACCTCTCTCAGAACCCAGCCACTCTGTCCATGTTCAAACACTACTGTGGACCGTTTTTGTCAGTTTATGATCTCCACCATCCAAGTCTCCATAACTGGTCCGGGGAGGCACAGGAGCTGCCAACAGGTTTTGGCCGCGACACAAAGAAAAAGAGGCCCGCAGATCTCCAGAGAGCCGATAATCCTAACGTGGAGAATGGAGACTCGATTTGAAGGCCCAGAAGCCCCTGCTGTTTCTCAGCCAACAGCTGCTGTGGGTGGTGGGGGCTGCAGACAGAAAGCGCTCGAGCAGCAAAACTGGCCTCCGAAAAGCCATCTGGTGTTCATCTCAAGTCAGGCCAACAGGAATGGCCTCGAGTCCCCAAGCACCAAGAGGACAACACAACCAGACATGTCCGCAGTCAGGAAAATCTCTTAAAAACAGGGTGGGTAGCCAAATTCCGAGCAGCTGGCTGTGAGGGTGATGTGGAGCTCGACAGCTTCATTCCAAAAAGGTGATACTTGTGGCAGGGCTGCTAGGCCTCCAGCTATAGTTGGAGGCCTCTCGCTGGTAGCCCTCATTCTGGGAGAGCTCTCTCAGCCCCACCTACCACACAGGGTGTTTGCTGTGGGGGAGGAAGGTAAAGGATATTGTGAGCCACTCTGAGATTCAGAGTGGAGGGCAGGATAGAAATCATCACCACCACCCTTGGGTAGAGTGGGGACTTCAGCACTTTAACCACTACACTAACCACTATACCTAGGCTTGCCATACCCAAGTTAGAGGTGGAAGATCCCGTTTTTGTGGGCTCCTGCAAAATCCCCCCAACAACGACATGTCTATGTCACCCGGAAGGAATGTGGGCATGCCAGAAGCAATCCTCTGGTTTTGGGGCAAAATGTTATGGGTTGAGTAAGGTTGCCAAGTCCAATTCAAGAAATATCTGGGGACTTTGGGGGTGGAGCCAGGAGACATCGGGGCGGAGCCAGAACCAAGGGTGTGACAAGCATAATTGAACTCCAAGGGAGTTCTGGCCATCACATTTAAAGGGACTGCACACCTTTTTAAATGTCTTCCTTCCATAGGAAATAATGAAGGATAGGGGCACCTTCTTTTGGGGCTCATAGAATTGGACCCCATGGTCCAATCGTTTTGAAACTTGGCGGATACTTTGGAGAGAGTCACTAGATACTATACTGAAAATGTGGTGCCTTTACCTCAAAAAACAGCGCCCCAAGAGCCCTCAAAACCTCCAGATCAATTCACCATTATACCCTATGAGAATCGATCTCCACATAGAGAATAATGAAGTACTCAGCCCCCCCCCCCCATTTCTGGCAACACTGAAGGGGGATCGGCCTCTCTACTCATGAGTTGCTGCCAACTTTTTCAAAGTAACACAGACACCCCATCCCAAGAGGAAGCCTTTCAATCAGCGACTGAAGTCTCCGGAGGTAGAAACGCACATGCTCCTCTGGGGGCAGAGCTCCCTCCCCCTCCGCCGGCCAGACTCCCCGAGGAGACTCCTGTAGCAGCCGGAGAGGATGCAAGGACTACGAGTCCCAGCATGCACCTCGCGAAGGGAGGCCACGCCGTTCCCCCCCCTCCCGCTTCCACGTTCTTGGAGATCGGGGGGAAAGGCTCCTAATCCAGGGGTCCCCCGGCAGGGCGGGGGGGTTGGGAACCCTAGGCTTGAGGGCAATTTTACCCTATAGCAGGGGTGGCTATACTTGCTTAACATGAGAGCCACATAGAATAAATGTCAGATGTTTAAGAGCTGCAAGACATGAATGTCAAATGCTTGAGAGCCACAAGGAAGGAAGGAAGGAAGGAAGGAAGGAAGGAAGGAAGGAAGGAAGGAAGGAAGGAAGGAAGGAAGGAAGGAAGGAAGGAAGGAAGGAAGGAAGGAAGGAAGGAAGGAGAAATACCTGGTGATTTTGGAGGGTGAGCATGGGGGAGGTGGGGTTGGTGGAGGGGAGGGGCCTCAGCAGGGTGCAGTGCCATAGGCTCCGCCCGAGAGGTTCCCAACCTGCTGGCCAACACTGGGCCAGCAGGACGAAACTCCCCTGACGTCACCTGCACTATGACATCACCCACAAGTGACATCATCGTGCTAGCAATGTTGTGCACCGGCTGCTCTAAGCGTTTCCGGGAAAACTCTATAAGCTCTTGGCTCTAGAGCTCTAGCCATTTGGGAGGGAAAACTCTATGGTACAATAGTTACCATAGAGTTTTTCCCTTCCAAGATGCTAGAGTGTCCAGGAAAACCATAGAGTTTTCCTGGAAATGCCTAGAGCAGCCGACGTGGCCAGCATGTTGACATTGCTCGCTGGTGATGTCATTGTGCCATGCACGCTTTGTGCACGTGAAACAAGCCCCCTGCCAGAGGCTGCGGGGGAGGGACTTGGCAGCCCTACTCCAATGCAGCCATTTTCTCCAGGAAAACTAATCTTGGTGATCTGGAGAGCAACTGAAATAGTGGGAAATCTCCAGGGGCCACCTGGAGACTGGCAGTGGCAAGTACAGGCATTTGATACTGATTAGAAAGGGGTATGGTGAAGGTAAAGGTAGTCCCCTGTGCAAGCACCAGTCGTTTCCGACTCTGGGGTGACGTCACATCATGATGTTTTCACAGCAGACTTTTTAAGGGGTGGTTTGCCATTGCCTTCCCCAGTCCTCTACACTTCCCCCTCTGCCCCCAGCAAGCTGGGTAAGGGGTAGGTGATCCTAATTGCTCCAAAGAATGAATCTTTCTGACAAATGCAGCTTGCGAGAGTAGGCTTCCCAACCCTCCCGCCCTGGCGGGGGACCCCAGGATTTCCAGCCTTTTCCCCCGCTCCCCAAAAAAACAGAAGCGGGGGGAAATGGTGCCAAGGAGCAGGCGACGCCGCTGCGCGGCTGCCGCCTCTTCTTCATAGCTGCTCCTCCGAGATGGGCTCAGCCTGAGGAGGAGCAGCTACGAAGAAGAGGCGGCAGCACAGCGGCGTCGCCCACTCCGCTCCCCCTCTGCGCCCTGCCCCTCCACTCCCTGCAGAGGTGAAGGCGGCCTGCGTGGGCAAGGGGGGCGTGCTTCGCTTCTCCGCCCGGCTCCTCTGCTGGGCCTATGGCTACGCGGGCGGCAAGGGGCGTGCTGGGCCGGCCTCGGAGGAGAAGGAGGCGATGGCGGCGCTGAGCTGAGCCGTGGCGGGAGGAGGAGGAGGCGGCATGGCTGCGGCGGAGGCTCCCGCTGCGTGCAGGCCTTCCGAGCCAAGGACTGGGTAAGGCCGGGGGCAATGCAGAAGGCTGGCGGAAGGCGGGAGGGGAGCTGCGCTGGTAGCCAGAGGGAGAGGCCCTCCTTGCCTTCCCTGCTGGCCAGTAGGGTTGCCAATCCCCAGGTGGGGGCAGGGGATCCCCCGGTTTGGAGGCCCTCCCCCCTTCAGGGTCGTCAGAAAGCGGGGGGAGGGAAATGTCTGCTGGGAACTCCGTTATTCCCTAGGGCTTGTCACAGCCTTGATCTTGGCTCCACCCCTAATGTCTCCTGGCTCCACCCCCAAAGTCCCCAGATATTTCTTGAATTGGACTTGGCAACCCTATGCGAGAGTCAACCAAGAGCTTTGTCTGCTCAGCCAAAAGGAAAGGAGACCCGTGTCCCTTTGCATCTGGAGATGCAGCAGTCCACAAGGAGGCGGCTTGCAAAGTCTATAAATATCCCCTGGCAGAAGGTTCGTGGCAGTGGAGGGCACAGCTATGCAGGGAATCCGGGTTCAGCAGCAGGTGCCGGGAGGCGCTGCAGAAAACAGCCTGCTAATTCCTCGAGGGGCAGGGATGCCTCATGGAACTCAAGAGATGGACGAGGCCAATGAGGTCATGGTCTTCCCTGTGCCAAAGGCAGGCCTGTCCCCTGCATTCTATTTCCTGTTGATTGTGAACTCAGTCATATGATGGGCTCAGGATCACACACACCCCTTTCTGAAAAGGGAGGGCGGAACTTTTCCATTCGAGGTTGGCCAATGAGCAGCGCTGTGAACAGGAGGCACCTTTCCACCCACTGCTGGACCTCCTGATGTCACCTGGGTTTTAGCCACTGTGTGACACAAATTGTTGGACTAGATGGGCCATTGGCCTGATCCAACATGGCTTCTCTTATGTTCTTATGTGTGACACAGAGCGTTGGACTAGATGAGCCATTGGCCTGATCCAACATGGCTTCTCTTATGTGTGACACAGAGCGTTGGACTGGATGAGCCATTGGCCTGATCCAACATGGCTTCTCTTATGTTCTTATGTGTGACACAGAGCGTTGCACTGGATGGGCCACTGGCCTGATCCAACATGGCTTCTCTTATGTTCTTATGTGTGACACAGAGCGTTGGACTGGATGGGCCATTGGCCTGATCCAACATGGCTTCTCTTATGTTCTTATGTGTGACACAGAGCGTTGGACTAGATGAGCCATTGGCCTGATCCAACATGGCTTCTCTTATGTGTGACACAGAGCGTTGGACTGGATGAGCCATTGGCCTGATCCAACATGGCTTCTCTTATGTTCTTATGTGTGACACAGAGCGTTGCACTGGATGGGCCACTGGCCTGATCCAACATGGCTTCTCTTATGTTCTTATGTGTGACACAGAGTGTTGGACTGGATGGGCCACTGGCCTGATCCAACATGGCTTCTCTTATGTTCTTATGTGTGACACAGAGCGTTGGACTGGATGGGCCATTGGCCTGATCCAACATGGCTTCTCTTATGTTCTTATGTGTGACACAGAGCGTTGGACTGGATGGGCCACTGGCCTGATCCAACATGGCTTCTCTTATGTTCTTATGTGTGACACAGAGTGTTGGACTGGATGGGCCATTGGCCTGATACTGTTAGGATTTCGTCAGCAGAGTTATGCAGATTAAACCACAAAACAGGAACACGCAGTTAGCTTTAACAAAGTAATCTTAACTTGTCTAGTGAGGAAAGGGTTACTTGGAGTTCTACAAAGCAAGAAAAGGATTTAACATCCTATCTGTCTTCTCTAGCTATATGTTGACTCTCTCAGGTCTAAACAGCTACTGGTGAGGAAGAGTAGAGACTCAAACAAAGGAACATAAACTGAAACCCAATGCTTTCTCCCTAGTCCATCCCCAATGCATTGATTACCCAATTAGAATTTACCAACACAAGTTAATATGCATATTGACACCTAGCCTCTGGCAGGAAGTACATGCAGACTAGCTCATTGGCTCTACCACTGACTAGCTAAGCATCAGCATGCATAAACAATTAATTAACTCATCACTCCAGGAAGTGGCTAAAATCCAACAGATCCAACATGGTTTCTCTTATGTTCTTATGTCTGGGGCAGTGATGTTCTGTCTTCCTGGTGTTTGGGGGGCAACAGTGGGAGGGCTTCTGGAGTTCTGGCCCTGCTGGTGGACCTCCTGATGGCACCTGGGTTTTGGCTGCTGTGTGACAGAGTGTCGGGCTAGATGGGCTATTGGCCTGATCCAACATGGCTTCTCTGATGTTCTCCTTCGCCACTTGAATGGGCTGCAGCTCAGCGGGAGAACAGAAGTTCCCAGGCAAGACTTTTTTGTAGCACGAACTCCTTTGCATATTAGGCCACACCCCTCATATGAAGCCAATCCTCCAAGAGTTTACAGGGCTCTTAGTAGAATAACAGAAACATAGAGTTGGTGCTTGAGGGCGGCAAGAGTGGGAGGGCTTCTGGAGTTCGAGCCCCACTGGTGGACCTCCTGATGGCACCTGGGTTTTGCCCTCTGTGTAACACAGTGTGTTGGGCTGGATGGGCCATTGGCCTGATCCAACATGGCTTCTCTTATGTTCCTATGTCTGGAGCAGTGATGGTCTGTATTCTTGGTGCTTGAGGGGGGGACACAGTAGGAGGGCTTTTGGAGTTCTGACCCCACTGGTGGACCTCCTGATAGCACCTGGGTTTTGCCCTCTGTGTGGCACAAAGTGTTGGGCTGGATGGGCGATTGGCCTGATCCAACATGGATTCCCTTATGTTGTTATCATATTGACCTTAGAGGACCAACAGTCTGATTCAGTATAAGACATAGGTGCCCTTTTCTCTCAAAGTTCTGGATGGAAGCCCACCACTGAGTGGACATGATTCTGCTTGTCTACATACTGAACTGCCCTCTAGGGGTGCCAACTCTGACATTTTTTATTGCCAGAAAGCAACTTGGAAATTTTTAACTGAGAGGGCAGTGTACAAACATGGGCAGAGAGCCAGAGTCACTGGGGGAGTGGCGGGGAGGTACTTGTGAAGCTCCTGCATTGTGCAGGGGGGTTGGACCAGATGACCCTTGGAGCCCCTTCCAGCTCCTTGTTTCTAAATGAAAATACAAGATTAAAAAAAATCAAAGGAAGGAATCTTCAAGACTGCAGATTTATACCCTGCCCTTCTCTCTGAATCAGAGACTCAGAGCGGCTCACAATTTCCCATATCTTCTCCCCACCCCACAACAGACACCCTGTGAGTTGGGTGGGGCTGAGAGGGCTCTCCCAGCAGCTGCCCTTTCAAGGAAAACTCCTGCGATAGCTATGGCTGACCCAAGGCCATTTCAGCAGGTGTAAGTGAAGGAGGAGAAGAAGACTGCAGATTTATACCCCACCCTTCTCTCTGAATCAGAGTCTCAGAGCGGCTTACAATTTTCTTTATCTCCTTCCACCGCAACAGAAACCTTGTGAGGTGGGTGGGGCTGAGAGAGCTCCCCCAGAAGCTGCCCTTTCAAGGACAACTCCTGTGATAGCTATGGCTGACCCAAGGCCATTCCAGCAGCTGCAAGTGGAGGAGTGGGGAATCAAACCCGGTTCTCCCAGGTAAGAGTCCGCACACTTAATCACTACACTGAACTAGCTCTCTATGATACACTGCAAAGTGTTGGGTGTGCTAATGGTGTTATATAAATGATACATTGACGATAACCAGGGATTTTTTTGAGCAGGAACACACAGGAACACAGTTCTTGGCTGGCTTGGTGTCAGGAGTTGTGGCCTAATATACAAATGAGTTCCTGCTGAGCCCTGTGTGAAACAATGGTGACATCAGGGGGTGTGGTCTGATATGCAAATGATTTCCTGCTGGGCTTTTTCTACAAAAAAAAGCCCTGACAATAACAAAGTTGAAAGGAAAGGTCCCCTGTGCAAGCACCAGTCGTTTCCGACTCTGGGGTGACGTTGCTTTCACAACGTTTTCACGGCAGACTTTTTACGGGTTGGTTTGCCATTGCCTTCCCCAGTCATCTACGCTTCCCCCCCAGCAAGCTGGGGACTCATTTGACCGACCTCGGAAGGATGGAAGGCTGAGTCAACCTTGGGCCAGCTACGTGAATCCAGCTTCTGCCGGAATCGAACTCAGGTCGTGAGCAGAGAGTTCAGACCACAGTACTGCTGCTTTACCACTCTATGGCACGGGGCCGCAACAAAGCTGAGGAGGGAGGAATTATTGAAGCTGAGGACAACGGGAAAATCCCACCCCTCCCCCAGGGTCACACCTGCCACGATTCTCTATGTTCTCATGAGTCAAAACAGGCTGATTTTCTCTTCCTTTCCCCCTTTTCTCGCTTTCACTGATAATCTCAGGATTCCAGGCCTCCTGGTCACATTCAGTCCTTTCCTCCCCTTTGGATTAATTGAACAATCCAGTTCCTGCATTTTCATTCACACTAAATAACGTTCTTGCAATCAGGGTTGTGTTTTTTTTAATAGCAGGGACTCCTTTGCATATTAGGCCAAACCCCCTTGATGTAGCCAATCCTCCAAGAGCTTATAGTAGGCTCTGTACTAAGAGCCTTGTAAGCTCCAGGAGGATTGGCTGCACCAGAGGGGTGTGGCCTAATATGCAAAGAAGTTTCTGCTACAAAGAAAGCCCTGTTTTCAATCCTCTTCCAGTGCACTTTGTCGCTGGATTTTTGCTTTGGGAAATGGCAAAAATCCACTTGCAAATGGTTGCTGAAGTGGATTCAAACTCTCCTTTTAACCCAGAGTGAACAGTACAACAGACTCTCATTTATTGCATTTCACACCTAGGATACTTAATGGGGTTAGTACATGGACATCAATCTGCTATTCCAACTTAATTGTTGTTATTTCAGCCCGGTTAACATAGACTAATGCCAGACCCCAACTTGGGACTCTTTTAATCTGCTAAAAAAGCATTCCCACGACTCTGCATACTAACTCACTGCCCACTTTCTCTATATTTAGGACTGTTTGCCATCCCATACCTTTGTCTGATGAAGTGTGCTTCTAGCGCACGAAAGCTTGTATTCTGAATAAAACTTCGTTGGTCTTAAAGGTGCAACTTGGACCCTTGCTGGATTCAAACTGTGTTATTTAGAAAGCGTGAAAGCGAGCCCTCAGAGAAGGCAGATCCCATTTGCTCTTGTGGGTGGGTGGCCTTATTGTGATGTTTTTGCGATCCACGTGAGGGACTAGCCACTCTGTTATTAGGGATAGTGACTTCCCGTGACCCTGCATCCACGCAGGCGCCAAGCAAACCTCTAGTGCTTCTGTAAAAAACCTTCAGCGTTCAACAGTGAAGGAGACACTAAGCCAGCCGTGGGAAGGAAGAGGCCACAATTAACAAAAACGTCACCTGTCCTTTCTTGAACCATTCCAAGCATGTCGGAGGGGAAACATAAGACTTCCAGAATGCCCCTGGGGTTGTACAACGCCATCCCCCCAGGACAGGACATTTTCTGCCTTAATCCGAGCAGGTGACCGGATTGTGCAAGAAAGCCCGTTTGCCCTTGTAACTCTATCCCTGCCTGGCCTGAGCTGCAGATGCTATTCTTATTCACCGCACGGCCTAAGCCTTTCAGCACTCAGTGATTTGCCACCATCGTAAATCCGCTGCAGTAAATCGCCAAATAATTACTCCATTTACACTCCCGGGTCTCTGATTGTCAGCAGCAGGTTAACAACAACGGAGCCCCCCGGATTTCTTCTGGGGGTGTGGGAGAGTCATTTCTCCAAAGGCGTTGGAGGGATCTTGCCAACGTATCTACAAGTGTTTCTTATTCCTTCAGACACACACACAAAATATCAGTTATGCTCTTTTTTATCAACTACATTTCAGATCCGGCACTGCTCCCAGGAACTCAAGGTTGGGAGATACCTGGAGATTTTGGGGGTGGAGCCTGAGGGAGGGGGGTTTAGGGAGAGGAGGGACTTCAATGGGGTATAATCATAGGATCATAGAGTTGGAAGGGACCTCCAGGGTCATCTAGTCCAACCCCCTGCACAGTGCAGGAAACTCACAAACACCTCCCCCTAAATTCACAGGATCCTCATTGCTGTCAGATGGCCATCTAGCCTCTGTTTAAAAACCTCCAAGGAAGGAGAGCCCACCACCTCCCGAGGAAGCCTGTTCCACTGAGGAACCACTCTAAACTCACAAACACCTCCCCCTAAATTCACAAGATCTTCATCACTGTCAGATGGCCATCTAGCCTCTGTTTAAAAACCTCCAAGGAAGGAGAGCCCACCACCTCCTGAGGAAGCCTGTTCTACTGAGGAATCGCTCTAATGGTCAGGAAGGTCTTCCTAATGTTGACTTCTTCAGTACAGCAAGGCCCCAAGAATAATACCTATCTGTCTCTCCCCACCACTGTTTTATCCACATAACAACCCTTGGAAGTAGATGATGCTGAGAGTGACGGATCCAAGATCACACAACAAGCTTCACACACAGTGGGGATTCGAACTTGGGTCTCCCAGATCCTTCTCCAACCATTATACCACACAGCCATTATACCAGATCCTAGTCTGACCATTATATCACAAAGCCATTTAATGGCTTTAGAACATATAGGGGTGTGTGTGTGTGTGTGTCTGTCTATTTGTCTGTCTGTCTCTCTCTCTCTAGAATCATAGTGTTGGAAGGGACCTCCAGAGTCATCTAATCCAAACCCCTGCACAATGCAAGAAACTCACAAATACCTCCCCCTAAATTCACAGGATCCTCATTGCTGTCAGATGGCCATCTAGCCTCTGTTTAAAAACCTCCAAGGAAGGAGAGCCCACCAGCTCCTGAGAAAGCCTGTTCCACTGAGGAACCGCTCTAACGGTCAGGAAGTTCTTCCTAATGATGAGCCGGAAACTCTTTTGATTTAATTTCAACCTGTTGGTTCTGGCCCTACCTTCTGGGGCCACAGAAAACAATTTGGAACCATCCTCTACAGGACAACCCTTCAAGTATTGAAGATGGTGATCCTATCACCTCTCAGCCGCCTCCTCTCCAGGCTAAACATGCCATAGAGTCCACCTTCCAAAGCAGCCATTTTCTCCACAAACCGATCTCTGTTGCCTGGAGATCAGCTATAATGGTGGAAGATTTCCAGCTACTACTTGGAGGTTGGCAAAACTACCTATGAGGTATCAGGCATGTTGTGTGTTTGTAAAGTGCCATTAATTTACAGCGGATTCAAGATGACCTCAACAAGGCGCTAACATGGAAGACGAGAAGCAGAGGTGGTTGGCCATTGCCTTCCTCTGTAGAGTCTTCCTTGGTGGTCTCTCATCCAAGTCTTATGGCAGCCCCAGCAAGGGGCTTTCAAGGCAAGTGAGGAGCAGAAGTGGTTGGCCATGGCCTTCCTCTGCAGCGCTTTCCTTGGTGGTCTCCTTTCCAAGTACTGATCTTGCTTACAGCACTAGCCCAAGAGGGCTTGGCACCCTAGGCAGACTCGCAGCCTGCCACCCCCCTCCACAGCACCCCCCCAGCCTCACCTCCTCCTCTCTTCCTTCCCCACCTCAGGTCTATTTCAATGCCCAGAATGGCATTCAAGCACCACTCCGAGCTATCTAAAGGCACACACACACACCCGCCCACCGATCAGCTGATTGGCGGGTAAAATCGCATGGCACTCACTGTCAGCACCAGGGCATACCAGTGGCAGCACAAAGGAACCGCGTCTTGAAAGAGCGCTGCTCCCTCCTCCTCACTTCCTTCCCATCCAGGAAGTGGGGAGGAGGGAGCAGCAGCGGCTCCCTTTCAAGACACGGTTCCTTCATGCTGCTGGCGTGCTCCGGCACTGACAGTGAGCGCTGCGTGGTTTTACCCGCCGATCAGCTGATTTATTTATTTATTTATTCTGTGATTTGTATCCCGCCCTTCCCATAAAAATGGCTCAGGGCGGCTCACAACAAACAATAAAACAGAATTTAAATTGACATTTACATATATAAGCATTTAAAAGTCAAAACATTTAAAACCTAAAAAACCTTAAAACCTTAACATCAGCAATATAATTAACAGGAGTTTAATAAGCTACATTTATTTCCCAGTCAGGTGTAGGCTAGCCGGAAGAGGGTTGTCTTGCAGGCCCTGCGGAACTGAGTAAGGTCCCGCAGGGCCCTCACCTCCTCCGGCAGCTGGTTCCACCATGTAGGGGCCATTATGGAAAAGGCCCTGTCTCTGGTTGTCTTAAGACGGACTTCTTTAGGCCCGGGGATGGTGAGAAGGTTCTGAGTTCCCGACCTCAGTACTCTCTGGGGAACATGTGGGGAGAGACGGTCCTTCAGGTAGGCAGGTCCCAGGCCATATAGGGCTTTAAAGGTAATGACCAGCACCTTGTACCGGACTCGGTATGTTATTGGAACCCAGTGAAGAGCCCGCCCTCCCCACCAAGCCAGGCTCAGGGCGGCTTGCATAGACATGCATGATTGATGGGGGGGGGGACACCTTTAGAAAGCTGGCGCAGTGCTCAAGCACCATTCCGGGCATTGAAATAGATCTGGGCTGGGGAAAGGAGGGAGGAAGAGGCTGAGGAGCAAGCAAACTAGGTGTTTGCCTAGGGGGAAAGAGGGAAAGGCTGAATTTGTGCTTGGGGTGGGGGGCACGGTGGGAGGGCTTCTAGGGTCCTGGCCTGATGGATCTCCTGATGGCACCTGGTTTTTTTGGCCACTGTGTGACACAGTGTTGGACTGGATGGACCACTGGCCTGATCCAACATGGCTTCTCTTCTGTTCTTATGTGTGACACAGAGTGTTGGACTGGATGGACCACTGGCCTGATCCAACATGGCTTCTCTTATGTTCTTATGTGTGACACAGAGTGTTGGACTGGATGGGCCATTGGCCTGATCCAACATGGCTTCTCTTATGTTCTTATGTGTGACACAGAGTGTTGGACTGGATGGGCCATTGGCCTGATCCAACATGGCTTCTCTTATGTTCTTATGTGACGCAGAGTGTTGGACTGGATGGGCCATTGGCCTGATCCAACATGGCTTCTCTTATGTTCTTATGTGTGACACAGAGTGTTGGACTGGATGGGCCGTTGGCCTGATCCAACATGGCTTCTCTTATGTTCTTATGTGTGACACAGAGTGTTGGACTGGATGGGTCATTGGCCTGATCCAACATGGCTTCTCTTATGTTCTTATGTGTGACACAGAGTGTTGGACTGGATGGGCCATTGGCCTGATCCAACATGGCTTCTCTTATGTTCTTCTGAGGGCCCTTGTGGCTTCCTTGAGGAATCCATCCATCTCTTGTTGGCTCTTCCTCTTTTTCTGCTGCCTTCCACTTTCCCTAGAACAATAGTCTTTTCCAGTTACTCTTGTCTTCTCATCCTGTGACCAATATATCATAGCCTTGTTTTAGTCATTTGCACTTCCAGGGACAGCTGAGGCTTGATTTGACCTAGGGCCCGCTTATTTGTTGTTTGGGCAATCCTCCTGTGAAACCCTCCTTCAGCAGAATCAAACTTCCTTCCTGCCAGCTTTCGTTGTCCTCCAAAGGCGCCGTTGCCTGTACCCAAAGGAAAGTATTCAGATTCTTTCAAATGTCTCTCTCCAAAGCTCCTTTCTGCTCCAGCAGCAGGTGATCTCCCCTGACCGGGCAAAGGGGGCAGCTGCCAGAACAAACAAGTTAACACCTGCTTTTGACTGACAGCCCCAGCTGTGGAGGAGAACCCGTTGACGTGGCCCCCAAGAGCCACTCCAGCACCGAGAGCGTGGGACACGTCGGCAGGAAGTCCAGGGAGCTTCTCTGGTCTCTCTGGGTCACAAGGCTGGTGGGAAGTCACCCTTCTTCTTCAGCAGAAGGTAGGGTTGCCAAGTCCCCCGCATGCCATAGAGTTTTCCCTTCCAAAATGCTAGAGTGTCCAGGAAAACCATAGAATTTCCCCGGAAATGCCTAGAGTGGCCAGCGCACAACATCGCCGGCGCAATGACGTCACTCATGGGTGACGTCGTTGTGCTGGCGACGTCAGGGGAGGTGCCCCCTGCCAGCCCAATGTGGGCCGGCGGATTGGGAACCTCCTGGGCGGGGACTTGGCAGCCCTAGCAGAAGCCCAAACAAATAGATGATTTGGATCCATGTATCCGAGAGAACCATATTTGGATGCACAGCTTTTTTGTAGCAGGAACTCCTTTGCCTATTAAGCCACACACCCCTGATGTAGCCAATCCTCCAAGAGCTTGCAGGGCTCTTAGTGAAAGGCCTGCTGTAAGCTCCAGGAGGATTGGCTACATCCGTGGGGTGTGGCCTAATATGCAAAGGAGGTCCTGCTATTTAAAAAGCCCTGTTTGGATGGGAGACCACTGAGGAAGTCCAGGGACACCAGGGCTTTTTTTTGTACCTGGAACTCCTTTGCATATTAGGCCACACCCCCTGATGTAGCCAATCCTCCTGGAGCTTACACTAGGCCCTGCACTAAAAGCCCTGTAAGCTCTTGGAGGACCGGCTATGTCAGGGGTGTGTGGCCTAATATGCAAAGGAGCTCCTGCTCCAAAAAAAGCCCTGAGGGTCACCATGCAGAGGCAGGCAATGCAAACCACCTCTGAACGTCTCTCGCCTGGAAAACCCTACGGGGTCAACGGAAGTTGGCTGCGATTGGATGGCAAAATGCTGATTCTGTGAACTTAGGCAGATCATGGGAAGGAGGGCAGGAAGGGTTGCATCCGTGCTTAGTTCTCGCTGCCTCTGCTTACACCCCCAGGGAAATGCTGTTTGCCACTTTGGGGTCATGCAGCAATTTTTCTCCGGGTCAGTTTGGCCAGAGATCCTGGACATTACATGAAAATGGATGATAGCAGGTGAACATGCTGCACTGATATGAATTTGTCTGAAATACGATTGTATGAAGCTCATCGAAGCCTACGTGAAATGAGGATATAAGTATGGCCTCGTCACTTGATGATATTGCCAAGCTGCGTTGGACCAAGGAATTCTTCGATTGGAGCACTGGACTCTTATGAGAACACTTTTGGGGGGGATGTTTTCTCCTGACCTTTCTGGTTGAAGAGATTGCTTTGACAGCATTGTGAAGAGATTTTGGGGAACGGGGGTGACAGACGTTCTTGTTTACATGCACTATTATTTGTATGTCTTGGTTTAAGAAATTTACTATTTTTCATAAGAATTTGTATTTGTATTTCATCTGTGAGGCTGGTTGACGGGGAGGCGTTTCGGCTTTTTTCTCCAGCCTTATTTTTTCGCGTTTCTCTTTTGGGTTGCACATCTTCTGGGCATGGGACAGGGGTTACTGGGAATGTGTGTGTGTGTGGGGGGAGGTATTTGTGAATTTTCTTCATTGTGCATGGAGCTGGATTCCGGAAATCCCTTCCAACTCTATGATTCTAAAATAAATAAATTTAAAAGAGCCTCAATTAAGAAGAAGACTGCAGATTTATACCCCGGCGTTCTCTCTGAATCAGAGTCTTAGAGAGGCTAACAATCTCCTTCACCTTCTTTCCCCACAACAGACACCCTGTGAGGTAGGTGGGGCTGAGAGGGCTCTCCCAGAAGCTGCCCTTTCAAGGACAACTCCTACGAAAGCTATGGCTGACCCAAGGTCACTCCAGCAGCTGCAAGTGCCGGAGTGGAGAATCAAACCCGGTTCTCCCAGATAAGAGTCCGCGCACTTAAAGGGGCAGGCTGAACAGGAAGAGAAGATATTTTGGATGGCATTAATTCATAGAATTGCCATAAATCAGAAACAACCTGACGGCAAATAATACCCACCAAAGGGGAGGATGGTTTCCCTCTGGCGATCCTGGGGGTCCTTGAAAAATTATTACAAAGCATGACACCAAGAGTGAAGAACACGAAGAGGTCCCTCCGTCCAGCGCACAACACTGCTCCGCTTGACGGTAAGTGCGCAGCACACCCCATCCCTCACAAACCCCACACCGTCAAAAGCAGCCGCCCACCTTCCCAGCTGCGCTCCCTCGAGCTACAGCTCAGATCCGCTCCCTGACATTTGCTCCAATTTTCCGTCCTGTTTTCCAGAAAAGTAGTTCCACAAACCCAAGTCTGCAGGGCAAGCAGCTCCCCGTTTGGTTTCTTATAAATCTCATGCCTCCGATGACATCATGCCAGAAAACTGAAACGCGAGTCAGATGGCGAAGGCATCAGTGGCGGCGCTGCGGAGACTCAACAATGCAAGCCTTCCTCCGGTGACCCGTCTCGACCTTTCCTGGTCTGATAATAATAATAAAAAAGTGACATCATATTCCAACGAGTTTTAAATTCAATCCAGGTGCGGAGAGGGGTCCGGGTCTCTGAGCTAGCTGCTGGCGAGCTGAGCCACAAATATTCAGAAGGGTTACACCTCCAGGTACTGTCTGAAGCCATGGGTGTCAATCAATGCTCTCTCTAAAGCTGTGGAGTCTTGTGAGCAAAAATTTCACCTCATGAGCTGCTCAGACATTAAAGTTGTGAGCTACCACATAAATTAGTCTGCTCTGGGGCCATCCTTCCTGAGGTAAGACAAAAATGTGTGAGCTGGAAGCTAAAAAACGGTGAACACTAACTCAGTTTAGAGGGAACATTTGGAGTACTGTGTACAATTCTGGTCACCACTCTTCAAAAAAGATATTATAGCATGAACGCTTTCCCTATGAAGAAAGGTTAAAACGCCTGGGGCTCTTTAGCCTGGAGAAACGTCAACTGAGGGGTGACATGATAGAGGTTTACAAGATTATGCATGGGATAGAGAAGGTAGAGAAAGAAGGACTTTTCTCCCTTTCTCACAATACAAGAGCTTGTGGACACTCAATGAAATTGCTGAGCAGTCAGGTTAGAATGGATGAAAGGACATCCTTCTTCACCCAAAGGATGATTAACACATGGAATTCACTGCCACAGTTGGTGGTGGCGGCTACAAGCATAGCCAGGTTCAAGAGGGGATTGGATAAACATCTGGAGCAGAAGTCCATCAGTGGCTATTAGCCACAGTGTATTGTTGGAACTCTCTGGGGTAGTGATGCTCCTGTATTCTTGGTGCTTGCGGGGGGGGGGGAGGGCACAGCGGGAGGCACAGTGGACCTCCTGATGGCACCTGGGTTTGTTTGTTTTTTTGGCCACTGTGTGACACAGAGTGCTGGACTGGAGGGGCCATTGACCTGATCCAACATGGCTTCTCTGATGTTCTTATGTGTGACACAGAGAGCTGGACTGGAGGGGCCATTGACCTGATCCAACATGGCTTCTCTTATGTTCTTATGAACACCGGTGCCAATGGAAGCGATGACTTCGCTCAGTGGCTTATGGCCATCAATTGCAGGGTACTCCTGGGCACCATGATCCCCCCCTCCAACATTTTCCCTGATGCCTGCCAAATTATTTTAGAGTGTAGGGGGAAGCCAGGGATGGCTTTCACCCAGCAGGGTTTCTCATTTGCTATGGAGATCTGTCAAAAGTCACTTCGGCAACAGCTGCCACAGGGCAAGGATCTTCACTGCCTTTCTGTGCTTGTTTAATAGGCCTCCTGTTAAACAGAGGTTCTGTTTGAAACGTTGAAGAGTTACTACTAGAATTCTGTATAAGCTCACTCCCTGGTATTCTGTGGTTGGCCTTGCCTCCAGTGGTGGCCATTTTGTAGTTGGCTCTATCTCCTGCAGCAGCCATTTTCTCAGAATTCCACAAGGTGTTTGCAGGATTGTAAAAGTTGGGTCCCACTTATCTACTGCTTGCACATAACAGCTCCTTGCGTGCAGAAAAGCTAGCAAGTCAGAGTGAACGTAAGAGAAGCCGTGTTGGATTAGGCCAAGGGCCCAGACAGTAGGGTTGCCAAGTCCAATTCAAGAAATATCTGGGGACTTTGGGGGTGGAGCCAGGAGACATTAGGAGTGGAGCCAAGATCAAGGCTGTGACAAGCATAATTGAACTCCAAAGGGAGTTCTGGCCGTCACATTTAAAGGGACGGCACACCTTTTCAATGCCTTCCTTCCATACGAAATCATGAAGGATAGGGGCACCTTCTTTTGGGGCTCATAGAATTGGACCCCCTGGTCCAATCTTTTTGAAACTTGGAGGGTATTTTGGGGAGAGACACTAGATGCTATACTGAAAATTTGGTGCCTCTACCCCAAAAAACAGCCCCCCAGAGCCCCAGATACTCACGGATCAATTCTCCATGATTTTCTATGGGAATAAGTCTCCACAGGGAATAATGGAGTTCCCAGCAGACATTTCCCTCCCCCTCCCCCCGCTTTCTGACGACCCTGAAGCGGGGGGAGGGCCTCCAAACCGGGGGATCCCCTGCTCCCACCTGGGGATTGGCAACCCTACCAGACAGTCCAACACTCTGTCACACAGCGGCCAAAAAATCCAGGTGCAATCAGGAAGTCCATCAGTGGAGCCAGGGCACTAGAAGTCCTCCCACTGTTGTCCCCCAAGCACCAAGAATACAGAGCGCTGCCCCAAAAGTTACACCCACTTCCTCCAGCAGCCATTCTGTGATTGCACCCACAACCTTGCATCAGAACCCCCCAAAGTGCTTGCAGGATTGAAAAAGTTCTGGACCACTTATCTACTGCATGCACACAACAGCTCCTTGCATGCAGAAAAGCTAGCAGGTCAGGGTAAAGATCAACCCTCCGTATTGGGGTTGGAACTGTTTGCATGTCTCCATTTTGTTCACCTCTTGTCATAAGAACATAAGAGAAGCCATGTTGGATCAGGTCAATGGTCCCTCCAGTCCAACACTCTGTGTCACACAGTGGCCAAAATATATATATACACACACACACACAGACACACACTGTGGCTAATAACCACGGATGGACCTCTGCTCCATATTTTTATCTAACCCCCTCTTGAAGGTGGCTATGCTTGTGGCCGCCACCACCTCCTGTGGCAGTGAATTCCACATGTTAATCACCCTTTGGTGATTTAAGTTATAAGCGAGCCATTTGACTGCTGCACAAATTAGCTAAGACAAAAATGCTTGAGCCAGAGATGAAAAAAACTGTGAGCTAGCTCAAAGCTTAGAGGGAACACTGTTTAAGTCAACAGTAGTGGGGGTCAGTGTTCCCTCTGAGCTAGCATCAGCTAGCGCACAGATTTTTAGCCTCCAGCTCACACATTTTTGTCTTAGCTCAGGAAGGATGGCCCCAGAGCACACTAATTTATGCAGTAACTCACAACTTTAATGCTAGTAGCTCACAAACTAGAATGTTTGCTCACAAGACTCTGCAGCTTAGAGGGAACATTGGTGGAAATTTGAAGGAAAAGACTATTATAATCTGCTTTGAGCTTGGGTGTCAGACTCATTTGTTACGAGGGGCGGATCTAACATAAATAAGACCTTGTTGGGCTGGGTCATGTCGAGTTGGGCTGAGCCATGTTGGGCCAGGCCATGTGTGTACCTATTTAAGATTAGGTAGCAGAGATACAAATTTTATAAAGAACACAAACATATATTTTTAAAAAATTAAAACATGCTTAAAACGTTAGCACTCATTGGTCTTAAAGACGCTTTCTTTGTATTTCTCCCATGGGATCCAGGGAACTGGGCAAAGGAAGCTCTGGCTCTTTCCTTCCTTCCCCAGGGGAATGGGGGGGGGAGCCTCAGCCAATAGAAGGAAGAGAGGCTTGACTCAGTAGCTCTGCAGTGCAATTGAGAGAGCCTGGCAGAGCTTGCAAGCTCTACCTCCCCCCTTCTCCCCAAGGGAGGAGCCTCAGCCAATGGAGAATAGAGGTTTTGCTCTGTAGTTTGCTGAGCAGACAGGTTAAAACGGATAAAAGGAAGTACTTCTTCACCCAAAGGGTGATTAACATATGGAATTCACTGCCACAGGAGGTGGTGGCGGCCACAAGCATAGCCACCTTCAAGAGGGGTTTAGATAAAAATATGGAGCAGAGGTCCATCAGTGGCTATTAGCCACAGTGTATGTGTGTATATAAATTTTTTTGCCACTGTGTGACACAGAGTGTTGGACTTGATGGGCCATTGGCCTGATCCAACATGGCTTCTCTTATGTTCTTATGTTCTAATTGAGCAAACCTTGCAAAGCAAGCTGTTATAGAGAAGGAAGCAGGATACAGGGAGAAGCAGATGACAGCCAGTTGCTCAGGTGCCTGATAGAAGCCCTCTGGGGGCCTGATTTGGCCCCTGTACTGCATGTTTGACACCCCTGACTTTGAGACTCTTGAATGTAGACAAAAGCATGGTAGAAAACATCCTTCTTCTTCTTCTGGGTGACCTTAGGCCGGTCACATAATCTCAGTCCAACCTACCTTGCAGGGTTGATGTGAAGACTCTGCAAGGATCTTCTCAAGGTTATTGCAAAGGCTACTAGTGTGCGCTTGGGAGTACTGCAGAAAGAACTGTTCTTTTGCTACAACCTGAACTTCCCAGCCTCCAGTCCCAACAAAGGATATTGCTGATGGTCTGGGGTCATCCGGAAACAGCAGGCAGAGAGAGGGGAAATCCACGGTAAGAACATTCCGACTGTGGATTTCCCCTCTTTGTGCCTATTGGTAATGAAGAGAAGCTGTAGATAACAGCATTGAGTGAGCAGCAGCAAGACTGAAATCTGAGAACCGCTCCCCTCCGCCCCACCACCATCCAAGGTGCAAATTGCCACCACTCGGTTTAATAGAGTGTCAGTTTTCAAAGTCCAGATTTAAACAAGCAGCTCCTAAAAGGCTTTTCTGCCCACACTTCTAACCTTGATTTTAATGCTATTGACAATATCTGAAAATAGCGTGTTTCGTCGATACTCAGCATAGCAACGAGGTCTAACATTTTAGCTTCTCCTTCTGCCGCAGTGATGCTCTGTCTTCTTGGTGCTTGGAAGGCTTATGGAGTTCTGGGCCTGCTGGTGGACTTCCTGATGGCATCTGGGGTTTGGCCACTGTGCGACACAGAATGTTTCACTGGATGGGCCACTGGCCTGACCCAACATGGCTTCTCTTATGTTCTTATGTGACTCAGAGTGTTGGACTGGATGGGCCACTGGCCTGATCCAACATGGCTTCTCTTATGTTCTTATGTGACTCAGAGTGTTGGACTGGATGGGCCACTGGCCTGATCCAACATGGCTTCTCTTATGTTCTTATGTGACTCAGAGTGTTGGACTGGATGGGCCACTGGCCTGATCCAACATGGCTTCTCTTATGTTCTTATGTGCGACACAGAATGTTTCACTGGATGGGCCACTGGCCTGACCCAACATGGCTTCTCTTATGTTCTTATGTGACACAGAGTGTTGGACTGGATGGGCCATTGGCCTGATCCAACATGGCTTCTCTTATGTTCTTATGTGTGACACAGAGTGTTGGACTGGATGGGCCATTGGCCTGATCCAACATGGCTTCTCTTATGTTCTTATGTGACACAGAGTGTTGGACTGGATGGGCCACTGGCCTGATCCAACATGGCTTCTCTTATGTTCTTATGTGCGACACAGAATGTTTCACTGGATGGGCCACTGGCCTGACCCAACATGGCTTCTCTTATGTTTTGGGTAGTCATGCTGTGTATTCTTAGTGCCTGAGGGGCAAGAGTGGAAGGGCTTCTGGAGTTCTGGCCCCACTGGTGGACCTCCTGATGGCACCCGAGTTTTGTCCATTGTGTGATACAGAGTGTTGAGACTGGATGGGCCACTGGCTAGTAAACCCACTCCTGATCTTGTGGGCTGGAGGAGGCAGGAATTGAAACTGGGGGCGTTTTCGCACAGGGCTTACCCCGGAGCAACGTCCCTCTTCACCGCGCAGCGTCCGCGCGGATTTCGCACCAACTGCTCCGCAGAACCCGGAAGAGCCGCGGCTTTTGCGTCGCGAACGTAAAGTTGGTTTTTGGTGGTTTACATTTGCGACGCAAAAGCCGCGGCACTACGCGGCTCTTCCGGGTTCTGTGGAGCAGTTGGTGCGAAATCCGTGCAGACGCTGCGCGGTGAAGAGGGACGTCGCTCCGGGGTAAGCCCTGGGCGAAAACGCCCTGGGACTTTCTGCATGCCAAGCAGAGCTGTTTCACTAAGACACAACCTCAAGTACAGAATTTTGCAAAATGGTGTAGTGGTGTCTGACTTGGATCTGGGAGACTCGGGTTTAAATCCTGTGGAAACTCACTGGGCAGCCACACGCGCTCAGTCTAACTGCGCAGGATCATTGTGAGGATAAAATGGAGGTAAGAAAAGCATCTAAGCCACTTAGGGTCCCCATGGGAGATAAAGGCAGGGTATCTTTTAGTAATAAAACCTATGGCATAGTGGCAAATCCCAGCTCCCTCACTGGTTGGATGTGGGGTATCAACTGTTGGCTAGTGAACCATCTGTCACCGCCTCTGGCCTCTCATTGGCTGACTCCCCTGCCCCCGCCTACTGCAGGCAGAGGAATGGTAAACAAACCACCAAAACAGTCTTACCTCAGAGAGAGATACATCTCTGATGCTCCTCTGTCACCCCGCCTCAGAAAGGCCTGCCACTCTACTGCAGCCTCACAAAAGGCATCACGGCCACTGCTGGCAATGGACCTCTGCAATCCTATCAATGGCCCACAGACAAAAGGGGGGGTATAAAAACCAACTCTTTCTTCCTCCATATGAAGTCTGCTGGGTGACCTTGAGCCAGTCATGGTTCTCTCAGAGATTTGTCAACTTCTCCTGTCTCACAAGGTGCCTGTTGTGGGAAGTGAAAGGGAAGGCAATTGTAAATCACTCCGAGACTTCTTAAGGTAGACAAAAGCAGGATATGAAAACAAATTCTTCCTATTCATTTGCTTCTTGAACAAAGCATCTTTCCAAAGTTGAGCCAGTCTTTGTTTCCCTTCATCTTGTTAGAACAGGAGGTGTTTCAGGAAAGCCCAAGAGGCATCCCCTTTGGATCTATGGAGAACGCCCATTCACAAACAGCTCTCTTTATCATGAGGGTACTTGGCTTGCAGTTTGTTTTAATTATTTTGTACTAGTAATAAGACCTGTTGTGAAGAATAATACAACAGGCTCCAGTTGGGGGCTCTGGGTGAGTGCCCCCCCACTGTTTTCCCACCCACCCAAGTGAAGACATTCACTCCCCCCCCACCACCACTTCAAGGGGAACTGGTCTCTGCCATCTGGAGAGCAGTTATAATTCTGAGTGATCTCCAGTCCTCACCTGGAAATTGGCAACAGTGGCTCCCCTGGAGAAAATGGCATTGTACCTGTCTGAGATTCCATCCCTCCTCACACCCCACCTTTTCCAGGCCCCACCCCTTAAATCTCCAGGAATTTTCTAACCTGGAGTTGGCAACCCTGAAGCCTCTACATAGGAAAAGGACAGTCTTTCTTCATGGAGGGGGAGAACCAAAGCAGCTTACATCATTCTCTTAACTCCACCCCCCCCTTGATCTGAACGATTCTGTGAGGCTTCCCTGTCTTCCTTCTCAGGCAACCATCCTGGGGCTAGGATGAGGGGAGGAGGGAGAGCTACAGGAAAGAGGCAGGAAAGACAGTAAAGGTGGGACAACCGTGACAGGCCCAAGATCATGGGGAGGAAGAGTGGGAAACAAAACCCAGTTTTCCAGATTAGAGTCTACTACACTTAAAACCACTACACCACACTAGCTCTCTATGAGTGCAAGCAAACCCAATTAGCAGGTGCCATGACACCCACTGGCCCCACTGGGGATCACCAGCTCTACAGTGAAGAACAACAACAAAACCCCGTTCCACCAACCCAGTCCTTGAGAGCTCTTATTGTCTACAAAGAGCTTGTTGCTGTGACATTGATCAGATTCAGGGTTTCAAGAGGCTTCTATGCTTTGAACATATGAGTCATGAACATATATGAACATATGAAGCTGCCTTATACTGAATCAGACCCTTGGTCCATCAAAGTCAGTATTGTCTACTCAGACTGGCAGCAGCTCTCCAGGGTCTCAAGCTGAGGTTTTTCACACCTTTTTGCCTGGACCCTTTTTTGGAGATGCCGGGGATTGAACCTGGGACCTTCTGCTTACCAAGCAGATGCTCTACCACTGAGCCACCGTCCCTCCCTAAATATTTGCGCTAAGCTATTATGGACATATGAAGCTGCCTTATACTGAATCAGACCCTCGGTCCATCAAAGTCAGTATTGTCTACTCAGACTGGCAGCGGCTCTCCAGGCTCTCAAGCTGAGGTTTTTCACACCTATTAGCCTGGACCCTTTCTTTTGGAGATGCCGGGGATTGAACCTGGGACCTTCTGCTTACCAAGCAGATGCTCTCCCACTGAGCCACCGTCCCTCCCCGTTTGTTGAGATTCGGAAAGGAAGGACCTGATCCATCGCCAAAAACACAGAAGGACAACTTTCAATGACTTCCACAAAGGAGATAATGCATCAGGTCCCAAAGGAAAAGAGAACAAGTAAGAACTGATTTACAGCTGTCTTCGCTTTTGCTCAAAGTACTTCCCCCCACTCCATCTGTGATCTATTTAGGATTTTTTTTTTTTTTTTGCCCTGTAGACCGAGACAGCTGGGCATTAACAGCATAACTAAGCCAGTGGAGCTTCAGAATTAAGAGATCCTGGGAAAAGGAAGGCAGTGGGAGAGACCACTTGTCATGGGCATGAAATGAGCGCTTAGATACATGACAAATCTAGAAACTGGTTCGCACTAGCTTGCCCCTCCTTTGGGACAGCAAAGAACTGCATGGAAATCTTCTCTGCAAGGGAAAAAAACCACAGACGGGAGGGAAACATGATAGATACAGACATGCATATAATGGATATACCAAGCCAGTTTGGTGTAGTGGTTAAGTGTGCGGACTCTTATCTGGGAGAACCGGGCTTGATTCCCCACTCCTCCACTTGCACCTGCTGGAATGGCCTTGGGTCAGCCATAGCTCTGGCAGAGGTTGTCCTTGAAAGGGCAGCTGCTGGGAGAGCCCTCTCCAGCCCCACCCACCTCACAGGGTGTCTGTTGTGGGGGAGGAAGGTAAAGGAGATTGTGAGCCGCTCTGAGACTCTTCAGAGTGGAGGGCGGGATATAAATCCAATATCTTCTTCTTCTTCATATACAAATCAACTGGGGAGAGGGCTGGACCATCCCGCAGCAAACCAATGCTTTGATGTGACAATAGGACCTATTAGCCTTACGCCGCTCTCTCCTCTTTTCTGCGGGGCTTCCGTCAGATTTCACACTATCTGCCCCAGGGTTGCAACTCGCTCCGCCTCTTTTGCGCAGCAAACAAGATCCTCTAAAAACCGGTTTCGGTTTGCTGAGCGAAAGAGACGGAGCGACGGAAGCCCCGTGGAGAAGAGGAGCATGAGAGTGGCATAAAGCTAGTGGGAAATCGGTCTAGGCCTTTTGTTCAGGGACCTCAGGCTGCTACTGGCTTAACTGCTCTGATGTCACAGAAAGGGCAGAGGCCTGCTAAAGAGGGCTGAAGGTGTTGTTTGGGAGACCTGTTATTTAGGAGATCTGTGAATGTGATTTTTCACACTAAAAATCAGCTATGGCAAAGGCAGGGGAGATGAATGATGTTCACTTTCCTTCTGCATTGCCAAAATTATTGTGCTGAAACTTTGACTAACTAATGAACTATAGCTTTTGGCCCTAGGAGTGAATGAGAAAGAAATTAAAAAATGGAGCCAGGTAGGGAATACCTCGCTCCACTTTTCTTAAGTTTTGTTTGTAACCTTGTATCCCCATGCTGCCTGTGCTGGCAGATGTAGTTTGTATGTCCTATTTTGAAGTTCCTTTGGATCTTGTATTTCTTTTCTGTTATGCCAATAAAGGTTATGTCTGTCTGTCATACTAACTATAGTTTGGGGGGGGGGGTAGCAGGAACCACATAGGTATCCAGCAGGTGCTTTTTAGTTTTTTGGGGAAAAACACCTTGAGAAATCCACTTGTGCCTCTTCTACATAATATGCAGGTACTTTCCAACTTGCAACTGTAAAGACTTCAAGCAGCTTCTGATAAAACAAAGACAGGTCCATCTCTTTATTTAAAGACATTTATACTCTGCCATCACCCCAAATCAAATTCAAGTTCACCTGCAAAACTTTTACAGGATCTTCTGGCTAGATAACTGGCATGGCGTACTGGTTAAAGGAAGACCTGGGACGACTAGGTCTGAATCCCTCTGTCACACAGGAAGGCCTAGGAGGGGCTTCTACTGGCTGCCACCACTCTGGCAAGGGTCTGCATGGGAAGGCTCCAGAGAGAACGCATCCTGTCTGTGCCTTGGCCTTTTACTCTCTCCTCCCAGGTCCCACCTCTCTCTGGGTCAGTTTTCCCTCCAAAACCTTGCTGCCCAATCCGAGGGACGGAAGGGTTTCCCTACTCCTAGGCAGGCTTCTGGAGCTACTCCTAGGCAGGCTTCTGTAGCTACTCCTAGGCAGGCTTCTGGAGCCTGTAGGCCTCACTAGGCCCAGGATCATGACACCCTCACTCACCTGTGGAAGCCCACCAGGTGATTTGGGGCCCACCACAATCTCACAGCCTAACCAGCCCTCACAAGTGTGAGGATTAAGTAGAGGGAGGCTGATGTGAAAAGATACCTCGGGCCCCCGGTCAGGGAGAAAAGCAGGATATAAATGTTAAAAATCAGCACAAGTAAGAAAGGCCAGGAGTTGCCACTTCTACTCAGCGGAGTTCTTCCATAGTTGTAGGACAGGAGTAGAAAAAGCCTGTTCTCTCAGAAGGGAGCACCTCCTCAGAGAAATAAGGAGGATGAACCAGGCTAGTCCAGTTTTTTCAGATCCTGGAAGCTAAGCAGAGCCAGCCATGGCTAGTACTTGGATGGTAGGCTACCAAGGAAGTGCAGGGCTACTATACAGAGGCAGGCTGTGGCAAGAACATAAGAACATAAGAGAAGCCATGTTAGATCAGGCCAATGGCCCATCCAGTCCAACATTCTGTGTCACACAGCGGCCAAATATATATATATACACACACACACACACACACACACACACACTGTGGCTAATAGCCACTGATGGGCCTCTGCTCCATATTGTTATCTAACCCCCTCTTGAAGGTGGCCATGCTTGTGGCCGCCACCACCTCCTGTGGCAGTGAATTCCACATGTTAATCACCCTTTGGGTGAAGAAGTACTTCCTTTTATCCGTTTTAACCTGTCTGCTCAGCAATTTCATCGAATGCCCACGAGTTCTCGTATTGTGAGAAAGGGAGAAAAGTACTTCTTTCTCTACTTTCTCCATCCCATGCATTATCTTGTAAACCTCTATCATGTCACCCCTCAGTCGACCTTTCTCCAAGCTAAAGAGCCCTAAGCGTTTCAACCTTTCTTCATAGGGAAGGTGTTCCAGCCCTTTAATCATTCTAGTTGCCCTTTTCTGAACTTTCTCCAATGCTATAATATCCTTTTTGAGGTGCGGCGACCTGAAGCCATCTCTGTTTGCCCCTTGCCCTGAAAACCCTATGGGGTCACCCTAAGTCGGCTGTGACTTGACGGCACTTTCCACACACTTTAGGACAATAGGATGGGGCAGGAGGTTGAAAGATGGGGACAGAATGAGGGGAAACCTGAGAAAGCAAGGCCTGAGGGATAGGCCTGGCCTTACAGTGGTAGAGGCTGTAGACAGGCGACAGAGAGAAGGCCCAAGAAGCAGTGTGGGTCCGAAATTCAGACTGAAACAGGTAGCCAAACCTCTGGTAGCTCTGTGTGTTTGTGTATGTGTAATGAGCTGTCACTTCCAACCGACGGCAACCCTATGAATCAAAGACGTCCCAAACGTCCTCTCATTAACCGCCTTGCTCAGGTCTTGCCAATGGAGGGCCCTTGCGGCTTCCTTGACTGAATCATTCCATTTCATGTTGGATCCTCTTCTTCGCCTGCAGCCTTCAACTTCTCCTATCACTATTGTCTTTTCCAGGGAGTCTGGTCTTCTCTTCATGCGACCAAATTATGACAGTCTCATAGTCATGTTAGATTCCAGGGAGAGCTCAGGCTCTATCTGATCTATAACCCCAATGATTTGTCTTTTTGGAAGTCCACAGTATCCATAAAACTCTACTCCAACACCAAACTTCAAAGAAATCAGCTTCTGGTCAGTTTTCTTCACCGTTCAGCTTTCGCACCCACAAAATTAACTTGATGAATTAACTTGGCCTCTGTTGCCAGGGTCACATTCTTAAGGATCTTTTCGGGCTTTATTGTGGTTACCCTTCCCCATCTCAGTCTCCTTCTGATTTCTTGGTTGCAGTCTCCCTTTTGGTGTGGTTCAGGCCAAATGCATGATGTTGCAAGCGTTCTAGAATGATTAAAGGGTTGGAACCAGTGTTCCCTCTAAGCTGAGTTAGCGTGAGCTAGCTCACAGATTTTTAGCCTCCAGCTCACACATTTTTGCCTTAGCTCAGGATGACCCCAGAGCATAATGCCAGTAGCTCACAACTTTAATACCAGTAGCTCACAAAGTAGAATTTTTGCTCACAAGACTCTGCAGCTTAGAGAGAACATTGGTTGGAACACTTTGCCTATGAAGAAAGGTTAAAACGCTTGGGGCTCTTTAGCTTGGAGAAACAACTGAGGGGTGACATGATCGAGGTTTACAAGATTATGCATGGGATAGAGAAGGTAGAGAAAGACGTCCTTTTCTCCCTTTCTCGCAATTCAAGATCTTGTGGATACTCAATGAAATTGCTGAGCAGTCAGGTTAGCACGGATCAAAGGAAGTCCTTCTTCACCCAAAGGGTGATTAACACATGGAATTCACTGCCACAGGAGGTGGTGGCGGCTGCAAGCATAGCCAGCTTCAAGAGGGGATTGCATCAACATATGGAGCAGAGGTCCATCAGTGGCCGTGAGCCACAGGGTATAGATGGAACTCTCTGTCTGGGGCAGTGATGCTCTGTATTCTTGGTGCTTGGGAGGGGGGGGCAACAGGGTGAGGATTTCTAGTGTCCTGGCCCCACTGATGAACCTCCTGATCATTGTTCCTTCTAAGCTGAGTTAGCATGAGCTAGCTCACACATTTTTTGTCTTAGCTCAGGAAGGATGACCCCAGAGCGCAATAATTTATGCAGTAGCTCACAGCTTTAATGCGACTGGCTCACCATTTTAATACCAGTAGGTCACAACGTAGATATTTTGCTCACAAGACTCTGCGGCTTAGAGGGAACATTGCTTCTGATGGCAGCTGGGTTTTTTTTGGCCACTGTGTGACATAGAGTATTATACTGGATCTGAATGGACCACTGGCCTGATCCAACATGGCTTCTCTTACGTCCTTATGTTCAAGGAAAAGGCATCGGTTCAGAATGTCAATGCACAGTGCAGGTTCTGTGCGGGAAGCAGAAGGCTCCTTGGCTGGCGGGGACCCAAGCGTGGGGACAGCAAGCGGTTTCTCGTGGTATTGGCAGGAAGAGGCGGCCCTCCGAAGGCAGCAGTGCTTTTATAAGCTCTCGGCCAACGTTAGAAACCCGTCCAATCCATCTGGAAATGATGAGGAACTCCCTTGCTCCCGAGATTCCTGACATTCCAGTATAAGGCTTAATTTCATAATTTCGCATTAAGCTCATGTTTTCTCGAGAAACTGACTTCCTTTGAGGATGAAATTTTTGCAAGAGAGTTGAAAGGCTCGTCTCCGTTCAAATACAAACCATCCTCTGGGACAGTTTTTTGGGGGGGTGGGAAATTAAGAGTTTTCCTGTCCATGAATAATATTTTGCCTGCTCGAAAGTTTTCAAAGCAAAATTAATCTGGATGGTGCGCCCCTACCCCACCCCACCGCCCCTTGGCACAAGGACACGAACACTGGGGCCAAAGTCACGACAAGTATGACATTAACGAAGTGTTTTGAGAACTCAAAATATGAGAAGTGGTCAAAAGAGTTCCTTGTTCCATGGCAGATGAAACCTGGATAATTTTCTACAATAAGACCTTTTGATGGATGCAACCGTGTAACCCAGAATACGTGTGAGAACAATTCTGAGAGCCAGTTTGGTGTAGTGGTTAAGTGCACGGACTCTTATCTGGGAGAACCGGGTTTGATTCCCCACTCCTCCACTTGCAGCTGCTGGAATGGCCTTGGGTTAGCCATAGCTCTGGCAGAGCTGTCCTTGAAAGGGCAGCTGCTAAAAGAGCTCTCTCAGCCCCACCCACCTCACAGGAGATTGTAAGCTGCTCTGAGTCTCTGATTCAGAGAGAAGGGCGGAGTATAAATCTGCAATTTTTCTTCTTCATGAAAAACACTCCCATATGTGTTTTTCCCATCGGGAGAAGCTGTGGCTCAGTGGTAGACAGGGCTTTTTTTGAAGCAGGAGCTCCTTTGCCACACATCCCTGATGTAGCCAATCCTCCTGGAGCTTAGAGTAGGCCCTGTAAGAAGAGCCCTGTAAGGAATTCTAGCAGGACCTCCTTTGCATATTAGGCCACACACCCCTGATGTAGCCAATCCTCCAGGAGCTTCCAGTAGGCCCTGTACTGAGAGCCCTGTAAGGAATTCTAGCAGGACCTGCTTTGCATATTAGGCCACACCCCCTGATGTAGCCAATCCTCCTGGAGCTTCCAGTAGGCCCTGTAAGAAGCGCCCTGTAAGGAATTCTAGCAGGACCTCTTTTGCATATTAGGCCATGCCCCCTGATGTAGCCAATCCTCCTGGAGCTTCCAGTAGGCCCTGTACAAAGAGCCCTGTAAGGAATTCTAGCAGGACCTCCTTTGCATATTAGGCCACACCCCCTGATGCAGCCAATCCTCCTGGAGCTTACAGTAGGCCCTGTAAGAAGAGCCCTGCAAGCTCTTGAAGGATTGGCTATATAAGGAGTGTGGCCTAACAGGCAAAGGAGTTCCTGCTACAAAAAAGCCCTGGCAGTAGAGCAGATGGTCCTAGGTTCAAATCCCTGGCATCTCCAGTTAAAAGCATCAAGCAGTAGGTGATGTGAAAGACCTCATCCTGAGACCCTGGACAGCTGCTGTCAGGTTGAGTGGACAGCACTCACCTTGATGGACCGACGGTCTGATTCAGTATACGGGAGCTTTGTCTCTTCACGATACGCCACACGATAATCTAGCGAATCAGAGAGGAGAAGATGACCGTAGATTTATGCCCCGCCCTTCTCTCTAAACCAGAGAGTGGCTTACAATCTCCTTTACCTTCTTCCCTAACAACAGACACCCTGTGAGGTGGGTGGGGCTGAGAGAGCTCTCCCAGAAGCTGCCCTGTCAAGGACAACTCCTTGGAGAGCGATGGCTGACCCAAGGCCATTCCAGCAACTGCAAGTGGAGGAGTGGGGAATCAAACCCGGTTCTCCCAGATAAGGGTCCGCACATTTAACCACTACACCAAGCAATAAAAATTCACAGACACCCCACTCCCCCCCGGTGGCGTCCTGATACTTGTGTTCTTCTTCCAGACCATCAGAACTTAACCACTACACCAAACTGGCTTTTAAGTCCCAATTCCTCTCTTAAGTTGGAAAAAAAAAACATCAAAGGGGTAGAAAGATATCTATCTCTCCCCCCTCCCACACATTCTGAGGTCATGTAATTCATACATCCAGAGGAGTCAGCCGTGTTAGCCTGTTGCTGCGAAATAGTGAAGAGTCCAGTAGGACCTTTAAGGCTAACACATTTTATTGCCGTGTCAACTTTCGAGAAGCAGCTCTTTTCGTCAGATCCAAGCAGCTGCACAAAGAGAGCTGTGTTTCCCGAAAGCTTATGCTGCAATAAAATGTGTTAGCCTTAAAGGTGCTACTGGTCTCTGTCCCATGGCAGATGAAACCTGGATAATTTTCTACAATGAGACCTTTTGATGCATGCAACCATGTAACCCAGAATATATGTGGGAACAATTCTGACAGCCAGTTTGGTGTAGTGGTTAAGTGTGTGGACTCTTATCTGGGAGAACCAGGTTTGATTCCCCACTCCTCCACTTGCAGCTGCTGGAATGGCCTTGGGTCAGCCATAGCTCTGGCAGAGGTTGTCCTTGAAAGGGCAGCTGCTGTGAGAGCCCTCTCAGCCCCACCCACCTCACAGGGTGTCTGTTGTGGGGGGAGAAGATATAGGAGATTGTAAGCCACTCTGAGTCTCTGTCCTTGAAAGGGCAGCTGCTGTCAGAACTCTCTCAGCCCCACCCGCCTCACAGGGTGTCTGTTGTGGGGGGGAAGAGATATAGGAGATTGTAAGCCACTCTCAGTCTCTGTCCTTGAAAGGGCAGCTGCTGTGAGAGCTCTCTCAGCCTCACCCACGTCACAGGGTGTCTGTTGTGGCGGGGAGAAGATATAGGAGATTGTAAGCCGCTCTGAGTCTCTGATTCAGATAGAAGGCCGGGAAATAAATCTGCAATTCTTCTTCTTCTTCTACTACTACTATTATGTAATTCATAGAATCACAGAGTTGGAAAGGACCTCATAAAGTTGCAAGGGGACAATGCATCATGTCAGCCAATTCATACGACCACACATAAAACCGCCTTCTACATTGGTCTATTAAAATCAGTATTGTCTACTCAGACTGGTAGTGACTCTCCAGGAGTCTTCCAGTAGAGGTCTATCATCTCACCAAGTTCCTGGTCCTCTTTAATTGGAGATGCCGGGGATTGAACCTGGGACCGTCTGCATACCAAGCAGAGGCTTTCCCACTGAGCCACAGTCCCTCATATGAAGCTGCCTTCTACTGAATCAGGCCCTCGGTCCCTCAAAGTCAGTATTGTCTACTCAGACTGGCAGCAGCTCTCCAGGGTCTCAAGCTGAGGTTTTTCACACCTATTTGCCTGGACCCTTTTTTAGTTGGAGATGCCGGGGATTGAACCTGGGACCTTCTGCTTCCCAAGCAGATGCTCTACCACTGAGCCACCGTCCCTCCCCAATGGAGGTTTCCCAGCACAGAACACCCTTGAAAGGAATGGAGTCTTACATCATCTCAATGACCTTATCTTCAAAAGCACCCAAAGAGAAAACTACACAGATTTCACAGTTCAGTTACAAAGCAAAAAGGCACAACGGCAGGCAGGTTTTTGGGGTTTTTTAAAACTTCTCAGTTAAAACGTAAATCGCCTTGGATGGCAAGTCTTGAACCAATCTTGGACACCAAGGCCTGGTTTCAATTTGCAGATAAAAGCTGGAGACATTTTGCAAGCTGTTTCTTTCGAACAGACAGTAGCAGGTGTAAAAAGATCCAGGCTGCTTTCCACCGGAGGGTTGCGAAAGACCGGCCTGCTCTGTTGGATTTCAGCTGTAACCCGTGCAACATTTTTGGTACTAGGAACACTGAAGGAACAGTTTGTTAAAGTCTCTTGGCTTGGGAAAAGCGAGCTCATCTTAGAATCATAGAATCGTAGGGTTGGAAGGGACCTCCAGGGTGATCTAGTCTAACCCCCTGCACAATGCAGGAAACTCACAAACACCTCCCCCTAAATTCACAGGATCTTCATTGCTGTCAGATGGCCATCTAACCTCTGCTTAAAAACCTCCAAGGAAGGAGAGCCCACCACCTCCTGAGGAAGCCCTTTCCTTCCTTCCTTCCTTCCTAGAATCACAGAGCTAGAAGGGACCTCCAGGGTCATGTAGTCCAACCCCCTGCACAATGCAGGAAACTTACAAATACCTCCCCCTAAATTCACAGCATCCTCATTGCTGTCAGATGGCCATCCAGCCTCTGTTTAAAAACCTCCAAGGAAGGAGAGCCCACCACCTCCCGAGAAAGCCTGTTCCACTGAAGAACTGCAATAACGGTCAGGAAGTTCTTCCTAATGTTGAGCCAGAAACTCTTCTGATTGAATTCTTCGCCTAAGAAATCCCTTTTCGGTTCTGTTAAGGCACATTCAGCGGGAACGAGAGAATATGAAAGACAGGCAATGGCCGTCAGAAATCAGCAGTGTCTCTTCCTACATCCAGGGGTACTTTATTGGCTGCTGCTTGAAAGGCAGGAAACACATGAAGATGTGAAGCTCCCTTATTCTGAATCAGGCCATCGGTCCTTCAGTATCAGTACTGTCTGCTCAGACTGGCAATGGATCTCCGGGGTCTTAGGCAGAGGTCTTTCCCATCACCTGCTGCCTGGTCCTTTAGCAGGAGATGTCGGGGATTGAACCTGGGACCTTCTACATGCCAAGAAGGTGCTCTGCCACTGAGCTACAGCCCCACTTCATGGCTCTCCAGGGTCTCAAGCAGAGGTCTTTCCCATCACCTGCTGCCTGGTCCTTTAGCAGGAGATGTTGGGGATTGAACCTGGGACCTTCTACATGCCAAGCAGATGCTCTGCCACTGAGCTACAGCCCCACTTCATGGCTCTCCAGGGTCTCAAGCAGAGGTCTTTCCCATCACCTGCTGCCTGGTCCTTTAGCAGGAGATGTTGGGGATTGAACCTGGGACCTTCTACATGCCAAGCAGATGCTCTGCCACTGAGCTACAGCCCCACTTCATGGCTCTCCAGGATCTCAAGCAGAGGTCTTTCCCATCACCTGCTGCCTGGTCCTTTAACTGGAGATGTCGGGGATTGAACCTGGGACCTTTTGCGTGCCAAGCAGATGCTCTATCACCAAGCCATGGCCCCTCCCCCAACTCTGAGCACAGGGACTACTGTGCCCCAGATTGGGTTGCATTGCAAGTCATCGGAGAGGAAGACAGAGAAGCTGGCACTCTGGTGCCCTCTTGGAATGTTTAGTTCCTGCCCAGCTCTGCTAAAGAGCAAGGATTGTGCTATTGTGGGGGAGGAAGGTAAAGGAGAGCCAGTTTGGTGTAGTGGTTAAGTGTGCGGACTCTTATCTGGGAGAACCAGGTTTGATTCCCCACTCCTCCACTTGCACCTGCTGGAATGGCCTTGGGTCAGCCATAGCTCTGGCAGAGGTTGTCCTTGAAAGGGCAGCTGCTGTGAGAGCCCTCTCCAGCCCCACCCACCTCACAGGGTGTCTGTTGTGGGGGAGGAAGGTAAAGGAGATTGTGAGCCGCTCTGAGACTCTTCGGAGTGGAGGGCAGGATATAAATCCAATATCTTCATCTACCTCACAGGGTGTCTGTTGTGGGGGAGGAAGGGAAAGGAGATTGTGAGCCGCTCTGAGACTCTTTGGAGTGGAGGGCGGGATATAAATCCAATATCTTCTTCTTCATCTTCTTCTATGAAAAGAACAGACCGGCCGGTATGGTTTTTGTGTCGATGCGAAGGCTTTCCCCAACATTCATCCAAATAATTTAGCTTCACGCATCGCTGGAAACTTTTGTCCAATCTGCTGTTCACCGAATGTGGTTTTACAGTTCCGAGAAGGAGGAATTCTTTCATTGATGAGCCCAGTTGTAAATGATGAGCACTAAACTGAAAAGACCCACCAGGAGGCCAAAAACAAGTAATGTGCAAGCCTGTAAAGAAAAAAAAAAAGCAGACCCAATAAATAAACTTTAAGCCACATATGTACGCTTTTGCTAATTAAGCCAGCAATTGACAGAATGTTTTCGGTCTGATCTCAAAGATCCTTTCTGAAGAAGTGAGCCATGCAGGGCTGGCCAGTTTGGTGTAGTGGTTAAGTGCGCGGACTCTTATCTGGGAGAACCGGGCTTGATTCCCCACTCCTCCACTTGCAGCTGCTGGAATGGCCTTGGGTCAGCCATAGCTCTGGCAGAGGTTGTCCTTGGAAGGGCAGCTGCTGTGAGAGCCCTCTCCAGCCCCACCCACCTCACAGGGTGTCTGTTATGGGGGAGGAAGGTAAAGGAGATTGTGAGCTGCTCTGAGACTCTTCGGAGTGGAGGGAGGGATATAAATCCAATATCTTCATCTACCTCACAGGGTGTCTGTTGTGGGGGAGGAAGGTAAAGGAGATTGTGAGCTGCTCTGAGACTCTTCGGAGTGGAGGGAGGGATATAAATCCAATATCTTCCTCTACCTCACAGGGTGTCTGTTGTGGGGGAAGAAGGTAAAGGAGATTGTGAGCCACTCTGAGACTCTTAAGAGTGGAGGGTGGAATATAAATCCAATATCTTCTTCTTCTTCTAGCCAAACTAGGTGATTGCCTAGGGTGCTGGCCTTCTGGGGGTGCTAAATTGGGCACCCCCATGTGACTCGATGATGTTATCAGTGCAGGGGGGGGGCACCAGAAGTTAGCCTCACCTAGGGTGCCAGACAGTCAAGGGCCAGCCCTGGAGTTGTGAATCCTTCAACTGGAGAAGTCGGGGATTGAACCTGGGACCTTCCGCATGCAGAGCAGAGACTCTGTCACTGAGCCACAGCTCCTTCCTAGCTGCCTTATTCTGAATAAGGGGTTGGATCAGGGCTTACTGCCTCTGAATGTGGGGGTTCCATTTAGCCATCATGTGTAGTAGCCACTGATAGACCTGTCCTCCATGAATCTGTTTAACCCCCTTTTAATGCTGCTTATGCCTGTGAACTGTGACTAGACCATGTGCATTGCCTTTAGTTTTTACACCTCCTCAAACAGCGTCTTGCACATAAGCGCCCTAAAACAGGGGTGTCAAACATGCAGCCCGTGGGTCAAACCGGCCCCCGAGGGCTTCAATCAGGCCCATGGGGCTCTCTTCTCCCCCCTCCCAGCTCCTTCTGCCTTCTCTTCGCAGAGGCTAAAGCAGGAGCGATGTGGCAAAGAAAATGTGGAATGGATTCTCCATCCCGAGCCATTGGCAGACCAGACTGGAATAAGAAATCCACTCCACGTTTTCCTTGCAACTTTCTTCCCAGTGTTCCGATGGCCAGCTGAAGCTTCCTGGAGTTGTGTGCTTGCAAATCAAGCGTCCATGCTCTGTGTCAGCTTTGTCTCTTCTTAGTGGAGTGAGAAAAACAGGTTGCTTACCTGTAACTGATGATCTTCGAGTGGTCATCTGTGCAGTCACACTGATGGGATTAAGGCGCCTGCGCCGATCACGATCGGTAACTTCAAAAGCTGCGGATTTCCGCGCCCCCGGCTTGGTGCGCATGCGCAAAGCCCCCACCGCGCATGCTCACCCAGCCTGGAGCGGACATCCCGCCAGTTCCTTCTGACCGCTGCATGATCCACTGATGGACCGGCAGCAGAGGGGAAGGAGGGCGGGTAGTGTGACTGCACAGATGACCACTCGAAGATCATCAGTTACAGGTAAGCAACCTGTTTATCTTCTTCGTGGTCTCTGTGCATCACACTGATGGGAGACTAGCAAGCTAACGTCCTACCTGGAGGAGGGTGCCACGGCCCATCAGTGAGACAGAGATTGCAGCACTGCCCGGCCAACCGAAGAGCCTCGATGCCATCTCAGGTCCAACGCATAGTGTCTGACGAAAGTATGCGGCGAGGACCATGTGGCTGCTTTACAAATGTCTCTCAGAGGCACTCCCTTCATGAAAGCTGCCGAGGTGGCCATAGCTCTGGTGGAGTGGGCTCTAATGGGTCCAGGCAAGGGTCTCTTGTTTAGCAAGTAACAGAGTTTTATGGTCTCTGTGATCCATTTTGAAATTCTTTGAGCTGAGACCCTGCTCCCTTGTGACGCCGGGGCATAGGACACAAGAAGTCTGGAGTCCTTACGAAGCGGCCCCACTCTATGCAGGTAAAAGGATAGTGCTCTTTTAACATCAAGCGCGTGGAGCCTACGTTCCGATTCTGTCATTGGGTTTGGAAAGTATACTGGTAGATATATCTCTGTATTTATATGAAAGGGAGAGATTACTTTAGGCAGGAATCTGACGTCAGGTCTCAACCAGACTCCCTCTGTACTGAAGCGCAGGTATGGGTTGTCACAGCGCAGAGCGTTCACCCACTCTCCTCGCCGATGTGATGGCTAGGAGGAACGCCGTTTTCCACGTAAGTAACTGGAGTGGGCAGGTTGCCATTGGTTCGAATGGTTTCCCCGATAGGGCATGTAGAACCCCCGGGAGGTCCCACGCAGGGGCCGGAAATTTTGTTACTGGGTAGAGTCTAGTAAGGCCACGTAAGAACTTCTTTGTGTCTGGGTGTGTGAAGACTGAGTGGCCTTCTATGTGTACGTGGTTTGCTGAGATAGCAGCTAAGTACACTCTAACTGAGGATACAGCCAATCCTCTATCAATTAGGGTGAGTAGGAAGTCCAAAATAGTGGGGAGACCTGCTCTGGAAGGGTCTACCCCGTTGGTGGAGGCGAATTCTACAAACTTGGACCACTTATAGTCGTAGGATTTTCGTGTGGACAGTTTCCTGCAATTGAGAATGACTTCCTGTGCTCTGGTTGACAATGGACCTGTTACAACCTCCACGCCGTTAACTTCAGGTGTGGTGCGTCGTGATGAGTCACCTGCCCTTGGTGCGACAGGAGTAGGTCTGGGGCTGGTGGAAATTGGTGGAAGATCCCTTTGGATATGCTCAGTATTGGGGCGAACCACTGTTGTCTGGGCCACCAGGGGGTGATGAGAATCCCCTTTGGTTGTTCGCTGTGAATCTTGTGGATCACCTTGGTAATGAGCGGGATGGGGGAAAACAGGTAGACGTGTTGTCTGGTCCACGGGAATAATAGGCCGTCCCCCAATGATTTCGGGTCTGCTCCTCCCCTGCAGCAGAATTTCCTGCACTTTGAGTTGCTGCAAGTAGCGAATACATCCACTTCCGGAGTCCCCCATTTTTGAAAAACTGGTTGGAGAAACTCCCAGTTGATCTCCCATTCGTGGAGCATGGCACCCCCTCGACTGAGGGAGTCCGCACAGGCGTTGAGGTTGCCTGGAAGGTGTGTGGCGGTTAGCACCGTGTTTGTTTCTCTGCATATCTCCCATATGCGCATCGCTAGAAGGCATAGTTTTTGGGACACTGTGCCTCCCTGCCTGTTTATGTAGGCTAAGGCTGTTGTGTTGTCTGTTAGAATTGCCACTGATCTGTTGGCAAGCAGTTTCCGGAAGGAGAGGATGGCGTGATGGATTGCCAGCAACTCTAGGAAGTTTATGTGGTATTGCAGGTGGCACGGAGGCCACCTGCCCCCCACACACATGCCCTTCAAGTGCGCCCCCCATCCCCACAGGGATTCATCCGAGGTTATGGTCAGGGATGGGGCTGTCCTGTGAAATGGGGCGCCTTCCATCAGGTGATGTTTCTGGCGCCACCATTCCAGAGTGAGTAGGATTGGTCTTGGGATGATCATCCTGCGTGATGGCGGGTCTGTCAGACAGTTGAAATTTCTGATGAACCACAACTGAAGAATTCTCATGTGGAACCTGGCAAATACAATGACCGATGTGGTCGCGGCCATCAGTCCTAGAAGGCGCTGGACTTGCCATGCCATTACAGTTGGGTTGTGGAGGAATTCCGTCACCAAAGAGATGATATCGCTTGCTCTGCTTGGCGGCAGAAAGCCCTGCACTTCCGTGTATCCAGGACCACTCCAATGAACTGCGTCCTTTGACATGGTTGGAGGTGTGACCTGTAGCCCCAGCTCCTGTAAGAGGGTCAAAGTTGTTTGGATGTGGTGTAGTAGACGATCTTTTGAGTCCGCCACCAGAAGCCAATTGTCTATATATGGGAACACTGTTATCCCTTGCAGTCTCAGATGAGCTGCCACTACTGCCATAGTTTTTGTAAAAACTCTCGGGGCCGTGGAAAGGCCAAATGGTAGCGCCCGGTATTGGAAGTGGGACTTCCCGATAGTAAACCTGAGGAACTTCCGATGTTCTGGGTGGATACTTATATGGAAGTATGCGTCCTGCAGGTCTAGCGTGGCCATCCAGTCTCCCTGGTTGAGAAGAGGTAGGATGTTCTGCAGGGAGGTCATTCTGAACTTGTGATGCATAATGAAGATGTTCAAAGCTCTCAAGTCCATAATGGGTCGGAGGCCTCCGTCCCGTTTGGGAATTATAAAGTATCGGGAATAGAAACCTTGCCTTTCCTGGTTCAGTGGGACTGGCTCTATTGCATTTTTGTGCAGAAGCGCTTGCACTTCTTCCCTTAGCGTCGGAGAGGAGGTAGTGTAAACGACTGTAGGGATAGCAGGTTGTCGGTAAAACTCTATTTGGTAGCCTAGATGAATTATAGACAAGACCCATTTGTCCGTTGTTATCTTGGACCATGCTGGAAGGAATGGGTAAAGCCTTGTATGGTCCAAAGATGAAGGGGACGGGGGAATAAATGGTGGGGAACAGTCAAAGGCCCTGTTTGGGCTGTCGATTTCCCTTTTGACGGGAAGTCTGTGTTGATGTCGGTGAGTACTTTGTTTTGGTACTATACTGTGTTTTAGAGAAGGAGCCTGAGCCTTTGGCTCTCCACTGCTGATCCCCCTGTTGTTTCGAAAAGGGCTTTTTGCTCCAGGTCTTCGACCAAGGTTGTTTGGTCTGTGATTTGGATGAGATGGACACCCCGAGATTCCTAGATGTTCTGATGCTTTTATCCATCTCCTGTAATACGGAGTCTGTATTGGCGCTAAATAGCCTGCTGCCGTCGAATGGAAGGTCTTCTATATAGGTTTGAGTGTCCAGTTGTAGGGCTGTTGATCTCAGCCAGGAGTGTCTTCTGAGAGTGACAGCTGAGGAGATGGTCTTGGCTCCTATGTCGCCTACGTGCTTTGCAGAATTTATTTGTTGTTTTGCTAGTACAATGCCTTCTTTCTGCAATTTTCTAACAGCTACTTTCGTCTGTTCTGGGAGAGTGGGCAGGATACTAGATAGCTGGTCCCACAAGGCGTATTGGTAGCGCCCCATACATGCTGTGTAATTGGCCATCTTTACACCAAGTGAGCCTGCTGTATAAAATCGTCTGCCCAGATTGTCCAGTTTCTTACCCTCTCTATCTGGGGGGGTAGTATGGGTTTTCCTCGCCTTGGAAGAGGAGGCGACTACTACAGAGTTAGGTTTAGGATGGTTAAATAGAAATTCAGCTGTAGACTCCTGAATTCTATACATGTGGTCAAGCCTGCGAGAGGATATTGGTGTAGAAGCAGGCTTGTCCCATGCGGATTTTGCTGTGTGCAGCATAACTGTAGTCAGGGGTAACACCACCGCTGTAGAAGTATCTAGTTGTACAACGTCGAAGACACTGTCTGTCACTACCGGTTGAGGCTGGACGGTGGTTAAGGCCAGTGTTTGGGCCATGCGTTTAATGAGGTCCCCATACGACTTGAGGTCTTCGGAAGGGGATATGGGTTGCTCCTCCCCGACCTTCTGTGAGGGTGATGGTTCCTCAGGAGAGGAAGGAGTACCCTGTTCCTCTGAAGCCGATTCTTCCTCCGACTTCGAATCCTCTGGCGATTCTGAACGTTCAGATCTGGGATGGGGTATGTCCGGAGTCTTGTTAGTCTCTGGGGTCACTTTCACCGTCTCTCGGGAGCGAGGGGAGCTTCCCTGCTTGGGGGGCTTTTCGGTGCCGGGAGGTTTCGACAGCGATGCCGATGGTACATGCCTCGGTGTACGATACGATGTTCTTGACCTCACTGAAGCTTCAGACTGTTGGTCCCAGTCCATCTGCCTGGGGGGTATCCAGGGAAAGACTGAAGGCATCGGGTAGGATCCATATAAGTACTGCCACTGTCTCTGGTCCCATGGCACCGGGGGTGGTGGCTTCCTTAACGGGGAACTTTCCGCTGGCTTCGTCCTCGGAGAACGATCGGCCGGTGATCTGGCTTCGGTCGATTCCCTCGATCGGTGTCGACGCCTAGGACTTCTGGAGCGGCTACCGGATCGGTACCCACGGGCACTTCAGGAGCGATGGCGAGGAGTAGGAGATCTCCTACGCGGGCTGCGTGATCGGTCCCGTAGAGGAGTAGTGTGGTTGCCTCCACCGGTTTGGGGGGACGGAGTCCGTAAGCGACGCACTTCAAGAGGGCTCTGCTCCGTTCCCGAGCGTTGTGCGAGTTCGATGTCGCGGTCGGAGTCCGACGATATCGCTATCTGCGTCGACATGGAAGTCAGCGTCGGAGGACTAAGTCGACGGTTCGGTGAGGCAAATAGCCTCAATGGTGGTACAACCCCGGTTGCCTGTATAGATGGCGATGTCGGGGCGGAGGATGCAGAGTGCCCACTATGTTTGGGCTTGTCTGCCTTTTTCTTCTTTCGCTCGGTGTGGGCACCTTTCTCCTCCCTAGGCCGTTTTGCGGGCGTGGAGGAGTCCGACTTCGATGCCGAGCCCGCTCTTTTGCTGGGGTGATCGGCGTCGGTAAGGGCTCTGTCGGTGTCGACCAACTCGGATGTCGACGGCTTTGGAGTGGTCGACGCCTTTTTCGGTGAAAGCGCCCTCTCCATCAGTGCAGCGGCTAGGCGGGCTGCTCGGTGCTTTTTTGTTTGTTTCGAAAATTTTGAACAATGCACACAGCAGTCTGGAATGTGGGACTCTCCCAGACAAAGTAGGCAGAGAGAATGTCCGTCCGGAGGGGCTATCTTGCTGCCACACCTCGTACACCTCCGGAAAAATCCCCACCGTCTTTCCATGCGTGGCGGAAAGGAATGAGGGAGGAAGGGGGGGGTGGAAGGGGAAAGGAAAAGTCCGAAGTTCGCCCCTTCTACTCTCCGTATATGAGAAAATAATAAACTAAAATAAGAAAGAGAAGATCTGGAAATCCACAATCCTGATTATAGATTTATGAAAAAAGCACCGACCGTAGCGAATGATCGACTGATCCAAGCGGCGGTCAGAAGAGAACTGGCGGGATGTCCGCTCCAGGCTGGGTGAGCATGCGCGATGGGGGCTTTGCGCATGCGCACCAGGCCGGGGGTGCGGAAATCCACAGCTTTTGAAGTTACCGATCGTGATTGGCACAGGCGCCTTAATCCCATCAGTGTGATGCACAGAGACCACGAAGAAGATCTAGTGCCTAGTGAGTACTCTAACTTGGGAACCCACAACCAAAGGGGGATATTACACAGGAGAGCCATTGCTCATCTTAATAGACCAAGGGGAGGGGAGCTTGCAATGCCTTGCCATTTTATGTTTTCCTAGGCTGAGAGCATTTTATTTGTTTTTTTAGTTTTCTGCTGTATGAGCCTTGTGCTTTTCCTTGATTTTTTTTAAAAAATTGCATTGTAAAATCCCACTATTCCCCCACCTTTTCATTTTAAACAAATTACTGCAAGAGTTTTAAGCATGTTTGTATTTTAAGTTAAAAACAATATCTTTAATTGTGTTTGCCCGTGTTCTTTTTAAAGTCTATATCTGGCATTATATTTTAGGACAGGCATGGCTCGGCCCCACAAAGTCCCATATATGCCAGAGCCGGCCCGCTTAACAAATGAGTTTGACACCCCTGCCCTAAAACATGTCAAAAACCATGCAGACAACTCTCTTACCCCAAGTTTCTGCCTTGATACGAAATCCTCTGTGCTGAGTTTAAGATAAAACAGCCCGGGATAGACAAAGAGCAAGCAGGTCGATGTGGTTGAACCTTGGAAAAGATGGGACAAAAGTTCTTTAAGATTTGGATGTGCCGGTGATCGAAAGGTATGTGTGCACGCTGTATTGTTAAAAAGAGAGGCCATCCTCGTGGTCTTACCGACGACTCCAAACATAAGCTTGATGTCAGGCACGTACATAGCCAGCAAGACGACGGTAGTGTTGAGCACCAAAGTGACGCCAATGTGCCGGATGATGGAGAAAGGAAGGTGGGAGAAAAAGACCATCATGATTGCCTTCCTTGCCTGTGATATGCAAAAGACATAACAAGCATGTTAAACCAGTGTATCGCCTCCATAACACACATTTTGGAGTTCTGTTTGTTCCTCACCTAGGGTTGCCGAGGCCAATTCGAGAAATAACTGGGGACTTTATGGGTGGAGCCAGGAGACTTTGGGGGTGGAGCCAGGAGCAAGGGTGTGACAAGCATTATTGAACTCCAAAATGAGTTCTGGCCATCACATTTAAAGGGACGGCACACCTTTTAAATGCCTTCCCTCCATTGGAAATGATGAAGGATAGGGGCACCTTCTTTGGGGGCTCATAGAAGTGGACCCCCTGGACTAGAGGGACCATTGGTCTGTTCCAGCAGGGCTCTTCTTACGTTCTTGTAACGACAGAAGGCTGGGATATAGATTTTGTTAATAAGTAAAACATATAAATATGTTTCTATAGAAATATATAAATTTCTGAAGCTGAAGCTCAAATCCTTTGGCCACCCAATGAGAAGGAAGCACTCCCTGGAGAAGAGCCTGATGCTAGGAAAGACAGAAGGCAAAAGAAGAAGGGGACAGCAAAAGATGAGCGCAGAAGAATAGATGCTTTTGAGCTGTGGTGCTGGAGAAGACTCTTGAGAATCCCTTGGCCTGCAAGAAGATCCAATCAGTCAGTCCTAAGGGAAATCGACCCAGACTGTTCCCTGGAAGGCCAGACGCTGAAGCTGAAGCTCAAATCCTTTGGCCACCCAATGAGAAGGGAGCACTCCCTGGAGAAGATCCTGATGCTGGGAAAGACAGAAGGCAAAAGAAGAAGGGGACGGCCAAAGATGAGATGGCTTGACAGCATTACTGATGTAACAAACACGGATTTGAGCAGATGGTGGAAGACAGGAGGGCCTGGCGTGACTTGGTCCACAGGGTCGCAAAGAGTCGGACTCGACTGTGTGACTGAACAACAAATATAAAACAAGGGAAGAAGACTGGCTTCTTCAAGCCCTTCTGGAGTCATTGAGACCTGGGAAATTCTGTACCCACATCTGCCCCCTCTTGGTGGCACTGGCCCTAATCTAGGCAGGGATTGCAAGAGGAGAACCAGCTGAGACCAGCCGCAGTTTGGTGGCTTCCACGAACCTGGATTTTTGAAAAAAAAAATCAAAACCTTAAAAAAAATCTCCATGTGAAATCAAACCTTTTTTTGAGCTCATGAGAAACCATTAAGCAAACCTGCTTTTCTGCTCACTCCTATTTATTCTCGAAACGCCTCACGCTTGCTTGAAAACCAAATATGGGGCTTGGTGGGGGCGGGGGGGGGGAAGGAAACCAAACCAAATGAATTTTGGGAGTCCCCCGCGTTTGCAAAAGAACCAGTGACGCTTGCCAGTCAGCTCAGATCTGAAAACTCGATTTGAAAGAAAAGCACAAATTAGCTTAGCGGTTTTAGCCCGCGTTCCTCTGCTGCCGCGCGGGCCCCTCCTCGGGCTGCCTGATGAATGGATGGGACCCACCAAAGGGAGATGGTGGAGCCTGCAAAGAATTAGCCGAGTTATTTTCCCAGGCCGGCGGCCAAACCTCAGGCAGTACTTACAGGGAAATGGATTAGGGGCACCGTCAGCACCACGGCCAGGAGGATGCCTATTTTGACGGTCGTGATGATGGTGTCGTGGGGCAGGTATCTGCTGTACCCTTGCAGTAGCTCTGAATCCACACGGTCTAAAAGAAAAAAAGTATATTTCCCCCCCGAAAATTACTAGATTGTCAGAGAGCCACCCCTACGCTCATAGACTGCCTTGTACAGGGCATCCGGGATTTCTTAAGTGATTTTTATCACATGTTCTATAGCAGGGGTGGCCCAACTTGCTTAATGTAAGAGCCACATAGAATAAATGTGAGATGTTTGAGGGGAGGGGAGGGGAGGGGAGGGGAGGGGAGGGGAGGGGAGGGGAGGAAGGAAGGAAGGAAGGAAGGAAGGAAGGAAGGAAGGAAGGAAGGAAGGAAGGAAGGAAGGAAGGAAGGAAGGAAGGAAGGAAGGAAGGAAGGAAGGAAGGAAGGAAGGAAGGAAGGAAGGAAGGAAGGAAGGAAGGAAGGAAGGATAAACATGGAGCAGAGGTCCATCAGTGGCTATCAGCCACAGCATATTGATGGAACTCTCTGTCTGGGGCAGTGATGCTCTGTATTCTTGGTGCTTGGGAGGGACAACAGTGAGAGGGCTTCTGGTGTCCTGGCCCTGCTGGTGGACCTCCTGATGGTGCCTGGTTTTTTGGCCACTGTGTGACACAAACTGTTGGACTGGATGGGCCATTGGCCTGATCCAACGTGGCTTCTCATATGTGCTTATGAAGGAAGCAAGGAAGGAAGGAAAACAGATGGGATAGGGAGGGAGATGTGGGAAGAAAGCAACTTTAACTTTAAATGCATTCTCCAAGCTGCTGGCTGGCTTAGCTTGGAGAAGTGATTTAAAGAGAGAAATGCCTTCTCCAAGCTGGCCAGTAAGGCGGTGAGGGCTTTGAGAGCCACACACGATGTGTGAAAGAGCCACATGTGGTTCCCGAGCCACAGTTTGGGCACCCCTGTTTTATAGAGAGAAGAAAACACAGGTGACTTTGGACAGACTTCCCTGAGCGGCTTACAATCTCCTATATCTTCTCCCCCTCCCACAACAGACACCGTTTCAAGGACAACTCTTACGAGAGCTATGGCTGACCCAAGGCCATTCCAGCAGCTGCAAGTGGAGGAGTGAGGAATCAAACCCGGTTCTCCCAGACAGGAGTCTGTGCACTTAACCACTACACCAAACTGGATGTGCCTATTGCATCCCCCGCCCCCCTCAGTGTCTGCAGTCTCCATCTCCTTCTGGCCTTTCTGCCAGGAATCATATAAAACTGATAAATCTGGAGGGGATGCACCACAACAAAAAGGGCATTTTTTTTAAAGGGAAGCTATGGATTTGAAGGAAAACGGGGATGTGCTTAACCTGAAACTTATTTATTGAGTCAATGATGTAACAGGTGAGAACGTGTTCATAGCTTGGCAAAATCCCAATGTGAAACTGCACAGAAGACCGAAGATGAACACAGGGTGGCACTTCCCCGTAACTGTCGTTCAACAGGTCATCTTCTGTGCAGGCACACATTTTCTCCTGCCCTGCCCTGTTGTGAGTTCCTGTTTTTCCATATATTACTTACAGCAGCTTAGGAACTAAGGGTGCTCCCCCAGCCATGGGACTGAGGGAGTAAGGGCACCCCAACCATGTGACTGAGGGAGTAAGGACGCCCCCAACCTCGTGACTGAGGGAGTAAGGGCATCCCCAACCATGTGACTGAGGGAGTAAGGACGCCCCCATCTTCGTGACTGAGGGAGTAAGGGCACCCCCAACCATGTGACTGAGGGAGTAAGGGTACTCCCAACCATGTGACTGAGGGAGTAAGGACGCCCCCAACCTCATGACTGAGGGAGTAAGGGCACCCCCAACCATGTGACTGAGGGAGTAAGGGTACTCCCAACCATGTGACTGAGGGAGTAAGGACGCCCCCAACCTCATGACTGAGGGAGTAAGGGCACCCCCAACCATGTGACTGAGGGAATAAGGGTGCCCCCAACCTCATGACTGAGGGAGTAAGGGTGCTCTGCTGACCATGTGACTGAGGGAGTAAGGGTACTCTGCTGACCACGTGACTGAGGGATTAAGGGCACCCCCAACCATGTGACTGAGGGTGTAAGGGTGCCCCCAACCATATGACTGAGGGAGTAAGGGTGCTTTGCTGACCACATGACTAATGGAGTAAGGGCACTCCCTCAACCAATGTGACTTAGGGCACTCCCCCAACCATGTTAGTGAGGGAGTAAGGGCGCTCCCCTGATCATGCGACTGAGGGAATAAGGACGCCCCTGACCATGTGACCGATTCAGCAGAAAAGAAATGGCTTGCAGTGGCTCTAAGGGAAATGTCGCTGTCTGGGTGGATTTTTTGGCTTTTAATGAATATCTCCATGGCAGGCCTGCCTAGCAGCAGTCTTCATTGTTCAACCACACAGAAGACTGAAGATGAACTGCTAGACTGTGGCATTATATTTTTATCGCACCACAGAGCAAGGTTCCCCAGAGTCTTCCCGGTGTGACTGAAAGTAAGCTGCATCTGCCATTTTGTGGCTGGCTCCGCCTCCTGTGGCAGCCATTTTGTGCTGTGCCCGCCGCATTGTGCCCACACTCTCAAAAAGGTTGGGATGCCCTGCCCTGTGGCAAGTTGGATGATTTAAAAACAGAAGTTTACGCTAGAAAGCTGGCACACATTTAAGGCACCGTGGCAATCACACAAGGGAACCATGTTGCCAGGGAGTAAAAATTAATCCACAGTTCTGGAAGGAAGCGTTGAGGGAAAAAAAAATCTTTTCAAAATACATGCATTGTACCAGGAACAGAAAGTATAATACCAGGAGGGGAAGAGGGGGGGAAGAAACACTGCAGGGCTTGAAATGCCACACAGAACCACACAGCATTTTTGCACACACTGAGGGGGGAGAGCAAACATGACCACTCACATGACCAACAACTACTTTTCTAATCTACAGGACATCGACTGACCTTAAGTGACAACCTTAAGAGGGTCACTCACCAACTTTCTGCAGTATTTTGATGGACCTTGAAAAAGAAGAAAGCCACCAAGGTGTAAAGACCACAGAAATCTGACCCAAGGGAAAACAAGCCTGCAGAGATTCACACCACGACTGCAACACACACACACACACACTGCTGGGAAAACATACATCTCCAGGAAGATGCGGTGTTTGATAGCCCGTTTGGATGATTTTGAAATAACAGTGACTGTTTGAAAAATGCGGTTGCATGGATCCACTTTGAGGGGGAATACAGATTTCTCATCCATATATATTGTAAGCTAACGTGCTGTAAGATAAGGGGGAAAAGCTTGCCTAAAATGAGCTTACGGTGGCTTTGCAAGAAATTTATTTCAGCCCTGTGTGAAACAATGGTGACACCAAGGGTGCGGCCTAATATGCAAATGAGTTCCTGCTAGGTTTTTTCCTACAACTAAAGTCCTGTATGGCACAATGGTGACATCAGGGGATGTGGCCTAATATACAAATGAGTTCCCGCTGCGCTTTTTCAACAAAAAAGCCCTGTGTGAAACAATTTTATTTTTTTTTAATTTATCTAAGATTTATATCCCACCCTTCCCACTAGGTGGCTCGGGGCGGCTTACAACATATAAAACTAACATAAAATCTAAAATTAAGCATTAAAATCAACATTTCATAAGTTATAGTTAAAAATCTAAACATTTGTTATATACATAGACATAAAATCACAAAGTGGACCTACAGCTACACTCATCGGTTGCATGTTCAATATTCGATGTTCCGTATTCGATGTTCAGTACTCAGTGCTCTGTGCCGATTAGTTGTGGGCCAGCTGGAAGAGGGATGTCTTACAGGCCCTGCGGAATTGGGTAAGATCCCGCAGGGCCCTTACCTCTTCCGGCAGCTGGTTCCACCAAGATGGAGCCATGAACAATGATGACACTAGGGGGTGAAGCCTAATATGCAAATGAGTTCCTGCTAGGTTTTTTTCCCTACAACTAAAGCCCTGCTTATACCACTGGCCCGTTTAGTTCACTCTACTCTACCCTGACCAGCAATGGCTCTCCAGGGTCTCCAATAGAGAACATTCGTTTGCGTTAGTTGCTGCCTTTCACTGGAAATGCCTAGGATTAAACTCAGAGACTGTTGGCCTACAAAGTGTGAGATCTAACCAATAAGTCACAGTTTCTACAGTACTAAGCTGGGTCTCTAACGCAGAGCTCGCGGGCACCATAAAACCTGCTGACACTGTTTCTGGAGCCCACCAAGTGCATTTAGGAAATGGGCAGGGCCAGGTAGGGCTTTTGCCTAGCTAGGCTTCTGATTGGCCGTGCAGATTTTTTTTTAAAATGTTGCTTCAGCAGCAGCTGCCCCCACGGCACAAGGATCTGCACAGCGCTACTGAAGCTGAGCTGTGGCAGGCTCTGCCTCTTGCAGTGGCCGTTTTGTGGCGGCCGTTTTCTTGCTGCGTCCACCGTGCTGGGTCGAAATCCCAAACCTGTCTGCAGAATCAAAAGGGTTGGAGACCCCTAATCTAAGCTGTGAGATCCTGTGAATTTAGCGGGAGGTGTTTGTGAATTTCCTGCCTTGTGCAAGGGAGGTTGGACTAGATGACCCTGGGGTCCCTTCCAACTCTATGATTCCACGATTCTTACCTACAATCCAGGTTCTCAGAGATGAGGGTGGTTGAGCCGATGCTGATTTTTTAAATTAAAAAACGGGGCCAATGTCGCCTCTTCCTGAAGTCGTGTGCCTGCTGTTGATGTTCAGATTGCAAGGCTACTTTGTCTTAGAAATATTTGCCTTACGTGCTTTGGAATCAAACAGAGTGCCTTGTCTAAAATAATTACTTGGAAGCTTGGGACTTAATCACGCAATTAATTAAATGGACCCACAAAATATACAGGGTGGACATAAAAACCACTATGCAGGCATAGTTTGGTACATGCCTTTACTATCTGGGGTTCGCTGAGGAAGAAGTCATCGGAACGAGGGATTATCTAGAATCCTCGCGTGGACTAGGACTTCATTCTGGACTTCTCATGGACTTGATGGTTTCCATTGGAGAGCTAATGAGTGTGAACTTAGAAATGGACTTTGTGAATTAATTACTTTGTTTATCGGACTTTACGATACTCTGCCTGTCGCTTCAACGCTCCATGTTAAAAGGCAACAATATTGTGTAAAAATATAACAAGATGCTGCCACCATTGACATTAATGAAAATTGTTTTTTTTATTTGTGTGCTATTACAGCTAACAGTGTGTTGGTTCAATTTGGTCTTTCATGCTCTGTAATCCTTAAATATTTTTTGCCATTTATGTTTGGCACATCACAGAGGAGCAGGTGTTTCTCTTAAAACCCAGTACGCGGCATGAAAATAACTGAAGATGGAACTCCCAGCAGTGAAAACCCTTCTCCTTGATTCCTGTAGATGAATTCAGCCCATCTAGTCCTGCATCTTCAATTTACATGCTGCTGCCTTCCCTCTTCCTGTCTTGCACAAAAGTAGAACACACATGGAACTGCCTTACGCTGAATCAGACCACCAGTCTATTAAGGGCAGCATTGTCTACTCAGACCGGCAGCAGCTCTCTGGTGTTGCAGGCTGAGGTCTTTCCCATCACCTCCTTCCTGGGATTACAAGTGGAAAAATTTCCAAAAGAAGATAGAACTATAATTTGGTACTTGCTTTCAGCTGCTAGGACACTATATGCGCAGTTACGGAAGCAAGAAAAAATACCAGGAAAATGGGATCGGATTGTAAAAGTTATGACATGGAGTGAGATGGACAAATTAACAAGAACTTTAAGAGACTATGATTTAGAAGATTTTAAAAGGGAGTGGAAAAATTTAGAAGTTATGTAGAAGACGAGTGGAAAGTAAAAGGACTTTGGACAATTTTCGATAATGATTAAACTTTAGAAGAAAGAAGAATATTAATTTTAGTTCTTAAGAATTAAGGGTACCTTTTAATGTTAGTATTTTGAGTAAATAACACTGGCGGGGGTCAAGTAACGGGGGGGAGGGGTGGTTAGAAAGAAGCATATGGAATAGATGAAAAGAAGTCATTAATGGAAATTGTTACCATATGTTATCAATAAAATTGTTTAAAAAGGACCTCCTTCCTGGTCCTTTCAACTGGAGATGCTGGGGATTGAACCTGGGACCTTCTGCCTGCAAAGCAGAGGCTCTTCTGCTGAGTCATAGCCCCTCCCCCAAATACTAAGAGATAACCATTTTCTGTTTGGTTTGACTTTCGCTTTGTGTGTTTTTCTGGCTTGGTTGTTTCAAGGAATTGCAACTTTCTCTCTGGAATTCATTTCCCCGAGACGTTTTGCACGGTATTCTGCATTATTTAAATGATAAGCGTCGCGACGATAGTGATAACAAATCGTAATACATAATTATCTGTAAGAATGGCTGAAAAGGAGGACCAGCCTGCTGCTGTCTTTGCAGCCCCAGGGCGATCGACAAAAGCAGGAAAGGAATGGATGCTTTGCAGTTGCACTCACCGTAAAAAGTCAGATATCCGAATAGCGCGGACAAAAGGTACACTAAGAAGCTCAGACCGATGCCAGTGTTGGCGACTTTCAGCATCCTGCTTTTGGAGGGACTGCAGAAATACAGAACACAAATATGGCTTTGCTGAAGACTTTAGAAGGAGTATGAGGTATGTCATAGCAATCCTAACAGCCCAGGCTGGGGGGGTGGGGGGTGGGCAACCTGTGGTTCAGGAGCCACATGTGGCTCTTTCACACATACTGTGTGGCTCTCAAAGCCCCCACCACCCTGTCACCTGGCTTGGAGAAGGGATTTCCCTCTTTAAATCACTTCTCCAAGCTAAGCCAGCCTTGAGCCCGTTACGGGAGGGCAGGATATAAATGCCATAACATTTATCTACAGGAATCAAGGAATCGACAGGAATCGAGGAATCAGCTGCCCTGAGCCCATTAGGAGAGGGCGAAATGTAATAAAATAAAATATCATAAAGTTGCTTTCTTTCCACCTCTTCCACCTTCCCCAATTGGAGAGCCAGTTTGGTGTAGTGGTTAAGTGTGCAGACTCTTATCTGGGAGAACCAAGTTTGATTCCCCACTCCTCCACTTGCACCTGCTAGCATGGCCTTGGGTCAGCCATAGCTCTGGCAGAGGTTGTCCTTGAAAGGGCAGCTGCTGCGAGAGTCCTCTCAGCCCCACCCACCTCACAGGGTGTCTGTTGTGGGGGAGGAAGGTAAAGGAGATTGTGAGCCGCTCTGAGACTCTTCGGAGTGGAGGGCGGGATATAAATCCAATATCTTCTTCTTCTTCTCCTTCCTTCCTTCCTTCCTTCCTTCCTTCCTTCCTTCCTTCCTTCCTTCCTTCCTTCCTTCCTTCCTTCCTTCCCTCCCTCCCTCCCTTCTCTCAAACATCTGGCATTTATTCTATGTGGCTCTTACGTTAAGCAAGCTTGGCCACTCTGATCCAGGCTAACCCAGACAGTTTTTGACAGTTGGCTCTCCAGCCGTTAGCTGTCAATCTCCCATCCTGAGAGTTCCAAGCACTCCGGCCCCCACCCTCAGATCACATGAGTCAGACTCCCTGAGTCCTTAGCTTTTCTATTAACCCTTCCAATTATGACCGCCCTGCACCCTCAGATGTTGTCAGAGCTCAGAAGCTAAGAAGGGTCAACACTTGGATGGGCGACTACTACCAAGGAAGACTGGGGATGCTAGGCAGAGGACGGCACTGGCAAAGCTGCCTTTGCTAATCTTTTGCCTTGAAAATCCCCAAAGGCTGAATGTCATGGAGTCGCCATGAGTCAGCTGCAACTCAAAGGCATGCTTTACCTTATTGGATATGTGGCAATACAGAAAAGAAGGTTTCCCCGATTGACATTTCACCAGTCTTGAACAATGAAAAATCAATCCCCTCCCTTAGCTTGGAGAAACGTTGACTGCGGGGTGACATGATAGAGGTTTACAAGATTATGCATGGGATGGAGAAGGTAGAGAAAGAAGTACTTTTCTCCCTTTCTCACAATACAAGAACTCGTGGGCATTCGATGAAATTGCTGAGCAGTCGGGTTAGAACGGATAAAAAGGAGGTACTTCTTCACCCAAAGGGTGACTAATGTGGAATTCACTGCCACAGGAGGTGGCGGCGGCTACAAGCATAGCCAGCTTCAAGAGGGGGTTAGATAAAAATATGGAGCAGAAGTCCATCAGTGGCTATTAGCCACAGTGTGTATATATATATATATGTGTGTGTGTGTGTGTGTGTGTGTGTGTGTGTGTATATATATATATATATAAAAATTTTTGGCCACTGTGTGATACAGAGTGTTGGACTGGATGGGCCATTGGCCTGATCTGACATGGCTTCTCTTATGTTCTTCTGTTATTAATTTATTTTATTTTATTCAATTTTTAGCCCGCCCTTCCCATAGGACAAGCTCAGGGTGGGTTATATCATAAAAACAAACAACAGTAAAAACAATAAAAGACCAATTTAAAATGTATAAAATCTAAAACTACAAAGTGACCGTAGAGGCTAAAATGGTGGTTCTGCCTCGTCTGGATCCATCTACAATAATCTGATTAGTCGACAGGATTTTAGCTACTAGGTATAGATGCAACATTCTGCCTGGGGCAGTGATAAGGGGGAGGGATGGGCAAGAAAGGGAAGGCTTCTGGAGTTCTGGTCCTGCAGGTGGACCTCTTGATGACACCTGGATTTGGGCCACTGTGTGACACAGAGTGTTGGACTGGAGGGGCCATTGGCATGATTTAGGATAGCTTCTCATACGTTCTTATGTCTGGGACAGTGATGCTCTGTATTCTTGGTGCTTGGTGGGGACAAGAGTGGAAGGACTTCTGGACTTCTGCCCCAACTGGTGGACCTCCTGAAGGAACCTGGATTTTGGCCACTGTGTGAGACAGGGTGCTGGACTGGATGAGCCACTGGCCTGATCCAGAATTCTCACTTTGACCAGTGACTCACAAAAGCTTCTACCCTGCCGCAAATGTTGTTAGTCCTGAAGGTGTTACTGCACTCTTGCTCTTCTCTATTGCTACAGACAGACTAACACAGCTAGAAGAAGACCGTAGATTTATACCCCGCCCTTCTCTCTGAATCAGAGTGGCTTACAATCGCCTTTATCTTCTTCCCCCACGACAGACACCCTGAGAGCTCTCACAGCAGCTGTCCTTTCAAGGAGAGCTCTGCGAGAGCTATGGCTGACCCAAGGCCATTCCAGCAGGTGCAAGTGGAGGAGTGGGGGATCAAACCCGGTTCTCCCAGATAAAAGTCCGCGCATTTAACCACTACACCAAACTGGCTCTCAAGCTACCCACACCAAGCTATCCTCCCATAACTGAGTTAGAGAAAGTCCAATTCCACTGGGAGTTGCACATTTTTTCCTCACAGGCCTGCAGCTGCTGTATGATTCAGTTCACACGATTGCCCCACTCACAGCCACAGGGGCTTTCAGAACTAGGAAAACAGGACAGCACTGAGCGGGCTCCTCTGATAGATCTGCAGTTGATTTGCTCTAGAAAACTCTTTATGTGAACGGTGACAACGTTCAGTAGGCTAGAGAAACCGGCTCTTCATTACTCAGCATTTTTACAACCAGTGCTAAATGAGGAATCAAGATTTCCCTGCTGTTTTATGCTTTGAAAATTGCAGGCAGTCATACAGTTCATTACCTCTGCAGTTCACAATAAATCGGTAACACCGACGTGTGGCACAAAAAAGAGAAAGCCATGATCGGAATCACATATGCACTCTGGAAAAAGAGAGAGAGAACAAACATGCTTGAAACCAGGGCTTCTTTTGGTAGCAGGAACTCCTTTGCATATTAGGCCACACCCTTCTTATATAGCCAATCCTTCAAGAGCTTACAGAGCAGCTGGCTACCATCTGCTTCCTTCTCCTTCTCTTTCTTCCTTCTGCATCACAGCTTGCTTTGCCAGGCTCTCTCAATTGCACAGCAGAGTCACTGAGCCAAGCCTCCCTTCTATTGGCTGAGGTTCCCCCCCAGTCCCCTGGGGAAGAAAGGAAAGAACCAGAGCTTCCTTTGCCCAGTTCCCTGGATCCCATGGGAGAGATACAAAGAAAGTATCTTTAAGACCAATGAGTGCTAACGTTGTAAGCATGTTTTAAGTTTAAAAATATACATAGATTTGTGCTTGTCTGTGTTCTTTATAAAATTTATATCTGATACCTAATCTTAAATAGGGAGACACATGGCCCAGCCCGACATGGCCTGGCCCAGCAAGGTCTCCTTTATGTCAGATCTGGCCCTCATAACAAATGAGTTCGACACCCCTGAGCTAGAATAACTGAGACTGTCATGTTTTGGTCACATGGTGAGAGGACCAGAGTTACTGGAAAAGACAATAGCGGTATGAAAAGTTGAGGGAGGGATGGTGGCTCAGTGGTAAGAGCATCTGCTTGGTAAGCATGGGGGTCCCAGGTTCAACTAAAAAGCGTTCAGGCAAATAGGAGTAAAAAACCCCAGCTTGAGACCCTGGAGAGCCGCTGCCAGTCTGAGTAGACAACACTGACTTTGATGGACCGAGGGTCTGGTTCAGTAGAAGGCGGCTTCATATGTTCATTTGAAGGCAGCAGGAAAACAGGAAGCCCCATCCGGAGATGGACTAACTCAAACCAAGGAAGCCACGACCCCCAGTTTGCAAGATGCAACATGTTGGGAGGTTATTAATTCCTAGTCGGAAGAGTCCTGACGGCCCTTAACACACACAAAAACGAGATTACCTCCTTAGAAAAGTTGAAGAGTCTTGGCTGACAGTCTTCAGTAGAATTTGAAACCTGTGTAAAGCAAACGACAAAATGTAACAGGAATGCAGTGCATCTTGTTCGCTTCCATCACATTCTGTTTAGAACGACTATTTCCAAGCCCTACAAGTGAATGCAGCAAAGCCTGCTACGGCAACAACATTTCCTGCCTCAGTCAGTGTATTGAAGTACTTAAAGTGCTGGACTCCAAATGTGTAGGCTCGAGTTCAAATCCCCACTGAGCCAGTAAGCTTACTAAGAGGATTTGGGTGGTATGAGCTTCTGAGAGCCAAAGCTCCCTTTAGATCTGACAAAGGGAGTGTTGCCCCTCGAAAGCCTGTACCTCAAAAATCTTGTTAGTTTCCAAGGCACTTCTGGGCTTGAAACCAGCTCTACTTCAACAAGGACCTACATGGCTGCATCCTCCAGAATGTGGACCAACATGGCTGCCCTCCTGAACGTAGAGCAACATGGCTGCCCTCTTGAACATGCACCATCATGGCTGCCCTCCTGAACGTGGAGCAACATGGCTGCCCTCCTGAACGTGGAGCAACATGGCTGCCCTCCTGAATGTGGACCGACATGGCTGCCCTCCTGAACGTGGACCGACATGGCTGCCCTCCTGAATGTGGACCATAATGGCTGCCCTCCTGAACGTGGACCGACATGGCTGCCCTCCTGAATGTGGACCGACATGGCTGCCCTCCTGAACGTGGAGCGACATGGCTGCCCTCCTGAATGTGGACCGACATGGCTGCCCTCCTGAATGTGGACCGACATGGCTGCCCTCCTGAATGTGGACCATAATGGCTGCCCTCCTGAACGTGGACCGACATGGCTGCCCTCCTGAATGTGGACCGACATGGTTGCCCTCCTGAACGTGGACCGACATGGCTGCCCTCCTGAATGTGGACCGACATGGTTGCCCTCCTGAACGTGGACCGACATGGCTGCCCTCCTGAATGTGGACCGACATGGCTGCCCTCCTGAACGTGGAGCAACATGGCTGCCCTCCTGAATGTGGACCAACATGGCTGCCCTCCTGAACGTGGAGCAACATGGCTACCCTCTTGAACATGCACCATCATGGCTGCCCTCCTGAACGTGGAGCAACATGGCTGCCCTCCTGAACGTGGAGCAACATGGCTGCCCTCCTGAATGTGGACCGACATGGCTGCCCTCCTGAATGTGGACCGACATGGCTGCCCTCCTGAATGTGGACCATAATGGCTGCCCTCCTGAATGTGGACCATAATGGCTGACCTCCTGAACGTGGACCGACATGGCTGCCCTCCTGAATGTGGACCGACATGGCTGCCCTCCTGAACGTGGAGCAACATGGCTGCCCTCCTGAATGTGGACCGACATGGCTGCCCTCCTGAATGTGGACCATAATGGCTGCCCTCCTGAATGTGGACCATAATGGCTGCCCTCCTGAACGTGGACCGACATGGCTGCCCTCCTGAATGTGGACCGACATGGTTGCCCTCCTGAACGTGGACCGACATGGCTGCCCTCCTGAATGTGGACCGACATGGTTGCCCTCCTGAACGTGGACCGACATGGCTGCCCTCCTGAATGTGGACCGACATGGTTGCCCTCCTGAACGTGGACCGACATGGCTGCCCTCCTGAATGTGGACCGACATGGTTGCCCTCCTGAACGTGGACCGACATGGCTGCCCTCCTGAATGTGGACCGACATGGTTGCCCTCCTGAACGTGGAGCAACATGGCTGCCCTTCTGAACGTGGACTGACATGGTTGTCCTCCTGAACGTTCACCTACCTGGAAGAACTCCGCAGTGACTTCTTGCGGCAGAGGGCAAGGAATGGACCACTTTTTAATTATGACCTAGAGAGAGAAGGTATCGTGAATGATTTGGAAACCACTGAGCTGGATATACCACATTTATCTCACATTTCAGCCCCTTGCTAGAAATTTCAGCAAATGAGCTGAAAATGGCTTGTGCAGAGAGCATCTCTCCCTCAGTAATGGAGTTCTCGAAGTGCTTTTGAACAGGGACTGGTAAGGAAAGGCCAGCATGTTGCCACGGGGACTTGGGATCAGATTCCCATTCTGCCATTAAGCTGACCGAGTGGCTTTAAAACAATCACAATCTGGGGTCATTTTGTAGAAAAAGAGGTGCTGGAGCTCATTTGCACAACTCATTTGCATATACCACACACCCAGGGGTGGAATTCTAGCAGGAGCTCCTTTGCATGTTCGGCCACACCCCCTGATGTAGCCAAGCCTCCAAGAGCTTACAAAAACGAGCCTTGCGAGCTCTTGGAGAATCGGCTACATCAGGGGTGTGTGGCCTAATAGGCAAAGGAGGTCCTGCTAGAATTCCTTACAGGGCCTACTGGAAGCTCCAGGAGGATTGGCTACATCAGGGGTGTGTGGCCTAATATGCAAAGGAGGTCCTGCTAGAATTCCTTACAGGGCCTACTGGAAGCTCCAGAAGGATTGGCTACATCAGGGGTGTGTGGCCTAATAGGCAAAGGAGGTCCTGCTAGAATTCCCTACAGGGCTCTAAGTACAGGGCCTACTGGAAGCTCCAGGAGGATTGGCTACATCAGGGGGCGTGTGGCCTAATATGCAAAGGAGCTCCTACTAGAATTCCACCCCTGCACACACTCCTGACATCACCGGAAGGTGTGCTAAATGATATCAGCTCAGCATCTGCCTTAAAATGCTTCTTGAATAATAACTGTTAGAATAAAACCTTATTCCCATCATACTTTTTAAGTGACCTCCTACGTGGCCACAGCGGCATGATGAAGATTTCCATCTGTCTGCTTTCTGTGCTTTGGTTATTTCCCCATTTTCGTGGGGGGGGAAACATTAGAAAGTTTATCAAATCGAGTGCAACAAATTCTCTCAGGGGGTTTGAACAATGGAGCCCAGAAGCAAGTATTGCGGTGATCAGCTTCCCAACCCCAATTTCATCAGTGTCAAGAGAAGACAATTATAGATGATAGCAAAAATAATCACTGCGGGAGACTCATTGCAGTGGACTATAATCCCATATATATAATCCCATTCCATTCCAAGGGTGCTAGGTTTGGCAATTGGTAACTTACCAACAGCAGTGGCCCTTGCCAGCTACGTAATGACATAACTGGTGATGTGCTGATGTCACTTCCCATGCACCCGGAAGTGACATCAGTGCATCACTTGGGGAGTTTTGTTGAAATGCTGCGTTGTCCCTGGTGACGTGCTGATGTCACTTCCAGGCAATGTGCTGATGTCACTTCCCGTCTACCCGGAAGTGACATCAGTGCATTGCTTGGGGACTTTTGCTGAAATGCCGCTTTGTTCCTGGTGACGTGCTGATGTCACTTCCTATCGCTTCTCGGCCTTTTGGCCAAGATCAAGTGTAGTATGTGTGTAGATGTCACTTCCAGGCACACGGGAAGTGACATCAGCACACTGGGATGCTGTCGTCATCCCCCTTCCCCCATTCACGCCCTATCTGCTCCTATCAGCCGGATGAGCCAGCAGGGAAATGGCTGCCCTAAATGGTGCCCTCCGGGACCGTTCTCTCCTACTACAGTTCTAACCTCATTATTATTTCCCATAATGCTGGTGGGCAGCCATGGATTAGAAGTTAACAACCACTGATCTACGCCACAGCGCTCTGTTTGTGGGGAATGACAGATTGGATCCATACTTATTGTCAAGCCATGCTGCTTAGTTACTCTTCCAGGATCACTAAAAGAAGAAGACGACCGCAGATTTATACCCCACCCTTCTCCCTGAATCAGAGTCTCAGAGCAGCCACAGCCGGCCCTAGGGCATTGGCAGGGTGGGGTCGCCAAATTTGGCCCTCTCCCCTTCCCATGCCATAGACAAAATGATAGTTTGCCTCTTCCTCTGCCCATCTACCCATTGCCCTTCTCATTTGCCTCTTCTCAGCCTCCAATTGCCTGCCTCCTCCTGGCCGATTCCCTTCATCCTCCCTCACCTGTCCCTTCTCGTCCTCCACTTGACCACCCTGTCTCCTCCCTGCCAATTCCCTTCATCCTCCCACCCATCCCACCTCCTCCCTGTCCGCTGCTCGCCCATCCTGCCTCTTCCTCGCTAATTTGCGAGTAGGTGGCTGCCGCGGGTCTACTTGTGAGTAGGTGGCTGCCACGGGTCTACTCACGAGTAAGCAGCAGGCCCAGGGACTCAGGGGTGGGGGCGGCGCTGTGCTGCCTTGACCACCAGAAAGGCTTAGGCCGATCCTGAGAGCGGCTTATAATCTCCTTTATCCTGTGAGATAGATGGGGCTGAAAGAGTACCCTCTGAAACTGCCCTTTCAAGGACAACTCCTGCAAGAGCTATGGCTGACCCAAGGCCATTCCAGCAGTTGCAAGTGGAGGAGTGGGGAATCAAACCCAGTTCTCCCAGATAAGAGTCCACGCACTTAACCACTACACCAAACCGGCTCTCCAAAAGGTCCAGGCTCATTCTACAACACTCCTAAGTGGAGGGGGAAAGATCACTGCAGACAATTAATGGCCAAGGCAGACTTTGATTACCTCTCTGGCCCAAGCCAGACTTTGATTACCTCTCTGGCCCAAGCCAGATTTCTTTAGCCAATCTTAAGTCTGTTTCTTTCTTTCACTGGCAAGAATCAGAACCGAAAGCTTGCCCTCGAAGCTAATGGTAGAAAATAACAGTCAGTGCAAGCTATTGATTCCATGTGTTCGGTAGAGAGTTTTTGATCTGTATTAAATCTGAGGGTATCTACTTGAGACAGCTGGCTGTCAGCTGGCATAGGGATTATCTCAGCCCTGCATCTGGCCAGCTTCAAAATGAAATGATTCGCTGAGGGAAGTCAGCTGTGCTCAAAACACCTCCCAGAATTTCAGTCTGGCAAATGGAAATATGATATTTTTTACACAGAGGATTTCTGTTCTCCTCCTTGGTTATTTTTTGAAAATAACATGTCTTTTAATATTAAAGGATGCATTATTTATATGACATGCACACATATATTTTCTTTGCTTCTAACTTGTGACAGAGAAAGAGAGAGATTAGATTCCAGTACCGACATAGAAACCAATGAGATTTTGTGGGTATGAGCTTTCCAGAGTCAAAGCTCTCTTCTAGCTGTTCTACTGCAAACAAATGTAGCTGCCCTCTACCTATTTATTTTGTGTATTTCTCTGCACTTAGCTGGGATTCTGTAGTTTATTGGGAGCTTCGAGCAAGCCCCAATTGTGTGAGAGGTTCCTTGCAGCAACACAAAGAGTGGCTGCCCTTGCTGAGCCAGCCAGTCAGGTAATATCCATTTGAATGAAGTCTACTGTTTGACTCCTGGCAGCTACACTCAGAGTGACTGCCCTTGCTGAGCCAGCCAATCGGGTTAATATTTATTTGAATGAAGCCCACTGTTTGAGATGCTCCTTGCAGCTACACTCAGAGTGGCTGCCCTTGCTGAGCCAGCCGATTAGGTAATATCCATCTAAATGAAGCCCATGCAAATGAGTGTTCCAAGTGCCTATTTTTCCGTTGGGTTGTTTATTGCTGGAGGTGTGTTTTGGGTGGAGTTTCTGTGTCTATAGTTGTGGCTAGCTACAAGTGTTTTCAGTTGGGTTTTCGCTAATAAAAAAGCTATGCTGGACTCACTATAGCATCCGACCCACTACTTTTCAGATTCCATTCAAATTATTAACCAGATTAAGGCTGCCAGCTCCAGGTTGGAAAATACCTAAAGATTTTGGGGTGAAGCCTGAGGAGGTGGAGTCTGGAGAGGAGAGGGGCTTCAATGGAGTATAACACCATAGAGCTCATTTCCCAAAGCAGCCATTTTATCCTGGTGAACTGATCTCTCACACCTGGACATCAGTTGTGATCCCAGGAGATCTCCAACCACCACCAGGAGGCTGACAACACCCTAAACCAGATCCACTCCCATTCAGCTCCACCAATTATACCATGTCTGCTGGGTTCCAGCCACAAAGGCAATTTAAGGTACCAGAAATTGCTCCAAGTTCATAAGGAAACTCCTTTACTTTCTCAACTGCTAAGAGCCAGCCAGCTTGGTTCAATGAAGCTGGACATTAAAGATCTGGATTCAAATCTTGGTTTTAAGGTCATTGCATTGGCCATTGAACAAATTTTTTGTGGGGTGGGGGGAAATCTCAGTTGCCCCATTTGCAACCATAAACTCACTGTTTTGGTATAAACTGAATTAGCTGGCCTGGGGAACACTCCCAGAGACTCACATAAGCACCAGTTATAAAAAGTTACAAGATCAGCAGTGCAATACTAAACCGAGTTATAGCCCACTAAGCCGGTGACTTCAATGAATTTAGAAGGGACTCTGATTGGGATTGTACCACAAGCCCCCCAAATCAGACTCTTTTATGTAGGTATGTAACTTGCAGTTGTAGTTACAGTGAAATCCATAAAAGCTTTAAAAGGTGTTTAGATAGCTACTTTAAAAGGTGCTTAGATAGGTGCTTAGATGGCTACTAGTCAAGTTGACTGAGGGAACCTCCATATTCAGAGGCACTAATCAATCCTCTGAATCCCAGAGGCAGGAGGCAACATCAGGGGAAGGCCTCAGCCTCAATGCCCTGTTGTTGGTCCTCCAGAGGAACTGGCTGGCCCCTGTGTGAGACAGGATGCTGGACTAGATGGACCACTGGTCTGATCCAGCAGAGTTCTGATGTTCTTATGAAGGCCTCGGCCTCTGTGCCCTGTTGTTGGTCCTCCAGAGGAACTGGCTGGCCCCTGTGTGAGACAGGATGCTGGACTAGATGGACCACTGGTCTGATCCAGCAGAGTTCTGATGTTCTTATGAAGGCCTCGGCCTCTATGCCTTGTTGGTGGCCCTTCAGAGGAACTGGTTGGCCGCTGTGTGAATTAGGATGCTGGACTAGATGGACTATTGGTCTGATCCAGCAGGACTGTTATGTTCCTATGAAGACTTCAGCCTATCTGCCCTGTTGTTGGCCCTCCAGAGGAACTGGTTGGACACTCTTTGAGACAGGATGCTGGAGTAGATGGACCACTGGTCTGATCCAGCAGGGCTCTTCTGATGCTCTTCTGAAGGTCTTGTTGTCTATGCCCTGTTGTTGGCCTTCCAGAGGAACTGGTTGGACACTCTTTGAGACAGGATGCTGGAGTAGATGGACCACTGGTCTGATCCAGCAGGGCTCTTCTGAAGGTCTTGTTGTCTATGCCCTGTTATTGGCCCTCCAGAGGAACTGGTTGGCCACTCTGTGAGACAGAATGCTGGAGTAGATGGACTCAGCAGCAGGGCTCTGCTTATGCTGTTATTGAAATAAGGGAATTCACCTACACAGAAGCTGTGGCTGCTTCCCTCCACAGCGGGCTGTAGAAGATTAGCATCTCCCAGGTCTTCACGGAAATATTTCAGAGCTCTCAATAGACAACACCTCTCCTCCCCCCCCTCCCGCCCCCACGGCTTTGAAGTCTTGATTTTATCGCAGTTCACATCCCTAATGGCTTGTCTAGATGGCCTTTCTGCTGAGTCGCCTTTAAATGATTTTAATCTTTTCTTTCATTCCCCTGCTTGTTGTTTTTTTTCTTTAAAGAGAAGAAACACAAAACGGCCCATACCCCTTACACCCTGCCTGCAAGTCAATGCAAGCCACAAGAATCCAGGATGCCTGCCTTGTTGAATCCAAAGTTGGGGTATATATATATTCCTAGGCAGGGTCATAACTGTTTAGGAGGGCAGAATAAAACACCCAATTAAACATTATATTTTAAAAATAATAATATATCCCCACAGTTTTCTGCGCCTATTTGCTACGAAATACCTTGGGATTTTCAAATAAACAATTGCAGTTTTAAAAAAATATATATTTACATGGCGCCGTAAGTGTACGAGGTGCCTCATTACCACACTGGCGTTCAACTGAAGCCGTTAAATTGTTGTTGTTCAGTCACACAGTCCAGTCCGACTCTTTGCAACCCCATGGATCAAGTCATGCCAGGCCCTCCTGTCTTCCACCCTCCTCCGAATTCTGCTCAAATTCATGTTGGTTATGTCAGTAATGCTGTCCAGCCATCGCATCTTTCATCGTCCCCTTCTTCTTTTGCCTTCTGTCTTTTCCAGAATCAGGGTCTTCTCCAGTGAGGGCTCCCTTCTCATTGGGCGGCCAAAGGATTTGAGCTTCAGCATCTGACCTTCCAGGGAAGAGTAAGGGTTGATTTCCCTTAGGACTGCCTGATTTGATCTTCTTGCAGTCCAAGGGACTCTCAAGAGTCTTCTCCACTTCCGCGCTTGGCCTTCCTTATGGTTCAGTCTCACAGCCATACATTAAAAGGGGTGCACAGCCATTAAAAGGGATGCACAAATATTTTGTATTCAGATGTTATTGCTGCGAGTCTTTTGGTTTTGGCTGTTCTTGGCTACTTGTGCTTTGAACTCGTTTGCTCCTTTTCTGCATTCTGCCACAGTTTATACAGTATGTCAGCTTCCCAAAAACATTAAAAATGGAGATAGCTGCAGAGGAGTAGCTGTGTTGGTCTGCAGTAAACCAGCTAGATCCCAGTCTGGTAGCATCTTAGAGACCAACGAGACTTTTCAAGAGATGAGAGTTCCAGAGTCAAAGCACCCTTTTGTTGACAAAGGGTTGGGGTATGAGCTTTCGGAGGAGTCCCATGGCACAGAATGGTAAGCTGCAGTACTGCAGTCCAAGCTCTGCTTGCAGCCTGAGCTCGATCCCAGCAGAAGCTGGGTTCAGGCAGCCAGCTCAAGGTTGACTCAGTCTTTCATCCTTCCGAGGTCAGTAAAATGTACTCACTTTACTGGGGATAAAGTGTAGATGACCGGGGAAGGCAATGGCAAACCACCCCATAAAAAGTCTGCCAAGAAAACATCATGATGTGACGTCACCACATGGGTCGGTAACGGCTCAGTGCTTGCACAGAGGACTACCTTTACTTTACCTTTTTATGAACTTTCAAGAGTCAAAGCTGTACACCAGAGCTCGGCCCTTTTCAGCTGCGGCCCCTGCACTGTGGAATCAGCTTCCGGAGGAAGTGCGGGCCCTGCGGAACCTTGACCAGTTCCGCAGGGCCTGCAAGACCGTCCTTTTCAAACAAGCATATATCGACATCGACTGCTGAACTGCTGTGAATAAAGGATCCGCCATCTACATTACTATCGAACCATTTAAACTGGCAGAATCAGCGTCACAGAACTAACCACTACTACTGCCAGATAAATTTAAATTCACTTAAATTATGTATTTTAATCTACTAACTGGTTTTTATATGTTTAATTTTTTTTTAATTGTTAAATTTACAGTTTTTATCCATTAATGTAAATGTATAAAATGCTGTTAGCCGCCCTGAGCCGCCTGGGCGGGGAGGGCGGGATACAAATAAAATCTATTATTATTATTATTATTACTTCATCAATGAAGGGTCAGGGTATGGGTGAGTCAAAGCATCGTTTGTCGATGAAGGGTCAGGGTATGAGAATTCAACAGTCAAAGTACCCTTCATCGATGAAGGGTTGGGGTATGAGAATTCAACAGTCAAAGTACTCTTCGTCGATGAAGGGTTGGGGTATGAGAATTCAACAGTCAAAGTACCCTTTGTCGATGAAGGGTTGGGGTATGAGAATTCAACAGTCAAAGTACCCTTCGTCGATGAAGGGTCAGGGTATGAGAATTCAACAGTCAAAGTACCCTTCATCGATGAAGGGTCAGGGTATGAGAATTCAACAGTCAAAGTACCCTTCGTCGATGAAGGGTCAGGGTATGAGAATTCAACAGTCAAAGTACCCTTCGTCGATGAAGGGTCAGGGTATGAGAATTCAACAGTCAAAGTACCCTTCGTCGATGAAGGGTCAGGGTATGAGAATTCAACAGTCAAAGTACCCTTCGTCGATGAAGGGTCAGGGTATGAGAATTCAACAGTCAAAGTACCCTTCGTCGATGAAGGGTCAGGGTATGAGAATTCAACAGTCAAAGTACCGTTCGTCGATGAAGGGTTGGGGTATGAGCTTTCAAGAGTCAAAGCTCCTTTCGTTGACATAGGGCTAGGGTAGGACCTTTTGCGAGTCAAAGTTCAGCTTCATCAATGAAGGGTCAGGGTATGAGCAAGTCAAAGCATTGTTTGTCAACAAAGGGTCAGGGTATAAGGTTTTGACAGATGGTCGGGGTATGAGCTCTCGAGAGTCAAAGCATCCCTCATGGACAAAGGGTTGGGGTATGAGCTTTCGAGTCTCAAAGAACCCTCCATTGATGAAGGGTCAGCATATGAACTTTCGAGAGGCAAAAAACCCTTCGTGGATGAAGGGTTGGGGGGTGAGCTTTCGAGACTCAAAGAATCCTTTGTTGACAAAGGGTTGTGGGATGAGCTCTCAGTGGTCAAAGCTCAACTTCATTGATGAAGGGTTGGGGTATGAGCAAGTGAGAGTACCCTTTGTCAACAAAGGGTCAGGCTATAAAGTTTTGAGAGCCAAAGCACCCCTCATCAACAAAGGGGCAGGAAGAGTCAAAGCACACTTCACTGATGCAGGGTTGGGGTATGAGCTTTCGGGAGTCAAATAACCCTTTGTTGAAGAAGGAGGAGGAGAAGAAGATGATGATATTGGATTTATACCACACCCTATATCCTGAATCTCAGAGACACCCTGTGAGGTGGGTGGGGCTGAGGGAGCTCTTCCAGAAGTTGCCTTTTCAAGGACAGCTCTGTGATAGCTATGGTTGACCCAAGGCCATTCCAGCAGCTGCAAGTGAAGGAGTTGGGAATCAAATCCGGTCCTCCCAGATAAGAGTCCGCACACTTAACCACTACACCAAGCTGGTTCTGCAGCTACTTCTTACACCCCATCCATAACTTTGTTCTCTGGGGCATGAGCTTTCAAGAGTCAAAGCTTCATCTGAAAACAATGGGTCAAGGTAAGAGCTTTTGAGAGTCAAAAACTCCCTTCATCAACAAAGTGTTGGTGTATGAGCTTTGAAGGGAGTGGGTTTTTTTTTTTACTTTGCTACAGATTTATACCCCACCTTCCTCTCTGAATCAGAAACTCAGAGCAGCTCACAATCTCCTATATCTTCTCCCCCCACAACAGACACCCTGTGAGATAGGTGGAGCTGCGAGAGCTCTACCAGAAGCTGCCCTTTCAAGGACAACTCCTGTGATAGCTATGGCTGACCCAAGGCCATTCCAGCAGCTGTAAGTGGAGGAGTGGGGAATCAAACCCGGTTCTCCCAGATAAGAGTCCACACACTTAACCTCACTGGCTTTCAAGAGCTTATACCCTAAAAATCTTGTTCTCTGTTGGCTGCTACTGGACTCAGATCTAGCTGTTAAAATGAAGTGAATTCAACAGCAAATAAATCGGCATGCAGACACAGGAAGTGGTGCCAAAATAAAAATTCATGGGTTCGATTTGCTCAAGAAGAGAGTGTTTTTTAAGTTGATAAACCAGAGGTGAGACATTCAAAATCATCTGTAATTAAAAAAAAACCCAGCTTATCCCCCCACCCTAAGCTCATGTAATAAGCTAGACTCCTCAGCAGGTGGTATTTACTCTCATCTTCCGCCTTGGGCAAGACCTCAGAGGAGCGTGCATAAATGGCCATTTGCATTATGGGGCTTGTTTGCTTTAGAAGAATCCCAAAACAGTGGGGGCAACCCGGTTGACCTTTGAGCTCTCAAGCCCACACAGCTGCACCAGTTACAGCTAAGGGACTCTTGCCTGGACTTGCACGTACCAACTGATTTCATCGGAACGTTTAAGTTTTGGTGGAGGGCTTAATGGAAAAGAAGGAGGCTAAAGTCATGACAGACTTCACATTTCCAGGATCCAAGATCACTGCAGATGGTGACTGTAGCTATGAAATTAAAAGACGTTTGCTCCTTGGGAGGACAGCTATGGCGAACCTGGGCAGTATAATAAAAAGTAGAGACATCACTCTGCCAACAAAAGCCCATATAGTCAAATAGATGGTATTCCTAGTAGTAATGTATGGCTGTGAGATGCTGAAGCTGAAGCTCAAATACTTCGGCCACCAAATGAGAAGGGAGCACTCACTGGAGAAGACTCTTGAGAGTCCCTTGGACTACAAGAAGATCCAGTCAGTCAGTCCTGAGGGAAATCAACCCTGACTGTTCCCTGGAAGGTCAGATGCTGAAGCTGAAGCTCAAATACTTTGGCCACCAGATGAGAAGGGAGCACTCCCTGGAGAAGATCCTGATGCTGGGAAAGACAGAAGGCAAAAGAAGAAGGGGACGGCAAAAGGCGAGATGGCTGGACAGCGTTACTGATGTAACTAACACGAATTGGAGCGGACTCTGGAGGATGGTGGAAGACAGAAGGGCCTGGCGTGACTTTGTCCATGGGGTCGCAAAGAGTCAGACTTGACTGTGCGACTGAAAAACAACAACAAAAAGCAGATTTGCTGCCGAGGGAGGTGATGAGCTCCCCCTCCCTGGCAGTCTTCAAGCAGTGGGTGGATAATAATAATAATAATAATAATAATAATAATAATAATAATAATAATATTTTATTTATATCCCGCCCTCCCCACCGGAGCGGGCTCAGGGCGGCTAACAACATATTCATATCATTATACAAAGGTTTAAAATCACATTAATTTTAAAACATTCTAATTTAACCAAATACAATACAATAAAATTCAGGTGCTAATTCTGTTCATAAGATAATGGTGACAGAGGTAAGATAATGGTGACAAAAACCTATCAGGGATGCTCTAGGCTGATGCTGCATTAAATAGGGGGTTGGACTAGATGGCCTCTATGGACCCTTCCATGGACCCTTCCAACACTGTGGCTCTTATGTGCAAACAAAAAAAAAACTAAGGCAGGGGTGTCGAACTCATTTGTTATGAGGGCCGGATCAGACATAAATAAGACCTTGTTGGGCCAGGCAGTGTTGGGCCAGGCCATGGGTGTACCTATTTAAGATTAGGTAGCAGAGATATAAACTTTATAAAGGACACAGACAAACACAAAGTTTTTTTTAAAAAAAACCACCTTAAAACATGCTTTCAACAATAGCATTCTTTGGTTTGTATTTCTCCCATGGGATCCAGGGAACTGGGCAAAGGAAGCTCTTGTTCTTTCCTTCCTTCCCCAGGGGACCAGGAGGGGGAGGAGCCTCAGCCAATAGAAGGAAGAGAGGTTTTGCTCATTAGCTCTACTGTATCGTTGAGAGAGCTCTGCAAAACAAGCTATTCCTCCCCCCCTCCTTCCTCCCCAAGGGAGGAGCTTCAGCCAATGGAGAAAATAGAGATTTTGCTCTGTAGCACTCATTGGTTTTCAAGGTGCTTTCTTTGTATTTCTCCCAGGGGATCCAGGGAACTGGGCAAAGGAAGCTCTGGCTCTTTCCTTCCTTCCCCAGGGACTGGGTGGGGGGGAGCTTCAGTCAATAGAAGGAAGAGAGGTTTGGCTCAGTAGCTCTGCTGTGTGATTGAGAGAGCCTGGCAAAGCATGCTATTCCTCCCCCCTTCCTCCCCAAAGGAGGAGCCTCAGCCAATAGAGAAAATAGAGGTTTTTCTCTGTATTGAGCAAGCCTGGCAAAACAAGCTGTATGCAGAAGGAAGCAAGAGAGAGGGAGAAGGAAGCAGGTGACAGCCAGTTGCTTGGGAGCCTGATAGGAGCCTTCTGGAGGTCTGATTCAGCCCACGGGTCGCATGTTTGACACCCCTGATCTAAGACAACAGGGACAAAGTCAGTGATTCACTCTGTTTTAATTATCCCTCTTCACCGAAAGCACTGTGGGCCAATGTTCCCTGCATAGAGTTGTTCTTCTGCATATGGATTGTTCCATCTTTTTCAACAGAAGCAAATTCCTTTGCAGACAGGGTGACTCTCGAGTGCTTCAAAGCTGCTATATTTGTGAGAAATTGCCAAACCTCTCTGGATGCATAGTCACGGTCGTTTTTATTATTTTGAATTGTGCTTGCTTACTTCATATATCTTATTCCTCCTTCCAAGGAGCTGAAGCCTGAAGGCAACACCTCTTTATAGGGAAAGACTAGAATCTGGGGCTTTTCCGTTTAGAATGAAGATGACGGGTTGGGTCAGAGAACAAAGTTATGGGTGGGTGGAAGAAGCAGTTGCAGAGAACTTTTTTCTCAATTTCCCTTCAAACTTTGGGTATCCAATGGAGCAGAAGGGCCGTGGATTCAATTACTCAACAGTAATTAGCCTGTGGAATTCACTGTCACCTGGTGTAGAAACAGTCAAGTGAAGGGAAAAAACCTCATGGGATTAAAATTTCAACAGCGAAGCCTCTGAGTTCAGAAGCAGTAATCTGTGAGGGCAGCAAGGGAAGAAGAAGAAGAAGAAGAAGAAGAAGAAGAAGAAGAAGAAGAAGAAGAAGAAGAAGAAGAAGAAGAAGAAGAAGAAGAAGAAGAAGAAGAAGAAGACAACTGTAGATTTATACAGAGTCTCAGAGCAGCTAATAATCTCCTTTATCTTCTTTCCCCACAACGGACACCCTGTGTGGTGGATGGGGCTGAGAGAGCTCTCCCAGAAGCTGCCCTTTCACGGACAGCTCTGCAAGAGCCATGGCTGACCCAAGGCTGTCCCAACAGTTGCAAGTGGAAGAGTGGGGAATCGAACCCGGTTCTCCCAGATAAGAGTCCACACACTTCACCACTATACCAAACTGGCTCTGGGACTCCCTGGGAGTGAAGTTCTGGGACTCCTTGCTGTGCCTGCAGGTGTTTGGGGGAGATGACTGACCACTGTGTCAAAACAAGATGCTGGATTATCAATATATCTAATTCCCAACATGGCCCCCACCAAGGGCTTTTTTGTAGCAGGAACTCCTTTGCATATTAGGCCACACACCCTGATGTAGCCAACCTTCCTGGAGCTTACAGTAGGCCCTGTACGAAGAGCCTTCAAGCTCTCGGAGGATTGGCTCCATCAGGGGTGTGTTGCCTAATATGCAAAGGAGTTCCTGCTACAAAAAAACCCCTGGCCTCATCTATGCCAGTTTGGTGCAGTGCGCGGACTCTTATCTGGGAGAACCAGGTTTGATTCCCCACTCCTCCACTTGCACCTGCTGGAATGGCCTTGGGTCAGCCAGAGCTCTCATAGGAGTTGTCCTTGAAAGGGCAGCTTCTGGGAGAGCTCTTTCAGCCCCACCCACCTCACAGGGTGTCTGTTGTGGGGGAAGAAGATAAAGGAGATTGTAGGCCGCTCTGAGACTCTGATTCAGAGAGAAGGGAGGGGTATAAATCTGCAGTCTTTTTCTTCTATGCTCAGTTGGCTCAGAAAGATGGGGGAGAAAGTTAAAAAAACCGACCTTTTTCTTTCGGCTGGAAAGAATATGGTCTTTGATAGATTAGTACATACATTGAACCGCTCAAAAGAGGCTTGCATCTTCTTGTGGATGTGTGTGTGTGTCGCTGAACTAATGCGAAGATTCAATTTTCTCGGAACATACGGCATTTTCTTCTGCACGAATTACAGTAAATGGCAGTTGGAAGCGAGGACGAAGGAATTCCATTACACGCGTGGAAAAGAAGGGGGAGAAAGCGCCCGGGCTAGTATTTTTCACTGAACTGTCAGCAACACAAATACACTCGACTGCATTTTACAGTCCAAAAAATTTGCGCTGGTAAATCTTTTCCCCATGCTTGGCTGTTCCTAACAGATTCCGCTCTCCCCCTCCCTACCAAGCCTAGCAAAAGTTATCCAAAGGGAAGCAAACACACACACACCGCGTAGAGGAGAAAGAACACTTTCAGTTTTAGAGGCAAGTTGGTAAAGAGCAGACATCCGTTTCAAAGGCGCTCTGAAATCCATCAAAATAATAAGAAAACTCAAAGTTAAGGGGGTGATCTGTATTTTCATTTTGTTTTTTTTAAAGACTTACCACAAGAGCAAAGTACGCCATAAAGAAAAATGATAAACTACTTGTGTAGCCAAGAAAGCCTGTAAAGGAACAGTGGAAAAAAAATAAGAGGCAATTTATAAGGCAAGCGATTCTGATAGAGGGCTGAAAGGCCCTTCACAGGGAAGGCATGTTTCCCATTACGGCACTCGGGATCTGGGAATTAAGAACTCAGAATAACAGCATTCCAGCTCAACTGTCACAGATCATTTATGCAGTTTTGTGGGGCCGAATTAGAACTGGCTTACCGCTAATGGCGTGCCATAAGTACATGCAGCTCTTTAATGTTCTGCTGTAAAAGGGTTTTATTTTAGTGGGGCAGACAAAATCGGACGGCGATCCAAGAAACAGGTTAACATAGGCAAGGCTGGGGAAAAAGACAGACTGCGCTGCAAATAAATCTGCCGCCGCCCCCTTCCCCTCAATCTTTGGCTCGAGTCTTAAATTCAAATAGAAAAAAATAACAACCCATTAAAAGTTTCTTGCGAACCCGTCAATTAAACTGCTACTAAAAGAGAATAACTGCTGCTAATAGTAATTAGGACGGCAATAATACCTGCCTTTAAAATTACTTACCGATTTTGGGAAGAAGAGCGAGAGGGAAGACGATGCAGACAGAGGTGAGCAGGAGGAGGAGTCGGCCGTCGAGATACCAGGCGCTGTTGGGAGAAAGAAAGGCCTTGGACTGGAACGTCGATTGAGGGGTGACATGAGAGAGGTTTACAAGATTATGCACGAGACAGAGAAGGTAGAGAAAGAAGTACTTTTCTCCCTTTCTCACAAATACAAGAACTCCGTGGGCACTCCGTGAAACTGCTGAGCTTAGAACGGATAAAAGGAAGTCCTTCTTCACCCAAAGGGGGATTAACACATGGAATTCACTGCCACAGGAGGCACATAGACAGCTTCAAGAGGGGATTGAATAAGCATAAGGAGCAGAAGTCCATCAGTGGCTATCAGCCACAGCCTATTGTTGGAACTCTCTGTCTGGGGCAGTGATGCTCTGTATTCTTGGTGCTTGGCGGGGGAGCACAGTGGGAGGGCTTCTAGTGTCCTGGCCCCACTGATGGACCTCCTCATGGCACTTGGGTTTATTTGGCCACTGTGTGACACAGAGTGTTGGACTGGACGGGCCTTTGGCCTAATCCAACATGGCTTCTCTTATGTTCTTAATGTCCCTGGCAGGGCTTTTTCTGTAGGAGGAGCTACTTTGCATATTAGGCCACACCCCCTGGTGCAGCCAATCCTCCAAGAGCTTGCAGGGCTCTTAGTATAGGGCCTACTGTAAGTTCTTGGAGGATTGGCTACATCAGGGGGTGTGGCCTAATATGCAAAGGAGTTCCTTCTACAAGCCCTGGTCCCTCAAACAAAGGTTCTTCTGCTGCCAGCTGAGCAGCCGCAGGTACATCTGGGGGTGGGGGTGGGAAATAAGCTTTATCATTACGTGATTGCCTTTGGTTCTTTGTAAAATCACTTTGCGGAAGAAGAAGTTTTCAAAGCTGGAGCACATCTCAAAAGCAGCTTCTGTGGATGCCAGCCTCCAGGTGAGACCTGGGGATCCTCTGGAATTACAGCTCATCTCCAGACGACAGAGATGATTCCGCCTGGAGAAAATGGATGCTCTGGAGCAGGGGTGTCGAACTCATTTGTTATGAGGGCAGGATCTGACATAAATGAGACCTTTTCGGGCCAGGCTGGGCTATGTCGGGCCGGGCCGTGTGAGTACCTGTTTAAGATTAGGTAGCAGAGATATAAACTTTGTAAAGGACACAGATAAATGTGACATTTAAAAAGCTTAATACATGCTTAAAACATTAGCACTTGTTGGTCTTAAAGGTGCTTTCTTTGTATTTCTCCCATGGGATCCAGGGAACTGGGCAAAGGAAGCTCTGGCTCTTTCCCACTCTCCTCAGGGGACCAAAAGGGGGAGGAGCCTCAACCAATGGAGAAAATCAAGGTTTTGCTCTGCAGCTCCTGTGCAATTGAGCAAGCCTTGCAAAGCAAGCTGAGATGCAGAAGGAAGCAAGAGAGAGGGCGAAGGAAGCAGAAAAGAGCCAGTTGCTCAGGGGCCTGATAGAAGTCCTCTGGGGGCCTCATTTGGCCCCCAGGCCGCATGTTTGACACCCCTGCTCTGGAGGGTGGACTCTTTGGCACTGTAGCATACTGAGGTCCCAGTCCTCTCCAGCCACTCCGCCCCACTCCAGGAATTTCCCAAGCTAAAGCTAGCAACCCTACCCGAGGGGCCCCCACTCACCGCCGGTGGCCAGGAAAGACCTGAGAACCCTCTTTTCATAAAAGGCCTGCCTTATCTATTCATTTCGAATATTTATACCACAGGTGTCAATCTAACAGCCCAAGGGCCGAATCAGGCCTCCGAAGGGCTCCTATCTGGCCCCTGATCAACTGGCTGTCATCTGCTTCTTTCTCCCTCTCTCTTGCTTCCTTCTGCATCACAGCTTGCTTTGCCAGGCTTGCTCAATCGCACAGGAGCTACACAGCAAAACCTCTATTTTCTCCGTTGGCTGAGCCTCCTCCCTTGAGGAGGAAGGGGGGGACAGCTTGCTTCAAAGGAAGCTCTGGCTCTTTTCCTCCTTCCCCAGGGGACCAGGAAGGGGAGGAGTCTCAGCCAATGGAACGAAGAGAGGCTTGGCTCTGTAGTTCTGCTGCGCAACTGCGAGAGCCTGGATTGCACGGGAGAAATACAAAGAAAGCACCTTTAAGGTCAACAAGTGCTAATGTTTAAAGCATGTCTTATTTTATTTATTTTTAAAAAATCTTTGCGTTTGTCTATATCTTTTATAAAGTTTATATCTCCGCTACCGGGCTTTACATTTTATGACACACATGACCGGGCCCCAAAAGGTCCAATTTATGTCCTATCCGGCTCTCATAACAAAGAAAGCCAGTTTGGTGTAGTGGTTTAGTGTGTGGGCTCTGATCTGGGAGAACCCGGTTTGATTCCCCACTCCTCCACTTGAAGCTGCTGGAATGGCCTTGGGTCAGTCATAGCTCTGGCAGAGGTTGTCCTTGAAAGGGCAGCTTCTGGGAGAGCTCTCTCAACCCCACCCACCTCACAGGGGGGTCTGTTGTGCAGGGTGTGACTCTTTTTAGGACTGCGCTATTAGTTAACAGCAATTCCCTGACCTGGATGGATCGCTTACCGCCCACTGTTCAATTCTGGGCATATTTTATAGACCCATAAGAGCACGATGCCCTATGTTTATGGGCCATCTGGATTTGATTACTCATTGTACAACCGTAGAAGGTTTTATCTACTGTTTTCATTGCATTTTTAATTGGTTGTGAGCAATGTTCCCTCTAAGCTGTGGAGTCCTGTGAGCAAAAATTCTACTTTGTGAGCTACTGGCGTTAAAGAAGAAGACTGCAGATTTATACCCCGCCCTTCTCTCTGAATCAGAGACTCAGAGTGGCTTACAATCTCTTATAACTTCTCCCCCACAACAGACACCCTGTGAGGCGGGTGGGGTTGAGAGGGCTCTCACTGCAGCTGCCCTTTCAAGGACAACTTCTGCCAGAGCTATGGCTGACCCAAGGCCATTTCAGAAGCTGCAAATGGAGGAGTGGGGAATTAAACCTGGTCCTCCCAGATAAGTGTCCGCATACTTAACCACTACACCAAAGCTGTGAGCTGCTGCATATATCAGCTTGCTCTGGGGCCATCTTTCCTGAGTGAAGGCAAAAATGTGTGAGATGGGCGAGAAGGCTGTGAGCTAGTTCGCACTTACTCATCTTAGAAGAAGATGATATTGGATTTATATCTCACCCTCCACTCTGAGTCTCAGAGCGGCTCACAATCTCTTTTATCTTCCTTCCCCACAACAGACGCCCTGTGTTGTGGGTGGGGCTGAGAGAGCTCTGACAAAAGCTGCCCTTTCAAGGACAGCTCTGCTAGAGCTACGGCTGAGCCAAGGCCATTCCAGCAGCTGCAAGTGGAGGACTGGGGAATCAAACCCGGTTCTCCCAGATAAGAGTCCACACACTTAACCACTACACCAAACTGGCAGAGGGGACACTGCCTTAAATCATAAAGCACTTTCGCATCATCTGCTCCCCAGTTCCTTTAAGGAGGTGCTGGGAACTGAACCCGGGACCTTCTGCATTCCAAGCAGATGCTTCATCAGTGAGCTGCAACCTGCTGCAAAGAGCACTGCAGAGCCAAAAGAAGCGGCTTCTCCCATCACGGTGCCCTGATGACCCAGGTGTGTTCTCTCTGCCGGGAAATGTAGGGAGGAGCAGCGGGGGGGGGGGGGCTGGCTATGAGCTACAGAGCCGTCAAAAGCCCAGTCTGAAGGAACATCTCGTTAAGAGCTTCCCTGGCGAAAATGCCCGAGTGTCGACTGACAGATCTCTTCTGCATCAGCCTACGGGGTTGTTCCTAATAAATGCCTTGGCCTTTGGCCTTGGGCTTTATTTAGCCCGGGGCACGGTTAGTACCTCATAAACAGGCAGGAGCATCCAATTACCCTTTAAGTGCACCCTTAGCCACCCTCGGGCGGGCCGTGTTGAAACTAGAGGGGGGCAACTGCTGACCCGACGGATATCTTCTGCATGTGGGGCCTGCCTGGGATCGCCCGGGTAAGAAGCGTCGCCCGCGTTTGCAATGTAACGTGGGTAGCTGCATCTCATTGGCTGAGTCTACTCCCCCGGCTGCCCCGGTAATGACCGGCATGCGCCCTCACTGTACACGGCCAGCCAAAGACACCCCTAAACCCAAATACTTCAAGTAGCTAGGTGGTGGCTGGAAAGCTCTCGCTATTACCACTGATTTCTAGGAGACAGAGACTGGCTCGCCTGGAGAAAATGGCTGCTTTGGAAGGTGAACTCCAGGGGTGGCCAAATTGTGGCTCTTTCACACATGTTGTGTGGTTCTTTAAGAAGGGATTGGATCAACAGCAGGAGCAGAGGTCCATCAGTGGCTATTAGTCATAGCGTATTGCTGGAAGTCTCTGTCTGGGGCAGTGATGCTCTGTATTCTGGGTGTTTGGGGGGCTTCTAGTGTCCTGGCCCCACTGGTGAAGAAGATGAAGATATTGCATTTATATCCTGCTCTCCACTCCGCAGAGTCTCAGAGCAGCTCACAATCTCCTTTCCCTTCCTCCCCCACAACAGACACCCTGTGAGGTGGGTGGGGCTGAGAGGGCTCTCACAGAAGCTGCCCTTTCAAGGACAACCTCTGCCAGAGCTATGGCTGACCCAAGGCCATTCCAGCAGGTGCAGGTGGAGGAGTGGAGAATCAAACCGGGTTCTCCCAGATAAGAGTCCGCGCACTTAACCACTACACCAAACTGGCTCTCCTTACACCAAACTGGCTCTGGACCTCCTGATGGCACCTGGGGTTTTTTGGCCACTGTGTGACACAGAGTGTTGGACTGGATGGGCCATTGGCCTGATCCAACATGGCTTCTCTTGTGTTCTTATGTCTGAGGCAGTGGTGTTCTGTATTCTTGGTGCTTGGGGGGCCACAGTGGGAGGGCTTCTAGTGTCCTGGCCCCACTGCTGGACCTCCTGATGGCACCTGCAGTTTTTTGGCCACTGTGTGACACAAAGCGTTGGACTGGCTGGGCCATTGGCCTAATCCAACATGGCTTCTCTTATGGTCTTATGTTCAAAGCACCCACTGCCCCATCGGCCAGCTTGGAGAAGCTTTACATCGCTTCTCTAAGCCAAGCCAGCCATCAGCTTGGAGAATGCATTTAGAGTTAAAGTTGCTTTATTTCTTTATACTCTCCTTCCCCCCACCTCTGTGGCTATTACATTAGGCAAGTTTGGCCTCCCCTGATATTTGCAGTTAAGGCTCAGATGGGAGGTGATGTGTACAATCTCTCCCTGAGACCCTGGAGACCCACTGACAGGCTGAATAGACAGTATGGACTTTGACAGACTAATAAGTCTGATTCAGTATGAGGCAGCTTCACATATTCATGTGAACATAGAATCATAAAGTTGGACGGGACCTCCAGGGTCATCTAGTCCAGCCCCTTGCACAATGCAGGGAATTCACAAGTACCTCCCTCCCCCCACTCCCCCAGTGACTATTATACATATTGTACCATAGAGTTTTCCCTCCCAAATGGCTAGAGCATCTGGAAAAACTATAGAATTTCCCTGGAAACGCCGAGAACAGCCATGTGTGGCATCACCGGCGTGATGACGTCACTTCTGGGTGACGACATCGCGTCAGGGAGGTTCCCGCCTGGACCGGGGGCTTAGCAGTCCTATGTATTTTATACAATCTTAAACCAGTGTGTACAAAATCAAAAGCACTTTTCTATTTCTTCCATCCACACAATAATCCCTAACACAGTCAATAGCTTGTTCCAAAAAATTCCAATAGAGGGATTAAGAAATCTTTATAGTCTTCATAATTCTTCCCTTCTAAAAATAAAGTCCATTAACACAGTCACTAGCGTGTTCTAGAATTCTTTCCAGCAGAAGGATCAGGAGATCTTTACAGCCTTCGTAAGACACCCCTTCTAGATTTCGAGACGTTTCAATACTGGTCTTCTTCAATTATCAGGCTGTTAAAATGGAACCTGATTTCAATAACTTCTCACACAGACACAAGGTTCATAGTTTACAACGGAGTCAACCTATTGTTTAAAAAGCTAAAGGTAGTCCCCTGTGTAAGCACCAGTCGTTTTCGACTCTGGGGTGACGTTGCTTGCACAATATTTTTATGGCAGGCTTTTTACATTGCCTTCCCCAGTCATCTCCATTTCCCCCCCAGCAAGCTGGGTACTCATTTTACTGACCTCGGAAGGATGGAAGGCTGAGTCAACCTGGAGCCGGCTACCTGAACCCAGCATCCGCTGGAATCGAACTCAGGTCGTGAGCAGAGGGCTCCGCCTGCAGTACTGCAGCTTTATTTGTTTGAGTATATAAATTGTTTTTTCAGCCCTATTCTGACTGCTTAAATGCTGAAACCCCTTCCTCTGTGTGCGTGTCTGACCCCAAAACGGCAAACAGCATTTCCCTGGGTGCGTACGAAAGGGACACGAGGACTAAGCACTGAACGGTAGTGCGTATACTTATCTCTCCCCCAGCCAAATGCTTTCTTTAGAAAGGGCAAGGCAATTCTGCAAAATTCTGCAGCCTTTCCCTCCTGCGTGCCTGAGCTCTTGCTGCTCTGGGATCAGGGCTGGGGAACCGAGAGTCTTTACTCAGCGGGCTATAGCAAAAAAGGAAAAAAGACTGTACTTTACAACAAGCCCTTCGTAATAATCAGGGGTCATTTTGTAGAAAAAGAGGCGCTGGAGCTCATTAGCACAACTCATCTGCGTATGCCATTACTGAAAGGTGGACTAAATTATATCAGTCAGCATCTCCCTTAAAATGCTTTTGGAATTATATGCCATAATAAAACCTTACTTCCATCATGCTTTTAAAATTACTACGGCCACAGTGGCATGAGAAAGATTTCCATCTGTCTTAGGGTTGACAAGTCCCCTTCCTCCCGGAGCGTCTATTGTACCATAGACTCTTCCCTCCCAAATGGCTAAAGCGTCCAGGAAAACCACAGAGTTTTCCCGGAAACGCCTAGAGAGGCCGCTGCGCGCCGGCATGAACAAAGTGTGTGGGGGCCGGGGTTAAGAAAGAAAGAGCACAATAAAATTTAGAAGTTCCGGAGTTCCGCTTCTGTGAGCTCCCGCTCAAAATGAGGTCTGGTAACATTAGATTAACCTGATCAAAATGTAGGCAAGACCCAGCCATTCCCGCCCTATTTTAGCATGTTATAAAGACTATTTTTACAAAAAACGTTATATAAATAAATAGTTAATTTGGATCAATTGTTAAGAAGGCGGACAGCACAATTATTTTGTAATCTGGTAGATCTGCTCTTAGTATGTATGTTTGGAGAAACCGTCTATACTGAGACAGACAAACTTTTTTTTTTTCTCCCTATGTGCTATGACATTTTAAATCTGTTTTTTTTTCTTTCTTCCTGCTTGAATTAAGTTAGTTAGAAGGATAAAGATATTTGTTTCATATGCTTATTTTAATGACGATATGTTAAACAAACTTGTTAAACAAACAAGTTAGTCTGTGTTTTCAATATGGTTAAGCTCAGCCAGCCAGTTCTGTGTCGAGATTGCTCTGACTCTTTTATATTTATATGTGTTGAAGAAGAATTGTGTAGACCTGTATTTCAAGTAATAGTTTAGTAAAAAATCTATCATGAAAAATAAAGATGGTAAAATATATGGGGAGGACCTCATACTTGCAGGTAGGAAAAAAGGGATATTTCATTTGGAGGTAGAATTGTAACTGAAATATTTGCATTTTTCTTTGTTTCCGTTTTTCCCACTTTGCATCCACCCCGTCCCCTCTTTAATGTATCTATGCCTGTGCCTCTTCCCTTTGTAGTTAAAATCAATAAAAATTATAAAACCTGAAGACTATTTTTGTAAAACAGGAAGAAGGGCGAGCTGCCGAGCATAGCTCAATGAAATTCACATGCCTATAGGTACAGCAGATATCTGGAGTGCTTAATATAAACCAGTCTGTTATGCCCTCATATTGCGGGACACCCCCCCCCCTCCCCAATAGCAACTGCCCTCATATTTCAACTCCTTTCACATTTTTAAGTCTCTCTTCCTTTGATTTGGCACGAGATGGTGCATTTTTTCATTCCTAAGCATTTCCCTGACTTTAAAAAAAAAACCCATCGCAAAGAGGTGCGCGCGAAGGTTCTGCTCCATCATAGATTAATTTAACGAAGTTTCAGGCTCTGGGGAGCAAGAATCTCTTTTAAAAACGTTATTTAGGCGACTGGGAATTCAGCCCTATCAGCACTTAGCCTTTGGCTGATGCGGACAAAAGCAAGGAAGCCGCTTCTTGCTTAGGCAGCAGTTTAAAACAAAAAAAAAATTATTTGTTATGGAAAGAGCAGAATTACCGGGGATGGTAGCAAGTCCCAAGGTTCCGAAGGGGGGGGGGGGGTCTTGTTCTTGACCATCAAAGCAGACCCTCTCTCTAAAAACAGCAGGCCGTTCGGTATGAGGCTCACACTGTGGAGTTAATCAATTTGGCTCCCGGAATCTAAGCTGTTTTGGTTTGGTTTCTCTCTCTCTCTCTCTCTCTTAGTAGCTATTTTTATAAGAAGGGTCTGAACCAGCGGCCTCTGGCCAAATGTTTTCCTTGGATGCGGGGACCGTCCAGGCCGATGCCTCCCCAGTAAAAAGAGTTCATTATGTAGCTGCACAAGTTTTGGCAGGCGGTTGTCCTGGGGAAATCTGGTGCAGGCTATGGGGCCCGGAGACGGGATCAGGGGTGGAATGCTAGCAGGAACTCCTTTGCATATTATGCCACCCCCCCCCCCCAGATGCAGCTAATCCTCCAAGAGCTTACAAAAAAGAGCCTTGTGAGCTCTTCGAGGACTGGCTACATCGGGGAGGGGGCGGGGGAGGTGGCCTAATATGCAAAGGAGCTCCTGCTAGAATTCCACCCCTGCATGGGATAACACTGGCAGCTTCGATCACACCTGCTTCAGATGGGTGGAGCGGCTGACTCCATTTGTAACGCTCAGGGAGTATCAGCAACTGCACCAGGATGTAGATTCCCCCCCATCTACATGAATGAACTAAATGTGGGGGTTTATGGCGGTCCATAATTTTGGGGTTCATAGCTTTTAAAATCTCCTGAATATTCTTTGGCTGAATTAATAAATAAGGAATGAATACGAAACTGGGAACCAACTTCAGCCTCCTGGAAGAAGAAGAAGAAGAAGAAGAAGAAGAAGAAGAAGAAGAAGAAGAAGAAGAAGAAGAAGAAGAAGAAGAAGAAGAAGAAGAAGATTGCAGATTTATACCCCGCCCTTCTCTCTGAATCTCAGAGAGATTCTCAAGAGTGGCTTACAATCTCCTATATCTCCTCCCCTCACTGCAGACACCCTGTGAGGTGGGTGGGGCTGAGAGAGCTCTCACAGCAGCTGCCCTTCCAAGGACAGAATCTCAGAGTGGTTCACAATCTCCTTTTCCTTCCTCCCCCACAACAGACACCCTGTGAGGTGGGTGGGGCTGAGAGAGCTCTCACAGCAGCTGCCCTTCCAAGGACAGAATCTCAGAGTGGTTCACAATCTCCTTTTCCTTCCTCCCCCACAACAGACACCCTGTGAGGTGGGTGGGGCTGAGAGAGCTCTCACAGCAGCTGCCCTTCCAAGGACAGAGTCTCAGAGCGGTTCACAATCTCCTTTCCCTTCCTCCCCCACAACAGACACCCTGTGAAGTGGGTGGGGCTGAGAGAGCTCTGACAAAAGCTGCCCTTTCAAGGACAGCTCTGTGAGAGCGATGGCTGACCCAAGGCCGTTCCAGCAGCTGCAAGTGGAAGAGTGGGGAATCAAATCCAGTTCTCCCAGATAAGAGCCTGCACACTTAACCACTATACCAAACTGGCTTACAGAGGTTCCCCCCCCCCACCCCAGCTGTTGCAATTCAGGCCATCGCCGCACAGACCAGAATGAGCGGTAGTGGAGCAGAGGTCCATCAGAGCAGAATGAGCTAATAAACGAGGGCATGATCCGAGTGGGATGCAAGGCAAAGCAGAGGAACACAGACCCTAAAGGGAGAGCTGCCTAAATAGTCCTAATTAGCCTGAGCTTGTATCAGAGCTTGGAAGCTCAACAGGGCCAGCTGTGGCAGGTACTTGGATGGGAGACCACCAAGGAAGTCCAGGGTTGCTATGTAGAGCCAGACAATAACAAACCACCTCTGGACATCTCTTGCCTTGAAAATCGCAGGTTGCTCTGAGTCGTTCGTTACCACTCGTCAGCATTCAATGATAAAGAAGAGCCCCGTGGCGCGGAGTGTTAAAGCTGCAGTGCTGCAGTCCTAAGCTCTGCTCACGACCTGGGTTCGATCCCGGCGGAAGCTGGGTTTTCATGTAGCCGGCTCCAGGTTGACTCAGCCTTCCATCCTTCCCAGGTTGGTAAAATGAGTCCCCAGCTTGCTGGGGGGAAAGTGGAGATGACTGGGGAAGGCAATGGCAAACCACCCTGTAAAACATCTGCTGTGAAAACACTGTGAAAACAACGTCACCTCAGAGTCAGAAACGACTGGTGCTTGCACAGGAAACCATTCCTTTCCATAATAATAATAATAAGAAGCCTGGTTGCAGTGCTAGATTCACTCTTCAATGGCTACAGCCCGCACTCTGGCCCTTTTTACCAAATGGCACTGTCAAAAACACATAAGCTGCCACCTACACAAAAAAGTAGTATCTGAAGAAGAGAGCAGTGACTCACGAAAGCTCTTCCCCTGCCACAAATTATGTTAGTCTTTAAGGTGCTCCTGGACTCTTGCTCTTTTCTACACATAAGAATGCAAGAGAAGCCATGTTGGGTCAAGCCAATGGCCCATCCAGTCCAACGCTCTGTGTCACACATAAGAACATAAGAGAAGCCATGTTGGATCAGGCCAATGGCCCATCCAGTCCAACACTCTGTGTCACATAAGAACATAAGAGAAGCCATGTTGGATCAGGCCAATGGCCCATCCAGTCCAACACTCTGTGTCACACTTAAGAACATAAGAGAAGCCATGTTGGATCAGGCCAATGGCCCATCCAGTCCAACACTCTGTGTCACACTTAAGAACATAAGAGAAGCCATGTTGGATCAGGCCAATGGCCCATCCAGTCCAACACTGTGTCACATAAGAACATAAGAGAAGCCATGTTGGATCAGGCCAATGGCCCATCCAGTCCAACACTCTGTGTCACACATAAGAACATAAGAGAAGCCATATTGGATCAGGCCAATGGCCCATCCAGTCCAACACTCTGTGTCACACTTAAGAACATAAGAGAAGCCATGTTGGGTCAGGCCAGTGGCCCATCCAGTCCAACACTCTGTGTCATCAGTGGCCAAAAACCCCCAGACACCATCAGGAGGTCCACCAGTGGGGCTAAGACACTAGAATCCCTCCCACTGTTGCCCCCGCCCCAAGCACCAAGAATACAAAGCATCACTGCCCGAGACAAAAGAACATAAGAGAAGCCATGTTGGATCAGGCCAATGGCCCATCCAGTCCAACATTCTATGTTACACAGTGGCCAAAAACCCCCAGACACCATCAGGAGGTCCATCAGTGGGGCCAAGACACAAGAAGCCCTCCCACTGTTGCCCCCCCAAACACCAAGAATACAGAGCATCAGTGCCCAGACATAAGAACATAAGAGAAGCCATGCTGGATCAGGCCAGTGGCCCATCCAGTCCAACACTCTGTGTCACACAGTGGCCAAAAAACAGGCGCCATCAGGAGGTCCACCAGTGGGGTCAGGACACTAGAATCCCTCGCACTGTTGCCCCCCCCCCGCCCCAAGCACCAAGAATACAGAGCATCACTGCCCCAGACAGAGAGTTCTATCAATACACCTACGCAAAGGCATTCATGGCTTCAGGGAATATTAATTAACTGACAACCGAATGGATGGCCAACTGCTCGTTGCTCTATAGCGGAAACTTCAACCTGGCCTGAACCGACACTTTTGTTGTTTAGATTTTTCTTTTTTAAAAACAAAAAAATCCTCTTGCATTAAACCCGTAGTTCAAGATGTCTTGTTTTACGATACGGGCTGGAATTCATTGAAACCAGTAGACTGGAAAAGCCAGCCTGAAGCCATTGTTGGAACAGGGGTAACGACAATCCGTTCCAAACAAGAACAAGCGATTCCAATGTTGGAACATTTTTCTCAGCGAGCGCAACCACAATGGGCGGGCGGGGGGGGGGGGTGAGGCGTGTGTTGAGTCAGTCCTAAAGACAGACGTGAAGGCAGCTGCATAGCCAAACCGGAGGAATTCTAAAACAAATAAGACACAACTGGCAGGCTTCCCAAGGACAAGTCCAATAACTACTCAACAAAAACAAAAATATTTAGGGTTTCAGTAACTGCCAGGTTTCACTTTGCGGTTTCAGAAGTATGTTAACAGGGTAATGCGACAGCGGCAACGGAGAGGCTTCAGGCTCAGCGGCGGGCCCGATTCTCATGTCAAAACGCCGCTGCGGTTCCTTCGGTGCAGAGTGACGTTTCCTGGAGATGAGAACCAATGGAAACTCGCACTCCGCCTAACGTGGTAAGTTCTGGATCTGGTGGTGGATAAACACATCGATATTGCTTGCTCACCGTGTGAAAAAAAAGTGAAGAAGAAGACAATATTGGATTTATGCCTCACCCTATACTCTGAATCTCAGAGTGGCTTACAATCTCCATTACCTTCACCCTCCCACCCACCCCGACAACAGACACCCTGTGAGTTAGGTGGGGCTGAGAGAGCTCTCCCAGAAGCTGCCCTTTCAAGGACAGCTCTGTGAGAGCTACGGCTGACCCAAGACCATTCCAGCAGCTGCAAGTGGAGGAGCAGAGAATCAAACCCGGTTCTCCCAGATAAGAGTCCGCGCACTTAAACACTACACCAAACTGGCTCTCACCTTGTGAAGCCACCTTGTGAATAAATGGCACATATGCAACGACGATGTTGTGGCCATTAGCCACAAAGTATAGATGGCACACTCTGGGGCAAGTGATGCTCTGTCTTCTTGGTGATTGGGGGGGGGACAACAGTGGGAGGGCTTCTAGTGTTATGGCCCTACTGGTGGACCTCCTGATGGCACCTGGGTTTTTTGGCCACTGTGTGACAGAATGCTAGACTTGGTGGGCCGTTGGCCTGATCCAACATGGCTTCTCTGTTTTTATGTTGTTATGATGTTGCTCAAAAGCTGACTCTGGAAGACCAAGAGTTCAGTTAGGCTGCTTTAAGATAGAGCTCCACAATTGATTTAAAAGTCACTGATAGAGCCTTAGATATATCAGAGCTCCAGGAAGCAATAGTAGAAAGCAATTCTTAGAAAGACCAGGGCTTTTTCTGAGCAGGAATGCAATTCCGGCTGGCTTGGTGCCAGGGGATGTGGCCTAATATGCAAATGAGTTCCTGCTAGGCTTTTTCTACAAAAAACCCTCCCCTGATTAAGACTATTCAGGTCCACTCCATGGAGCTTACCATCGAGTAGGTTTGAGTATTCTCAGAATTGCACTGCTAGGTTATGTTGGGTTAATTCTCCATACGTTTGCGTGGTCAGTTTTCTTATTAGGAAAAACACCCCCGGAATCTTCATATTAAACTGACAGAGGGATATAGTGGCAAAATCGCAGGACTTGGCCCTCGAGATCATAAGAACATGGGCCCTGCTGGATCAGACCAGCGGTCCATCTAGTCCAGCATCCTATCTCGCGCAGCGGCCAACCAGTTCCTCTGGAGGGCTAACAACAGGGCAGAGAGGCTGAGGCCTTCATTAGAACATCAGAAGAGCGCTGCTGAATCAGACCAGTGGTCCTTCTAGTCCAGTATCCTGTCTCCCACAGTGGCCAACCAGTTCCTCTGGAAGGCCAACCACAGGGAATAGAGGCCAAGGCCTTTCCAAGAACATAAGAAGAGCCCTGCTGGATCAGAGCAGTGGTCCATCCAGTCCAGCATCCTGCTTCACACAAGGGCCAACCAGTTCCTCTGGACAGTCAACAGCAGGGCATAGAGGCCGAGGCCTTCATAAGAACATCAGAAGAGCCCTGTTGGATCAGACCAGCAGTCCACCTAGTCCAGCATCCTATCTTGCACAGTGGCCAACCAGTTCCTCTGGACAGTCAGCAGCAAGGCAGAGAGGCCAAGGCCTTTCCAAGAACATATGAAGAGCCCTGCTGGATCAGAGCAGTGGTCCATCCAGTCCAGCATCCTGTCTCACACAGGAACCAACTAGTTCCTCTGGAAGGCCAACCACAGTGAACAGAGGCCAAGGGCTTTCCAAGAATATAAGAAGAGCCCTGCTGGATCAGAGCAGTGGTCCATCCAGTCCAGCATCCTGCCTCACAATGGCCAACCAGTTCCTCTGGAGGGCCAACAAGAGGGCATAGAGGCTGAGGTCTTCATAAGAACATCAGAAGAATCCTGTTGGATCAGACCAGCGGTCCATCTAGTACAACATCCTATCGCGCACAGTGGCCAACCAGTTCCTCTGGACAGTCAACAGCAAGGCAGAGAGGCCAAGGCCTTTCCAAGAACATATGAAGAGCTCTGCTGGATCAGAGCAGTGGTCCATCCAGTCCAGCATCCTGTCTCACACAGGAACCAACCAGTTCCTCTGGAGGACCAACAACAGGGCACAGAGGCCAAGGGCTTCCCCTGATGTCACCTCCTGGCTCAGGGATCCAGAGGATTAGTGCCTCTTAATGTGGCAATTCCCCACAGTCACCAGGGCTAGACTTTCTAATCCATGCATCTTTCGAATGCCTTTTTGAAACCGGTTCCTGTGGCCATCGCTACATCCTCTGGCAGTGAATTCTGCATTTTAATCACCCTCTGAGTAAAGAAGCATTTCTTTCTGTCCATCCTGAACTTGCTAACCATCAGTTTTGCTGGATGCCCTCGGGTTCTAGTCTTTCGGGAGAGGGAGAAACATTCCTCTTTGTCAACTCTCTCCATGCCCACTTTTATAAACCTCTTATCATGTCCCCTCAGGCTCTCAGTCATCTTTTTTCTAAAGTCCCAGACTCTCACAGCCAAAAACAGTTCAGCTACACAATCGACACAATCAAGGGCCCAGCGGTTCCATATACAGATGCGTCTTGGAATGTTCCCTTGTATTTCTTCCCCACGCTGCTATTTCTCATAGTTTTATAAAATGCAGATAGATAAAACACAAAAACTAGATTCGAACTCAGTAGCACGTTACAGACCGACATGATTTTTTAGGGTATGAGCTTTCAATTCTCAAAGCTCCCTTTGTCAGTTTGGTGTAGTGGTTAAGTGTGCGGACTCTTATCTGGGAGAACCGGGTTTGATTCCCCACTCCTCCACTTGCAGCTGCTGGAATGGCCTTGGGTCAGCCATAGCTCTGGCAGAGGTTGTCCTTGAAAGGGCAGCTGCTGTGAGAGCCCTCTCCAGCCCCACCCACCTCACAGGGTGTCTGTGGTGGGGGAGGAAGGTAAAGGAGATTGTGAGCCGCTCTGAGACTCTTCGAAGTGGAGGGCGGGATATAAATCCAATATCTTCATCTACCTCACAGGGTGTCTGTTGTGGGGGAGGAAGGTAAAGGAGATTGTGAGCCGCTCTGAGACTCTTCGGAGTGGAGGGCGGGATATAAATCCAATATCTTCATCTACCTCACAGGGCGTCTGTTGTGGGGGAGGAAGGTAAAGGAGATTGTGAGCCGCTCTGAGACTCTTCAGAGTGGAGGGCGGGATATAAATCCAATATCTTCATCTACCTCACAGGGCGTCTGTTGTGGGGAGGAAGGTAAAGGAGATTGTGAGCCGCTCTGAGACTCTTCGGAGTGGAGGGCGGGATATAAATCCAATATCTTCTTCTTCTTTGTCAGACACCATATTTCATGAAGCAAGCCTCTGACTCTCAAAAGCTTATACCCCAGAAACGGTCTCTAAGCAGGGGTGGCCAGACAGTGGCTCGGGAGCGACACATGGCTCTTTCACACATATTGTGTGGCTCTCAAAGCCCCCACCACCCTGTTGGCCAGCTTGGAGAAGACACTTGTCTCTTTAAATGCATTCTACAAGAACTGCAGATGATGAAGAAGAATTGCAGATTGATACCCTGCCCTTCTCTCTGAATCAGAGACTCAGAGCGGCTTACAATCTCCTTCCCCCACAACAGACACCCCATGAGGTGGGTGGGGCTGAGAGAGCTTTCACAGAAGCTGCCCTTTCAAGGGCAACTCTTACGAGAGCTGTGGCTAACCCAAGGCCATTCCAGCAGCTGCAAGTGGAGGAGTCAAACCTGGTTGTCCCAGATAAGAGTCCATGCACTTAACCACTACACCAGGGGTGGCCAATGGTAGCTCTCCAGATGTTTTTTTGCCTACAACTCCCATCAGCCCCAGCCAGTATGGCCAATGGCTGGGGCTGATGGGAGTTGTAGGCAAAAAAAAACATCCGGAGAGCTACTGTTTGCCACCCCTGCACTACACCAAACTGGCTCTCACTACACCAAACTGGCTCTCAAGTCAAGCCAGCTGGCAGCGTGGAGAATGTATTTAAAGGTAAAGTTACTTTATTTCCACCTCTCCCTCCTCCCTCCCTTCATCAAACATTTTGACATTCATGTCTTTTGGTTCTCAAACATGTCACATTTATTCTGTGAGACGCTTATGTTAAGCAAGTTTGGCTGCCTCTGGTCTCTAAGATGCTACAGGATTCAAATCTAGCTCTTCTACTGGAGACCAGCAGGGCTACCCTCTGAAACAGAATGCAAGGTTACCTGATACCAGAGCAACATTAACGAGAGACAGGGTGGAGTAGTGGTTAAGACTGCTGGACAAATATTTGGAAGACCCAGGTTCGAATCCCCAATCGTGCCGTGGAAGCTCGCTGGGTGACCTTGTGCCAGTCACACTCTCTCAGCCTAACCTGCCTTACAGGGTTATCGTGAGGATAAAATGGAGGAGAGAAGGATTACGGAAGCCGCTTTATGTCCCTATTGGAGAGAAAGGTGAGGTGCAGGGGTGGAATTCTAGTAGGAGCTCCTTTGCATATTAGGTCACACCCTCCTCAATCAATCAATCAATCAATTTTTATTTGTATCCCGCCCTCCCTGCCGAAGCAGGCTCAGGGCGGCTAACAACACAATCAATACATTAGTTTTACAAGGTATTTAAACATAACTAATTAACACATTAATTAAAATTCTACTAAAACTCTAAAATCAATAAAATCATTAAAATTAATATACTGGTGCTATTGTATAGATTTCACTAGCAGTTTCCCTTAGTCGGTGAAGGCCAATCGAAAAAGAGTGGTCTTGCAGGCCTTGCGGAACTGTTCAAATTCCCGCAGGGCCCGCAGATCCTCCGGAAGCTGGTTCCGGAAGCTGGGGCCATAACAGAGAAAGCCCGATCACGGTGATGTAGCCAATCTCCATAAGCTTACAAGGCTCTTTTTTGTAAGCTCCTGGAGGATTGGCTACATCAGGAGGGTGTGGCCTAATATGAAAAGGAGCTCCTGCTAGAATTCCACCCCTGGTGGGGTGTATATATAAACAAATAAATAAAGGGATGGGGAGGAATTAGCAATGAGTTCCTGAGTAATGTTGCCAAACAGATAAACCTAATAGCTGCCGAAATGGTTTACTATGGAGCAAAACCAAAAGAGGCTAAAACTACTAATATGGCCGGTGATCAAAGCAAAAATGCAATATCCAACTCTGGCTTGTTCATGTAATCCACAAAACTCAAACCAAATTCTTATAAGTGTCTCTGATCTGCACTTAAATAAACCCTCTAGTTTTGGATGAGTCAGCTGCTCTTTAAAACAACCACCACCAAAATCCAACTTCAGCTAACCACCAGGCCACAGAAAGGATGTGTTTAAGGCATGTATTTTTACTAGCTCCTTCGATATTTAAGAAACTTCTTACACATGGCAAAATTGACGATCAGGACAAATAAGGGTTTCAAGCTTAGCTTGACTTTGGAAAGATGGGGGAGTAGCATTTAAGCATGACCCCCCCCCCTCCCATTTTCATTGTGAAATAGTACAATCCAGGAGAAGTGTAACCACTCGATTCTGCGTCTGAAGAAGTAAGCCGTGACTCACAAAAGCTCATGCCCTGACACAAACTGTGTTAACTTTTCTAACTCTTACCCTTAGTTACTGGACTCTTAATTCTTTTATAGCACTCGATTCTGCTAGATTCGAGACCAGAAGCACCTCAGAAACCAACAAGCTGTCGGGGTCTAAGTTTTCAAGAGTCAAAGCCCCCTTCATGAGATATGAGTCGGATGTCTAGCATCGGGAGAGGGCTAGGGCTCAAGAGTAGAGCATCTGGTTGGCATGCAGAAAGTCCTGGGTTCAATCTGAACATAAGAACACAAGAGAAGCCATGCTGGATCAGGCCAATGGCCCATCCAGTCCAACACTCTGTGTCACACTTAAGAACATAAGAGAAGCCATGTTGGATCAGGCCAATGGCCCATCCAGTCCAACATTCTTTGTCACACATAAGAACATAAGAGAAGCCATGTTGGATCAGGCCAGTGGCCCATCCAGTCCAACACTCTGTGTCACACTTAAGAACATAAGAGAAGCCATGTTGGATCAGGCCAATGACCCATCCAGTCCAACACTCTGTGTCTCATATAAGAACATAAGAGAAGCCATGTTGGATCAGGCCAATGGCCCATCCAGTCCAACACTCTGTGTCACACATAAGAACATAAGAGAAGCCATGTTGGATCAGGCCAATGGCCCATCCAGTCCAACACTCTGTGTCACACATAAGAACATAAGAGAAGCCATGTTGGATAAGGCCAATGGCCCATCCAGTCCAACACTCTGTGCCACACTTAAGAACATAAGAGAAGCCATGTTGGATCAGGCCAATGGCCCATCCAGTCCAACATTCTTTGTCTCATATAAGAACATAAGAGAAGCCATGTTGGATCAGGCCAATGGCCCATCCAGTCCAACACTCTGTGTCACACATAAGAACATAAGAGAAGCCATGTTGGATCAGGCCAATGGCCCATCCAGTCCAACACTCTGTGTCACACTTAAGAACATAAGAGAAGCCATGTTGGATCAGGCCAATGGCCCATCCAGTCCAACACTCTGTGTTGCACAGTGGCCAAAATAACCAGGTGCCGTCAGGAGGTCCATCAGTGGGGCCAGGACACTAGACGCTCTCCCACTCTTGCCCCCCCCCACAAGCACCAAGAATACAGAGCAGCACTGCCCCAGACAGAGTTCCATCTATACCATATATGGCTAATAGCCACTGATGGACCTCTAATCCATACGTTTATTCAATCTCCTCTTGAAGCTGTTTGCAGCATCTCCAGTTAAAAGGGAGGAGGAGGAGAGTTGGTTTTATACCCTGCCCTTTACTACCCAAAGGAGTCTCTGAGTGGCTTACAATCACCTTCCCTTCCTCTCCCCACAACAGACACCCTGCGAGCAATACTCTCTCTAAGCTGTGGAGTCTTGTGAGCAAAAATTCTACTTTGTGAGCTACCGGCACTAAAGTTGTAAGCCACTGCGTCAATTAGTTTCCTCTGGGGCCATTTTTCCTGAGCTGAGACAAAAATCTGTGAGCCGGAAGCTAAAAAACTGTGAGCTAGCTCACATTAACTCAGCTTAGAGGGAACGGCAGGGCGGAGGGATCTCTGAGACAACTGTGACTGACCCAAGGTCACCCAGCTAGCTTCACGTGGAGGAGGGGGGAAATCAGACCCAGTTGTCCAGATTAGAGCCCACCATGCCGGAAAATAAGGGGAAGGGGGGGGGTTGCCACTAGGCGAACTAGGCGATTTTGCCACTAGGCAAACTAGGTGATTGCCTAGGGTGCCGGTTTTCTGAGGGCGCCGAATTGTGTGCCCCCCATGTGACTTGGTGATGTTATCAGTGTGGGAGAGGGGGGTGCCAAAAGTCAGCCTTACCTAGGGTGGTAGGCAGACTAAGGCTGGCCCTGCCACTGCGCTTAACCCCTGCACCACACTGGCTCTCCAGTAGGTGATGCGAAAGAGACTGCAGCCTGAGACCCCAGAGAGCCGCCGCCAGAGGTAGAAGTCTAGCAGAAGCTCCTTTGCATATTAGGCCACATCCTCCTGTAGCCAATCCTCCAAGAGGGACGGTGGCTCAGTGGCAGAGCATCTGCTTGGTAAGCAATCCCCGGCATCTCCAACTAAAAAAGGTCCAGGCAAAAAGGTGTGAAAAACCTCAGCTCGAGACCCTGGAGAGCCGCTGCCAGTCTGAGTAGACAATACTGACTTTGATGGACCCAGGGTCTGATTCAGTAAAAGGCAGCTTCATATGTTCATATGTTGAAGAGCTCTTGGAGGACTGGCTACGTCAGGGGTGTGTGGCCTAACATGCAAAGAATACAAGAACTCACAATACAAGAACTCGTGGGCATTCGATGAAATTGCTGAGCAGCCGGGTTAAAACGGATAAAAGGAAGTCCTTCTTCACCCAAAGGGTGATTAACATGTGGCATTCACTGCCACAGGAGGTGGTGGCGGCTACAAGCATAGACAGCTTCAAGAGGGGATTGGATAAAAATATGGAGCAGAGGTCCATCAGTGGCTATTAGCCACAGTGTGTGTGTGTGTGTGGGCCACTGTGCGATACAGAGTGTTGGACTGGATGGGCCATTGGCCTGATCCAACATGGCTTCTCTTATGTTCTTATGTGTGACACAGAGTGCTGGACTGGATGGGCCATTGGCCTGATCCAACATGGCTTCTCTTATGTTCTTATGTGTGACACAGAGTGTTGGACTGGATGGGCCACTGGCCTGATCCAACATGGCTTCTCTTATGTTCTTATGTGACACAGAGTGTTGGACTGGATGGGCCACTGGCCTGATCCAACATGGCTTCTCTTATGTTCTTATGTGTGACACAGAGTGTTGGACTGGATGGGCCACTGGCCTGATCCAACATGGCTTCTCTTATGTTCTTATGTGACACAGAGTGTTGGACTGGATGGGCCACTGGCCTGATCCAACATGGCTTCTCTTATGTTCTTATGTGACACAGAGTGTTGGACTGGATGGGCCACTGGCCTGATCCAACATGGCTTCTCTTATGTTCTTATGTGTGACACAGAGTGTTGGACTGGATGGGCCACTGGCCTGATCCAACATGGCTTCTCTTATGTTCTTATGTGACACAGAGTGTTGGACTGGATGGGCCACTGGCCTGATCCAACATGGCTTCTCTTATGTTCTTATGTGTGACACAGAGTGTTGGACTGGATGGGCCATTGGCCTGATCCAACATGGCTTCTCTTATGTTCTTATGTGACACAGAGTGTTGGACTGGATGGGCCATTGGCCTGATCCAACATGGCTTCTCTTATGTTCTTATGTGACACAGAGTGTTGGACTGGATGGGCCATTGGCCTGATCCAACATGGCTTCTCTTATGTTCTTATGTGACACAGAGTGTTGGACTGGATGGGCCATTGGCCTGATCCAACATGGCTTCTCTTATGTTCTTATGTGTGACACAGAGTGTTGGACTGGATGGGCCACTGGCCTGATCCAACACGGCTTCTCTTATGTTCTTATGTGTGACACAGAGTGTTGGACTGGATGGGCCACTGGCCTGATCCAACATGGCTTCTCTTATGTTCTTATGTGTGACACAGAGTGTTGGACTGGATGGGCCACTGGCCTGATCCAACATGGCTTCTCTTATGTTCTTATGTGACACAGAGTGTTGGACTGGATGGGCCACTGGCCTGATCCAACATGGCTTCTCTTATGTTCTTATGTGACACAGAGTGTTGGACTGGATGGGCCACTGGCCTGATCCAACATGGCTTCTCTTATGTTCTTATGTGTGACACAGAGTGTTGGACTGGATGGGCCACTGGCCTGATCCAACATGGCTTCTCTTATGTTCTTATGTGACACAGAGTGTTGGACTGGATGGGCCACTGGCCTGATCCAACATGGCTTCTCTTATGTTCTTATGTGTGACACAGAGTGTTGGACTGGATGGGCCATTGGCCTGATCCAACATGGCTTCTCTTATGTTCTTATGTGACACAGAGTGTTGGACTGGATGGGCCATTGGCCTGATCCAACATGGCTTCTCTTATGTTCTTATGTGACACAGAGTGTTGGACTGGATGGGCCAATGGCCTGATCCAACATCGCTTCTCTTATGTTCTTAAAGGAGCCCCTGCTAGAATTCCACCTCTGTCCACTGCCAGTTTGAGTAGACAACACTGACTTCGATAGACCAATGCTCTAATCCAGCGGAAGGCGGCTTCACGTGTTCAGCATAGCTCTTCTGCTTACAGGACAGCCTGAAACTACTCGACTGTGTAACTCGGCCCTTAAGAATTCCCTATTCTGCACAAATGAAAACCTACTATTTTTGCCTGGGCTGCAGATGTATACATGCTGACAGTGAGCAATGGCTCGCCGGCCCCTATTAATCAGAAAGGAATTCGACTTGTGAATGCAAACTGCCCGGTGCCTCATGCCAGCGTGTGCAGGTGCAGGCATTCTGCAAAGGTCCGGAGCGGTTTCTTTTCCTCCTGGAGAGGCACAGCTGACCCTTCAGCTGCGGAGGAAATGCCTCTATAATGTTCCCGCCTCCTTGCCCCGCTCCGAGAGAAGGCCGAAGTCTCTCCTTACCCGCTCTGGTCCTCGTTCAGAAGCCCAGCGATAGCGTGAGGAAGTTCTGACTTGACAATGAAGAGGTAGGATGACATGGCTGGAAACAGAGAACTGAGCGTTAAGGAAAGCAGAACCGTTGATCTCGATATTTCAGATTTTAGCCGGGTTGGTCTGCAGCAGAACAGCTAGCTTGGAGTCCAGAAGCGACTTATTTATTTATTTATTTATTTATATTTGGACTTATATCCCGCCCTTCTCACCGAAGTGTCTCAGGGCGGCTTACAACATTATAATTTACATAGATTTGGTTTAAAAACATTTACAAATAAGTTAAAACAATAATTGATAAAACAGAGTAAGAATAAAACCAGCGGTCTGTAGATGCATTTTCGTTCCATCCAAAAGATGTTCTCATTGTCGGTTAGATGTTATAGGCCTGCCGGAAGAGGGCTGTCTTACAGGCCCTGCGGAACTGCCCTAGGTCCCGCAGGGCCCGCACCTCCTCCGGCAGCTGGTTCCACCAGTAAGGTGCCGTTATTGAGAAGGCCCGGTCCCTGGTGGCCTTTAGACATTAGACTTAGAGACCAGCAGGGCTTTTGTTTTGTAGCAGGAGCTCCTTTGCATATTAGGCCATGCCCCCCTGATGTAGCCAATCCTCCAAGAGCTTACAGGGCTCTTAGTACAGAGTCTTCTGTAAGCTCCAGGAGGATTGGCTACATCAGGGGGGCATGGCCTAATATGCAAAGGAGCTCCTGCTACAAAGTAAGCCCTGGAGACCAACAAGATTTTCAGGAGGAAAGCTTGCAAGAGTCAATGCTCCCTTTGTTCAGATCGCTGAGAGCACTAAGAGACCGATACAGACGTGGCCCGGCTTGTCTACGTAGGGGAAGGGCAGCCCCGCGCTCCGGTCAAAAGCGTAGCACAGCATCCAGGGCACCTGTTCCTCTTTTTGTGCCCTCCCAAGGAAAAAAAAACCCCACAACTCAAACATTGTAATGTGTATACATGTTACAAACGCCTTGAGAATTCTTGCAGAGGAAGGATTTAAAAAGAGGAAGAGGAAGAAGAGGGAGGAGAAAGTGATGGTGATACTGGATTTATATCCCACCCTTCATTCTGAAGCTTAGAGTCTCACAATCTCCTTTACCTTCCTTCCCCACAACAGACACCCTGTGAGGTGGGTGGGGCTGAGAGAGTTCTCCCACAAGCTGCCCTTTCAAGGACAACTCCTGCGATAGCTCTGGCTGACCCAAGGCCATTCCAGCAGCTGCAAGTGGAGGAGGGGGGAATCAAAACCGGTTCTCCCAGATAAGAGTCCGCACACTTAACCACTACACCAAACTCCTCGATATAGCAGGAAGAAACTACTATATTCCCTAAAAAGCATTATGCTCAGCTGATAAGAATGTGCTTGTGGTCCCAGACTGAGAGCCGTCCAGCTGTCCTTGACCAGAGCTAGGGCTTTTAGTGCCCTGGTGGAACTGTCTGCTGACTAACATGTGCCCTGTGGGACAATGTATGATACATTTGTTTTAGCACGAGCGACTGTTGTCAGAGCTGTGAGCTGCAGCATAAAGCAGGTTGCTCTGGGGCTATCTTTCCTGAGCTAAGACAAAAATGTGTGAGCCGGAGGCTAAAAAACTGTGAGCTAGCTCACACTAACTCAGCTCAGAGGGAACACTGTTGCCAATCCCCTGCCCCCCCTTCAGATAGCACATTTGAGATGGTGGAGGTCTATGTGGTACGGAGAGAACCACTCCCAGCATCAGAAGTTTAAAGTATTTATTAAGAAGAAAATGTTTACAAGCACACTTTTAGCACTGCATCAGATTGGAGCAAGGAACACAAAAGAATCAAAGATTTCAGGTTTTCACGGCTCGTAACATCATTAGGGTTTGTAGAATCTTTCGGGATCAAGTGCCGTGTTCTACTGGAGAAAGTTTTCCTTCCAGACGTTTCGTTCTCAGCTGCGGAGAACATCCTCAGTGGCATTGCAGCCGGAGCAGGCACTCAGACCTTCTTGGCTGCTGTGCATTGAGTGGGGACCCTTTCAAGGTTGTCCTTGAAAGGGCAGCTGCTGTGAGAGCCCTCTCCAGCCCCACCCACCTCACAGGGTGTCTGTTGCGGGGGAGGAAGGGAAAGGAGATTGTGAACCGCTCTGAGACTCTTCGGAGTGGAGGGCGGGATATAAATGCAATATCTTTATCTACCTCAAAGGGTGTCTGTTGTGGGGGGGGAAGGTAAAGGAGATTGTGAGCCGCTCTGAGACTCTTCGGAGTGGAGGGCAGGATATAAATCCAATATCTTCTTCTTTTTCTTCTAACTATTTACTATCTGTATCATACAAGAAGTCAAGCTGCATCTTTCAACAAATTGTCAATAAAACGACAACTTCTCTAACAACCTTCTCAGTCTCTGGACTCTCATCCATAAAATGGAGCCTCAATTTACCTCAGGGTCATGCAGGGAAGAAAGAGAGAGAGAAACTGATTATCCCCTTCAATCTGCGCATCGTTTTAGATGACAGATAGGAAGATGCTTTTTCTGTGCTGGTACTCTATAGAACTTTGTGTCAATTTTCACCAATTTTCCCACCAGTATTTGAGAGAAACAGTCCCCTCCTGGTGCTGATATTAAGTACTGGTGCCACCACAAAAAGACCCCTCCCATGTGTGCATATTTACAAATCAGGATTAACTCAGTTCCTCATAATATACCTTCCATTTCTCTCATATAAGTAATGATGACGTTCAGTCCTATGGAGAAAGACTAAAATTCTTCAGGAAGCATTTTGTTTTGAAGACCAAATCCTTTAAACACATGGTCTGACCATCAACCTTCTAATGCACAAGTGTTATCGGACTTGTTCAGTTCTACTTAAGTACTTAGGGAGAGCCAGTTTAGTGTAGTGGTTAAGTGTGCGGACTCTTATCTGGGAGAACCGGGTTTGATTCCCCACTTCTCCACTTGCACTGCTAGCATGGCCTTGGGTCAGCCATAGCTCTGGCAGAGGTTGTCCTTGAAAGGGCAGCTGCTGTGAGAGCCCTCTCCAGCCCCACCCACCTCACAGGGTGTCTGTTGCGGGGGAAGAAGGGAAAGGAGATTGTGAGCCGCTCTGAGACTCTTCGGAGTGGAGGGCGGGATATAAATCCAATATCTTCATCTACCTCACAGGGTGTCTGTTGTGGGGGAGGAAGGGAAAGGAGATTGTGAGCTGCTCTGAGACTCTTCGGAGTGGAGGGCGGGATATAAATCCAATATCTTCATCTACCTCACAGGGTGTCTGTTGTGGGGGAGGAAGGGAAAGGAGATTGTGAGCCGCTCTGAGACTCTTCGGAGTGGAGGGCGGGATATAAATCCAATATCTTCATCTACCTCACAGGGTGTCTGTTGTGGGGGAGGGGAAGGTAAAGGAGATTGTGAGCCGCTCTGAGACTCTTCGGAGTGGAGGCTGGGATATAAATCCAATATCATCATCATCTTTTTCTTCTACTGCAAATGTTTTGCACGTTCTTTTCAACAGCTAACACCATTTCAGTGTGCTGTGTTTTTTGCTGTATTAATTATTTTTTAAAAATCATTTTAATTTTGTAAGCCACTGCAAAGGCAAGATAAACACAGTCGGGGGGGGGGGAGGGAACCAAACGGTCCTTGAATTCATTGTAGCACAGCACCCAACGTGATTTCGGGAATCTGATTACTATTACCAACGACAAGCAAAAGGTCAGGAAGGTAACCACAATAATGCCGCAGCCCCGAAACGGTTAAGATTACCCCCTTTTTTTTTTTAAAGTGAAGGAATGTGGCCTCTATAAAGAAAAGTGAATTGCATTAATCCAGAGTGGCATGTACCTACAGCAAGGTTAAATTAAAAACAGTTGTGAGGTCACGAAAAAAGGAAACATTCACTACTTTGTATTGAGACGCTCGAGAGTTTTTCCTTGTTGACTACGGCTTTGGAGAGGGGGGGGGGGAGGGAGACATTTTATTTGGTGTCTCTGATTTTATTCCTTTTTCTTTAAAAGGAAATTTGATGGAGTGTTATAGGAGCGTGTAATTTGAAAACCACCCGAATGACTACAGGACAGTAATAAAGACAGCCTTACTCCCCACCCCCTCCACCCCAGGGTGACCTAAAGATACCGAGGCATGTTACTTACGGAAAAAAAAGAATTTAAGACAAAAAAAAGGGGACAAAACTAAAAAAAAAAAAAAAGGCAAATCTTGTAGCAAAGGGATTGACATTTTCTCTGCATCACAACCGGACATTAATCTCTGATTTCTGTCAAGAGGTTATATTTTGTAAAGTCCGACTTGACCTACGAGAGGTTTGTCTCCTCCACGATGTTTTAAAAACTCACATCAGTTCAGGTTGAGGGAAACCCCCTCTTCAGCTAATTTCCAGATCAGATTTCCTGCTAATATACAATCTGTCACTCTTTCCCATGCATGTACGTTCGCCTCTGGCTAGGCATTTGATCATTTTTTATCCTTTTGTTGTGTGATGGACTCTTTTGTCTTGCGCAGACAGAGAGAACCTCTCCTTTGAAAGCTACGAGCCAAAAAGGAATCCTCTGTTACTTTTGGCCTCCTCTGAAAACACTAAAAAAAAGGAAGGAAGGAAAGTCTTACTTTAATCCACATTTCTCTCTCACACGTCCTTCCTTCCCTTTCTCTAGGCCACGAAGCAAATGAATGCCAAGTTCAATGAATATATTTATACCCCAAAGCTCATACATGAGATAAGGATCTCTCTCTTTTGACAGCTCATGAGAAAACTGGTTCTATTCAGGCGAAGGGTGCTTTATCCAGAGTTTAAAAGGTTAAGCTTGTGCGGGGCGTGTGTGTACGAGACTTTTTGGACCAAAGGGTGACGCTCAAATAAAAAGCCACTGCAAAATTACAGAAATACAGAGCAAAAGAAGAAGAGCCACTGTGAAGCCATCTAAAACGGCAAAAGGACAGGTCACAATTTATTTTCATTGCTGACTACAGTCACTCACGCATGGCATGAATCTTGACTATCCAGGTACAAAGTCCACAGTGGCAATATTAGCCAGGTTGCTAACTTTTAGAAAATCAGGTGCTGTAACTATTTCATGCGTTTATTGGCTGGGGGGATGCTGGATGGGCATCCCCGGCTGTCTGAGCTTACAACACCAATCTCACTTGTATTTCCAGGTAACTTAATTAGCAACGATGGGATTACTAAGAGGGGCAATTAGCTCCAGTTTAGAGACACTTAAATTGATTTACGGCCCAGCCCTTCACAAACAGCAATTTTGCAGAAGGAAGAGCTGGCAGCATCCAGGATTCCCACAAGGCAGCTCTTACATAGATTTAAACTCTTACGTAGATTGGTGTACATGGAGGGATGGTTAGCATTTAGGGCAGGGGCGCTAAACATGCAGTCCAGCGGCCGGATCAGGCCCCTAGAGGGGTCCTATCAGGCCCGCGAGCCAATCAAATGTAAGTTTGCAACTTGCAGATAACACACTTGAACACCTGACCAGAATTGCAGGTTTGATTCCCCTACAAAAATGTCTTCCTGCACATTGCTGGTTTTGCACATTTTGCAGAAAGTACATGCGCCTTCCTGACTTTCTTTCTTTAAATAAAATTTATTTACCAAATTCTTTTTAAAAAACACTATTTACAGATAATCTGTACAACAGTATTTACAGAGAATCTGTACAACAGTATTTACAGATAATCTGTACAACAGTATTTACAGATAATCTGTACAACAGTATTTACAGATAATCTGTAAATCTACAGATAATCTGTAAATCTACTCCAGGCATTTGTGAGGCTGGTTTTAACTACTCAGCAGAGGCGGAAGAACACACTGCACATGCTCAGAGACAACAGAATCATTACTTCCTATGTTGCAGGGCTGCTGCTGAAAAAAAGGTTCCTCTAGGTCGAATTATTCCTGGATTTGGCTCGTTATAACACCCCCATTTAAAATTTCCAGTTTGTTGGGGAAAGGTACAGAGGAGGGCGACCTTCCTTATGAGGAAAGGCTGAAGAGTCTGGGACTTTTCAGTTCAGGAAAGAGACATATTAGGCGGGGCATGATAGAGGTTTATAAAATTATACATGAGGTAGAGAGAGTTGAGAAAGAGACATTTCTCTTTCTCAAAAGACTAGAACTCGAGGACATCCAATGAAGCTGATGGACAGTAGGTTCAGGACGGACAACAGGACGTATTATTTTGAACAAAGAGTGATTAAACTGTGGAATTTGCTGATGTTGTGATTCATGGAGGATGAGTCTATCAATGGCTATTAGCCATGGTGACTGAGGGGAATCTCCACATTCAGAGGCACTGATCTTCTGAACCCCAGAACCAGGAGGCAACATGAGGGGAAGGACTCGCCCTCTATGCCCTGTTGTTGGCCCTCCAGACCAGGAGTCCCCAACCCCCAGACCGTGGACTGTTAGCAACTGGGCCACGGAGTGAGGCAGAGGCACCTCCCCACCCTTTTTACCCACCCAGGACCTGGGCAGACAAAAGAGGCAGCGCAGCCTCACTCAGAAGCACCACATCTTTTATCTGCCCGGGTTCCGGGCGGAAGGGGCAGCACGGCAGCGACCTTCGCCTACCCCTCATTTAAAGACCCCCATGGGGGGGGGGCATGGACAGGGCATGGGGACAGCAAAAACATGCCTTTTGGAAACTGAATATGTCTTAGTTTGATGCCACTGTTGTGAATTTACAGGATGGTTCTTGGAAGAAGCTTGTTTGCAAAACGTGGCATATAAAGTCGACAAACAGGTAAAGGGAACTTTGTACCTCTGGAGCCTTCGTTTTGAGAGATTGGATCAACCACACCTTGTGAAATTAACTGTGATTGAATTTCCAGGGGAAGCCTTTTGAATGGACCTTTTGCGTTCTCCATGGAATCTTCTTGAAAATTATTGTGGAATCCATCCCCTCATGAAAAATACTTCCTGTGTATTTGGGGTATCTGTATAAATTATTTGGACCCTTTATTCTATTATTGTTGATTCATTTTGTGTATACACAGTGGTTTTGCTTTGAACACTTGTCTGATTCAGCAGGGCTCTTCTTATGTTCTCATGTTCTCGCAGGCAACCTTGAAACCCTATCTGTGTTCATCAATCCACCCCCATCCTCAAATTCCAAAACTGGAAAATTCAGATGTGAAGATGACTGTTCCTTGCTTCTGGCAATCTGGAATGAATTCATCTGCCACTTAGTGCCTAGGAGCCGACCAATCTCTCCGTCCAATGTGGTTGCAATTAGACTTGTCAATCTCATTTCCAAACCGGGCTCAAAGCCAGGGGGATATTCTGCTTTCCCATTTACTACTTAAGAATATTAATGCAGCCAGCATGGAAGAAATCCAGCCTTCCCACACGGCTCTCATCAAGTGCCGTCAAACCTTCCATGAAGATAGATTCAGGTGGACAGTGGCGTTGGTCCGAAGCAAGAGAACAAGGCAGGGCTTTTTTGAAAGGAAAAAGTCCAGCAGGAACTCATTTGCATATTAGGCCACACACACCCGACATCACCATTGTTTCACACTGGGCTTTTTTTGTAGAAAAAGCCCAGCAGGAGCTCATTTGCATATTAGGCCACACCCCTGACATCACCATTGTTCCACATAGGGCTTTTTGTAGGAAAAAGTCCCGCAGGAGCTCATTTGCATATCAGGCCACGCCCCCTGACATCACCATTGTTTCACACTGGGCTCTTTGTAGAAAAAGCCCAGTAGAAACTCATTTGCATATTAGGCAAATGACACCATGCCCGCCAGAACTCTGTTCCTGTGTGTTCCTGCTCAAAAAAAGCTCGGATTCTGAGTATAAGTTTTTGTGTGCATGCACACTTCTTCAGAATCATAGAGTTGGGAGGGGCCAGAATCATAGAATTGGGAGGGGCCATACAGACCATCTAGTCCGACCCCCCTACTCAATGCAGGATCAGCTCAGAGCATTCCTGAGAAGTGTTTTTCCAGCCACTGCTTAAAGTTTGCTAGTGAGGGGGAGCTCTCCACCACCCTAAGTAGCTGATTCCACTGCTGAACAACTCTTACTGTTCAAACGTTTTCCCTAATATCCAGCCTGGTACCTTCCCACCCTTTATTTAAACGCATTGTTTCAAGTCCTCTCCCCTGCTGCCAACGGGAACAGCTCCATTCCCTCCTCTAACTGACAGCCCTTCAAAGACCTCCACCAGAGATCCTGTCCCCCCCTCAACCTCCTCTTCTCCAGACTGAACCTTCTCAAGTCCCTCAGCCTTTCCTCGTAGGGCTTCTTGGTCTCCAGGCCCCTGATCATCCTCGTCGCTCTCCTCTGAGCCTGTTCCATTGCGTCCACATCCTTCTTGAGGTCAGGCCTCCAGAACTGAATATACTGAAACAGACTCAAGCCTTACATACAGATGGGGGAATCACCATAAGAACATATGAGAAGCCATGCTGGATCAGGCCAGTGGTCCATCCAGTCCAACACTCTGTGTCACACAGTGGCCAAAAAAACCCAAGTGCCATCAGGAGGTCCACCAGTGAGGCTAGAAGCCCTCCCACTGTGACCCCCCAAGCATCAAGAATACAGAGCATCACTGTCCCAGACAGAGAGTTCCCACAATACCATAATTTGGCTGCGATGTGATGGCGTACCTTGACTGGGGAAAATACCGCCAGGGCCAGTTCTGGAGATGGTGTATACATATGTCCGCAAGAAGATTCACTGACACAGACTCCATATGTGTCCAGAATCCAACACAGCACCCCAGCATATAAGCAGACTTTAAGTGAAATAAACCTGAATCCCCACAGCTAAAAATATACCTATCAACAAGTCCAGAGAGTATATTTAACACAGTTTTTATGAGGTACGTAATGGCCTTTTCATACTTCTTTTTCTTTAAGATTCAGAGAAGTTGCTCATTTTCAGAAGCGAGCCCCGATCTCATCAGATCTTGGAAGCTAAGCAGGGTCAGTCCCGGTTCATACTTAGATGGGAGACCACCGCAGGAGTCCAGAGTTGCTATGCAGAAGCAGGCAATGGCAAACCACCTCTGAACATATTTTGTCTTGAAAACCCTACAGGGTCACCACAGCGGCTGTGACTTTAAGGGCGGGGGGAATCAAAAGCTCACTTCTGGTGTTTGGTGGCAGTTTGGTGTAGAGGTTAAGTGCACGGACTCTCATCTGGGAGAACCGGGTTTGATTCCCCACTCCTCCACTTGCACCTGCTGAGATGGCCTTGGGTCAGCCATAGCTCTGGCAGAGGTTGTCCTTGAAAGGGCAGCTGCTGTGAGAGCCCTCTCCAGCCCCACCCACCTCACAGGGTGTCTGTTGTGGGGGAGGAAGGGAAAGGAGATTGTAAGCCACTCTGAGACTCTTTGGAGTGCAGGGTGGGATATAAATCCAATATCTTCTTCTTCAGTATCTTAGGGGCTTGGTTCACATAAAACCTTTGCTTTGAATGCCCTTACTTTAATACCATGGAGGAACTGACAAGACTAAATAGCTTAGATCCAGTTTGGTGTGGCGGTTAAGTGCATGGACTCTCATCTGGGAGAACCAGGTTTGATTCCCCACTTGCAGCTATTGGAATGGCCTTGGGTCAGCCATAGCGCTGCCAGAGGTTGTCCTTGAAAGGGCAGCTGCTGTGAGAGCTCTCTCAGCCCCACCCACCTCACAGGGTGTTTGTTGTGGGGGAGGGAGATAAAGGAGATTGTGAGCCACTGAGACTCTGAGATTCAGAGTGGAGGGCGTAATATAAATCCAATGTCGTCTTCTTCTAGAGTAGATCGGTAAGAGCAAATCTGGGCTTTCTCTGTGATGACGGAGAAGGCTTCTTTTCTCTAATTAAAAAAAAAAAAGCATGGTTCCCAATCAGAGAGACTTGGTATCAATTTTTCCCCAAACCGCTCTGCCCACAGACAGGATCTACTTGTCAAGGCCTGAGTCTAAGAAAGACGCAATTGAGACATCCTAAAACCTCTTGACACAGAAAACACACCAGGTCCCAAATCAACCATCTCGAGACTCACCGAAACAAAGTGCTTCTTTTCCGTAATTAAAAAAAAAACAAACCACCACGGTTCCCAGTCATAGAGATTTGGTACCAATTTTTTCCAAACCACTCTGTCCGCAAACAAGGGATCGCTGCCAAGTCCCGAGTTCAAGGACAAAAGGAAGATGTGTGTTCATGCGCTCGGGGAGTTGTTGGGGAGTTCACGGGCCTGCTCTTTCCTTCCAGAGGGGCTGGCAAGACACCCTTAAAAGCATCCGGTGGTTGGAAAAGGACAACCCTCATTCCCTGGGGTTAGCTGTTCTTAACCACCCAGTCTGGTTCATGACACGAGGGATTAGGGAAAGCCCACCACTAGATGAAGCAAGCTAACTTTACAAAATGTCTGCCTGGGATGAGGTTGAGAATCAGATGTTTAAAAACTGCTCTTGCTACTAATTACCATTTACGCAGCACTTTCCAGCTTAAGAGTGCTTTTGCTGTTTGCCTTCAGAACAACTAGGGCTGCCAATCCCCAGGTGGGGGCAGGGGATTCCCCGGTTTGGAGTCCATCCCCCGCTTCAGGGTCATCAGCAAGCGGGGGCGGGGGGAGGGAAATGTCTGCTGGGCACTCCATTATTCCCTGCAGTTCTCATAGGGTATAATAGAGAATTGATCTGTGGGTATCTGGGGCTTGGAGGGAGGGCGGCTGTTTTTGAGGTAGAGGCACGAAATCTCCAGCATAGCATCCAATGCCTCTCCTCAAAAGGCCCTCCAAGTTCCAAAAGGATTGGACCAGGGGGTAAAATTCTATGAGCCCCCATAGAAGGTGCCCCATCCTTCATTATTTCTAATGGAAGGAAGGCATTTAAAAGGTGTGCAGTCCCTTTAAATGTGGTGGCCAGAACTCCCTTCAGAGTTCAATTATGCTTGTCACATCCTTGCTCCTGGCTCCACCGCAATGTCCCCTGGCTCCACCCCCAAAGTCCCCAGATATTTCTTGAATTGTACTTGGTAACCCTAGTTGAGAAAGGTTCTGGAGGGTAGCCGTGTTGGTCTAAAGCAGCAGAACAAAGTTCGAGTTTAGCAGCACCAACAAGGTTTTATTCAAGGCATAAGCTTTTGTGTCCACGCAAGCTTCTTCAGACACGTTGAAATGGAAGTTGCTGGTCCATATATTTAGGTAGAGGGTGAGCAGCAAATTAGCATAAGGTGTTTAACTGATGCAAGGACCAAACTGGAACAAAAGAATCATAGAGTTGGAAGGGACCTCCAGGGTCATCTAGTCCAGCTCCCTGCATAATGCAGGGACTTCAGAAGTACTTCCCCACACACATACACACACAGTGACCCCTGCTCCATGCCCAGATGATGGCAAAACCTCCATCTGACCCCAAAGTGGCAATCAGCATTTCCCTGGGCCTGTAAGAAAGGGGGCCACGAGAACTAAGCACTGATGCATCCCTTCTTGCCCTCCTCCTCATGATCTGCCTAATCACAGAATGTCAGAAGGCCCTCTAGCCTCTGTTTCAAAACCTCCAAGGAAGGAGAGCCCACCACCTCCCGAGGAAGCCTGTTCCACTGAGGAACTGCTCTAAACTCAAAGATACCTCCCCCTAAATTCACAAGATCTTCATTGCTGTCAGATGGCCATCTAGCCTCTGTTTAAAAACCTCCAAGGAAGGAGAGCCCACCACCTCCTGAGGAAGCCTCTTCCACTGAGAAACCGCTCTAAACTCACAAATACCTCCCCCTAAATTCACAGGATCCTCATTGCTGTCAGATGGCCCTCTAGCCTCTGTTTAAGAACCTCCAAGGAAGGAGAGCCCACCACCTCCCGAGGAAGCCTGTTCCACTGAGGAACCGCTCTAAACTCACAAACGCCTCCCCCTAAATTCACAGGATCCTCATTGCTGTCAGATGGCCCTCTAGCCTCTGTTTAAGAACCTCCAAGGAAGGAGAGCCCACCAGCTCCTGAGGAAGCCTGTTCCACTGAGGGACCGCTCTAAACTCACAAACACCTCCCCCTAAATTCACAGGATCCTCATTGCTGTCAGATGGCCATCTAGCCTTTGTTTAAAAACCTCCAAGGAAGGAGAGCCCACCAGCTCCTGAGGAAGCCTGTTCCACTGAGGGACCGCTCTAAACTCACAAACACCTCCCCCTAAATTCACAGGATCCTCATTGCTGTCAGAGGGCCATCCAGCCTCTGTTTAAGAACCTCCAAGGAAGGCGAGCCCACCACCTCCCAAGGAAGCCTGTTCCACTGAGGAACTGCTCTAAACTCACAAATACCTCCCCCTAAATTCACAGGATCCTCATTGCTGTCAGAGGGCCATCCAGCCTCTGTTTAAGAACCTCCAAGGAAGGCGAGCCCACCACCTCCCGAGGAAGCCTGTTCCACTGAGGGACCGCTCTAAACTCACAAACACCTCCCCCTAAATTCACAGGATCCTCATTGCTGTCAGATGGCCATCTAGCCTCTGTTTAAGAACCTCCAAGGAAGGAGAGCCCACCAGCTCCTGAGGACGCCTGTTCCACTGAGGGACCGCTCTAAACTCACAAATACCTCCCCCTAAATTCACAGGATCCTCATTGCTGTCAGAGGGCCCTCTAGCCTCTGTTTAAGAACCTCCAAGGAAGGAGAGCCCACCAGCTCCCGAGGAGGAAGCCTGTTCCACTGAGGAACCGCTCTAAACTCACAAATACCTCCCCCTAAATTCACAGGATCCTCATTGCTGTCAGAGGGCCATCCAGCCTCTGTTTAAGAACCTCCAAGGAAGGCGAGCCCACCACCTCCCGAGGAAGCCTGTTCCACTGAGGAACTGCTCTAAACTCACAAACACCTCCCCCTAAATTCACAGGATCCTCATTGCTGTCAGAGGGCCATCCAGCCTCTGTTTAAGAACCTCCAAGGAAGGCGAGCCCACCACCTCCCAAGGAAGCCTGTTCCACTGAGGAACTGCTCTAAACTCACAAATACCTCCCCCTAAATTCACAGGATCCTCATTGCTGTCAGAGGGCCCTCTAGCCTCTGTTTAAGAACCTCCAAGGAAGGAGAGCCCACCAGCTCCCGAGGAGGAAGCCTGTTCCACTGAGGAACCGCTCTAAACTCACAAATACCTCCCCCTAAATTCACAGGATCCTCATTGCTGTCAGAGGGCCATCCAGCCTCTGTTTAAGAACCTCCAAGGAAGGCGAGCCCACCACCTCCCGAGGAAGCCTGTTCCACTGAGGAACTGCTCTAAACTCACAAACACCTCCCCCTAAATTCACAGGATCCTCATTGCTGTCAGAGGGCCATCCAGCCTCTGTTTAAGAACCTCCAAGGAAGGCGAGCCCACCACCTCCCAAGGAAGCCTGTTCCACTGAGGAACTGCTCTAAACTCACAAACACCTCCCCCTAAATTCACAGGATCTTCATTGCTGTCAGAGTGCCATCCAGCCTCTGTTTAAGAACCTCCAAGGAAGGAGAGCCCACCACCTCCCAAGGAAGCCTGTTCCACTGAGGAACTGCTCTAAACTCACAAATACCTCCCCTAAATTCACAGGATCCTCATTACTGTCAGAGGGCCATCTAGTGTCTGTTTAAAAACCTCCAAGGAAGGAGAGCCCACCACCTCCCGAGGAAGCCTGTTCCACTCAGGAACTGCTCTAAACTCACAAACACCTCCCCTAAATTCACAGGATCCTCATTGCTGTCAGATGGCCCTCTAGCCTCTGTTTGAAAACCTCCAAGGAAAGAGAGCCCACCACCTCCCGAGGAAGCCTGTTCCACTGAATCGTGATCTCCTGTATACTTGCTGGGCATGTTTAGCCTGGACAGGAGATGACTGAGAGGTGACATGATCACCATCTTCAGGTACTTGAAAGGTTCAGATAGAAGATGGTGCAGAATTGTTTTCTGTGGCCCCAGAAGGTAGTACCAGAACCAATGGGTTGAAATTAAATCATTTTCTGACTCAACATTAGAAAGAACTTCCTGACGGTTAGAGCAGTTTCTCAGTGGGACAGGCTTCCTCGGGAGGTGGTGGGCTCTCCTTCCTTGTAGGTTAAACAGAGGCTGGATTGCCATCTGACAGCAATGAGGATCCTGTGAATTTAGGGGGAGGCAGAGGTGGAATTCTAGCAGGAGCTCCTTTGCATATTAAGCCACACCTCCACGATGTAGCTAATCCTCCAAGAGCTTAAAAGGCTCTTCTTTGTAAGAGGATTGGCTACATCATGGGGGTGTGGCCTAATATGCAAAGGAGCTCCTGCTAGAATTCCAGCCCTGGGGGGAGGCATTTGTGAATTTCCTGTATTGTACAGGGGGTTGGACTAGATGACCCTGCGGATCCCTTCCAACTCTATGATTCTATGAATTAATGTTTAAAACTCTAATCTGCAAGTGCACTGTTTCACTTTGTAAAAACAAAACAAAAAACCCTTACTGTTCTTTAAAACAACCTTTAAAAAACCACATCTAGACTGATTCCCTAAATTATCAAAATAAAACATAATTGGTCTTAAAAGGGCCTGAACTGTTTGGCTAAAACCGGAGACTGGCAAGCCTGCCCTTAATTAAAGCTGAGCTGGAAATCCTCAATTTAAGACAATAAGGGCAATTAGCTTTCAGGCCAAACGTTAAGCTGCCGCTGAAGGGGTGAGAGCGTTCAAATTAGCCTAAATTTCTCAGTAAACAATCCAGCTGCTGGTGGAAAATACGGAAGCCACTTAAAAGATTAATTTAGGCAGTTCCTCACGGAGAAATAGATGCCCCGTGGCAGGAAACAGCTATGTCTTCCCTCCACTTTAGCTGTTTGTGTACTTCAAAAAGGAAGGGGGGGGTTCCAGAGTTAGGCACTTTGGTGACAGAAGAATCAACACTTTGGGCTTCCCTTCCTTATGTTGACTTTATTGTTCTTTGAGGATTAGCGCTTTTTAAAACCTATGCAAACATTCCTCTTCCTCCATTTTGATAACATAATCCCTGGCATCCATGTGTTCTGTCTAGGGCGTCCATCACAGATCACTAGGTCTGTGCCACTTTAAAAAAAAAAAATAACATTTCCTGAAGTCTTGGCCCAAAATCATCCCCACATAGTTAGCCAAGCCCTACCCCTTTACCAAAATGCATCCAAAAGTTGCTAAATGCTTGCCATAGAGCCAGTTTGGTGTAGTGGTTAAGTGCGTGGACTCTTATTTGTGAGAACCGGATTTGATTCCCCACTCCTCCGCTTGCAGCTGCTGGAATGGCCTTGGGTCAGCCATAGCTCTCATAGGAGGTATCCTTGAAAGGGCAGCTTTTGTCAGAGCTCTCCCAGCCCAACCTACCTCACAGGGTGTTTGTTGTGGGGGGGAGGGAAGGTAGAGGAGATTGTGACCGCTCTGAGACTCTGAGATTCAGAGTATAGCACGGGATATAAATCCAAAATCAACTTCTTCTTCTTCTGGTGGTTACCATCAAACCCCTCTTTGGGTTCTCCACAAACTATGAACAAAGTCTGTGTCCAGCGGCCCCTTTACGAGCAACAAAGTTTAATTCTGTGCATAAACTATCATTTGCACACACACTGCTTCTTTGGTATCTGAAGAAGTGTGCACATACAGGAAAGCTGATACCCAGAATTAAAGATTTAAACAAAAATTAAAATAAAACATGATTCATACATTAGCACTTGTTGGTCTTAATGGTGCTTTCTTTGTATCTCTCTCACGTGATCCAGGGAACTGGGCAAAGGAAGCTCTGGCTCTTTCCTTCCTTTCCCAGAGGACCAGGAGGGGGAGGAGCCTCAGCCAATAGGCGGAAGAGAGGCTCGGCTCAGTAGCTCTGCTGTGCGATTGAGAGGGCCTGGCAAAACAAGCTTTCCCTCCCCCACCCTTCCTCCCCAAGGGAGGAGCCTCAGCCGATGGAGAAAATAGAAGCTTTGCTCTGTAGCTCCTGTGCAACTGAGCAAGCCTGGCAAAGCAAGCTGTGATGCAGAAGGAAGTAAAAGAGAGAGAGGGAAAAGGAAGCAGATGACAGCCAGTTGCTCAGGGGCCTGATAGGAGCCCTCTGGGGGCCTGTTTTGGCCCCTGGGCCATATGTTTGACACCCCTGGCTTAACAGATCATGTACTGGCACAACCAGGGGTGGCATTCTAGCAGGAGCTTCTTTGCATATTAGGCCACACACTCCTGATGTAGCCAATCTTCCTGGAGCTCACAAGGCTCTTTTCTGTAAGCTCTTGGAGGATTGGCTACATCAGGGGTGTGTGGCCTAGTATGCAAAGGAGCTCCTGCTAGAATTCCACCCCTGGGCACAACCAATTCAGAACTAAAAGAACAAGAACAACTGGGAAATTTTCTGCTAAACAGAAACATTAGATTCCAGTTCAGTAGTACCTCAGAGACGAGTGAGTGTTTCAGGGTACAAGTTTTCAAGAAGTTTTCAAGAAAGCCTGTTTGTATGAAACTCTTCTTTGTCTCCACGGTGCTACTGAACTTGAATCTATCTGTTCTCTTGCAGACAGCCACCCCTGGAAACTAAACAGAAAAGTTACCAAACTATTATAAATGGAACATAATATTTCTCACAGGGAGAGAGCAAAGCCTATTAAACCCTTTTTTTTTAAAAAAAAAATTAAGATTACAATAGTTAAAAGATTTGTCAACAAAATGTATTTTGAACTTTGGTGTTTTAAAGCTCACTTTTGTTTCCCCTCAAGGGCAGGATTCCCTTTCTCGTTTTTTCGTTCTGGCTGCTTCCTTTCCGGAGGGGGGAAATGACAAAGATAGCCTCTGTCACCATTAACACCCACCAGCTATTTTCTGGAACGGATTTTGAAAACGGCTATATTCTGAGTGACCAGCAGATGGCAAGGTGAGAGTGCTGAAGGGAACGTCCAGTCCCTGATTTAAAAAAAAACAAAACTCCAACATGACCATGAGATCTACAATCTATACCAGGGGTGACAAACATGCAGTTCGGGGGCCGAATCAGGCCCCCAGAGGGCTCCTATCAGGCCCCGAGCAACCGGCTGTCATCTGCTTCCTTCTCCCTCTCTCTTGCTTCCTTCTGCATAACAGGCTTGCTCAGGAGTTACAGAACAAAACCTCTATTTTCTCCATTGGCTGAGGCTCCTCCCTGGGGAAGGAAGGAAAGAGCCAGAGCTTCCTTTGCCCAGTTGCCTGGACCCTATGAGAGAAATACAAAGAAATCATCCTTAAGACTGAGTGCTAATGTTTTAAGCATTTTTAATATATATATATATATTTTTGTTTGTCTGTGTTCTTTATAAAATTTATATCTCTGCTACCTAATCTTAAATAGGTACACAGATGGCCCAGCCCAGCAAGGTCTCATTTATGTCAGATCTGGCCCTCATGAGTTTGACACCCCTGATTTATGCCCTATTTACATGCAAACACACAGACAAATTCCTAATCCAAATGACCTTTTGTTTGTACGTAAGTAGAAGAAATCTTGAAAAGCAGGATAGAATGACAGATCCTGAATCACATCTTAAGACTGCAAGATTAAAGATTCTACGGATTCACCCCAAAATCTGGCTGTTTGAAGCACAGACTTTTTTTTTTAAAGTATGTGCTCTGAAGCTCCGCTTTAAACCCCTCCTGCTATGAGACTGCACTTGTGTTAGTTTGCGACAGATCTTCTTTCTCGCTGCTCGCAACGGTGGTAGAAGGCAAACAAAAAGTCTCTCTTTTTCTAAAGGGAATATCGCCGCTTTCTGCTTACAATATGTTTGTTCTCTGTGTTTTAAGGACACAGAGCTACCGAGACATGCACTTTAGTTTCCCTTTGGGATAACAGAGGTTCACTGTTGAATCGGGTTTCTCTTAAGTTTTGCTGGTGCCAATGAGACACAGCCCCTGGCCAATGAGGAGACTGTTACTAAGGTTAAGCGACGTAGGTCGGTAAGATTTTTCCTGGTCATGAAATCAAAGACCACAGTCTTTGCAAAACCAGACAGACTAGCAAAAATGATTTGCTTCTGGTAAAACCAAAAGCCCCCCCCCCCCCCCCCCGGATTGCCTTTTCTAACATTTTTGGCCCTGAAATTTCTGCACTAGGAAACAGATGTTTGCATTTCACTACCTACATGCAAACACCTTGTAGGAAATCATTTTTATACAAGTCTCAGTAGATCCCACATCACTTTGCAGATGGGCCTTTCTCTCTCTCCCATCTCCTGGGGGAAAAAAATCACAAGCATTTCCCATCATAAGGAAAGAAAAAGAAATTAAAAGTGTGCGGCCTGCTCCAGATGACAATATGAGAGCTGCAAGAAGAAATTGGGGAAATTGTTTGCCCTTCAACACCTATAAAGCAGCTCGGCTCTCATAAGAAGGTAACAAGAGCCCTGCTGGATCAGACCAGTGGTCCATCCAGTCCAGCATCCTGTCTCACACAGGGTCTCAATCAATTCCTCTGGAGGGCCAGCAACAGAGCAGAGTCCGAGATCTTCATTAGAATATCAGAAAAGCCCTGCTGGATCAGACCAGTGGTCCATCTAGCCCAGCGACCTGTCTCACACCGTGGCCAACCAGTTCATCTGGGGGGGCCAACCACAGGGTATAGAGGCTGGGTGAGATCAGTGAGGGTCCATCTAGTACAGGATCCTCTCTCACAGGCCAACCTGTCCCTCTGGAGGGCCAACAACAGAGCAGAGAGTCCGAGGCTTTCATTAGAACATCAGAAGAGCCCTGCTGGATCTGACCAGTGGTCCATCTAGCGCAGCGACCTGTCTAACACCATGACCAAACCAGTTCCTCTGGAGGGTCAACAACAGGCCATGGAGGCCGAGGCCTTCATTAACAACAGGTTAACAACAAGAGATGAGAAGACCTCATTTTGGGATGGAGGTCACAGGAGCAGAACTCCAGAAGCTCTAAATTTTATTGTGTTCTTTCTTTCTTACCCCACTCCACTTGCTTTCTGGGCTCCATTGTTCAAACCCCCCTGTGAGAATTTTGCTGACCTCTAAGATTTGACAAACTTTCTAATATTTTTCCCTACCTCCCCCCAAAAACGCTGGAGATTGAACTAGTCAGGACTGGAATCTCTTGTTAAGGCAAAACAACTCTGCTTTTCTACAGCTGGTGTTAAAAATGGTGGGTGGGAGAAATGGCCACCCATTCTTGAAGCAAAGACTCCCATGGAAAGTCACCACTGAGAGGGGGTTTTGGAGGTTTTCATCCAAAGGACCAGGGTTAGGTCAAAGCTTGGAATAATGGTTTTTTTCCGACCGCAAAAAAAAGTGCGGCCTCTTGAATTAATCAGAAATGAGAATTTTTGGCAGATACGTCCCAGGTTTCTGACAGTTAGATTTATTGCAAGGGATGGAATAAGTAGTTTGATAACACCCAATTCGCAATAGTCCAGGCCTCTGGGGCCCCTCAAGAGAGTTTTATTAAAAGTGACAGATGAGGAGGGTTATGAACGGCGAAGAGGGAGGAGGAACTCGGACTCAAATTTCCTTCAACTGCCATACTCTTGTACGAGGCCCCAGTTTGGTCTGACCCCTCGCTGCCTAACCTCCGCTTGTTTCATGGCATTTAGTCCAGCCGAAGAGGAAAGGAAATTAAAAAATTTGTTCACCGTTACGTAACATGGCTCCACACCGGTATGAATAAATAACCTCTAGTCCTCAGAATTACGGTGTTCACACTCAGCTCTGCAGTTAATCCCAAGGGTTTGCTACACTTCTAAATTCAACATTTTCTTAGACCGAGGGCCAGAAAATTGAATTACGAACACAAGCGGCCAAGTTCGAAGTAAGCTCGGGAGAACGACTGTCAGAACAGACTTGGATTTATGCAATCGCAGAGACGTATGTCACTCAACAGATGAGTCCCGTGGCGCAGAGTGGTAAAGCTGCAGTACTGCAGTCCAAGCTCTGCTCACGACCTGAGTTCGATCCCGGCGGAAGCTGGGTTCGGGTAGCCGGCTCAAGGTTGACTCAGCCTCCCATCCCTCCGAGGTCGGTAAAATGAGTCCCCGGCTTGCTGGGGAGAAAGTGTAGATGATTGGGGAAGGCAACGGCAAACCACCCCGTAACAAAAAGTCTGCCAAGAAAATGTCGTGATGTGCTGCTACCCCATGGGTCGGTAACAACTGCTCGCACAGGACTACCTTTGCCTTTATGTTACTCAACACGTACAGGGTTTGGGACCTCGCCCTGCCATTTTAGATTAAAGATATTCCTACAGATTAAGCATATAAGTAACTTGGCATGACAGTGAAGAAGTGTCTGAAATAAACTGAACTGAAATGCCAAGGGAGGTAAATTTGACAGAACCTATGTCTGGGTGCTCTCAAGGGCCAAACTGAAAGTCAGTGTGGCGTAGTGGTTAAGAGCAGCCGATTCTAATCTAGAGAACCAGGTTCGATTCCCCACTCCTCCTCCACAGGCAGTGGCTGGATGACCATGGGTCAGTCCCATCTATCTCAGAGCTGTTCTCTCAAGAGCCGTTCTCTCAGAGCTCCCTCAGTCCCGCCGACCTCATAGGGTGTCTTTTGTGGGGAGAGGAAGGGAAAGGAGATTGTAAGCCGCTCTGAGACTCTGAGTGAAAGGCTGAAATAAATCCAATAATCCCTCCTCCTCCTCCATGTGACAGCGTCCTCGTGGCCGCACATACGGTTGCAAAGTCCTCTTCAAGCCCCGGTGGGGGACATTTGCGTGTGATGAAATGACATCACCCAGAAGTGACGTAATCAAAATGGTGGTGCACACACTGGCTGCTCTAGGCGTTTCCAGGAAAACTTAATGGTTTTCCCAGATGCTCTAACCATTTGGGAGGTTAAAACTCTATGCTACTTATTGTACCATAGAGTTTTACCTCCCAAATGGCTAGAGCGTCCAGGAAAACCATAGAGCTTTCCCGGAAATGCCTAGAGCGGCCCCACATGTGCGCCACCATTTTGATGGCATCACTTCCGGGTGATGTTATTGCGCCGGCGACGCAGGGGGAGGTTCCCCCCGCTGGCCCAATGTGGGCCGGTGGGTTGGGAACCTCCGGGGTGCGGGAATCCCCACCCGGACCGGGGCTTGGCAGCCCTACCGCCACAAGAACACAGTTGCCATTTCAAAATGTCTGCAGAGTGGTGTTCTTGTCTCCCCCCTTCTGAATGCTGAAACAGCCATGGCGGAGTGGAGGGGCCCAATTAGGCCCTTGTGACATTTTTAAAATCTTTTAAAATGGTGGAGGCGTCCTTCTAGTAGTCATGCAGGGCTTTTTTTTTTTTTTAGCAGAAATGCGTACGAAAGCAGTTTCGGGTGGCACGGCATCAGGGGGAGTGGCCTAATATGCAAATGAGTTCCTGCTGAGCTTTTTCTACAAAAAAAGCCCTGTGTGAAACAATGGTGGTGTCAGGGTATGTGGCCTAATATGCAGATCAGTTCCTGCTGCGCTTTTTCTACAGAAAAAAGCCCCGCTGTCATGTTTAGTTTGGCCCTTTCTTATCAAAAAAGTTAAAAATGGTAAAACAATTCCAGAGCCTCATTAACCATAGGTAGGATAATTATGCCTTGGTTAGGGGATCCAGTGTAGTGGAGACGTTATAGGGCTGGAATAGCATCTGGGAGACCCGGTTTCAAATCCCGACTCTGCTGTACAGCTTGCTGGGAAACATTAGCCTAGTTGCACCCTTGGCTTAACCTACCTCACAAGGTTGTTGTCAGGATAAAAGGAGGATAATAAACATATGGGATGCAAGATGCCAACAGTGCAATTAAGCTGGTCTACTCAGATGCCTACTCAATGGGGCTTACTCCCAGGAAAGTTCTCCTAGGGTTGTACTAGGATCAATTTATTTCAAACATTTTATACTGCTTTTCTGTTCAAGTAGCCCCCTCCCTTCAAGATGGCAGACATCAAACATTACAACATCAAAAACATTTAAAAGATGGTATATATACCCAAGACTTCTTTGTAGCAGGAACTCCTTTGTACATTAGGCCGCACACCCTCGATGTATCCAATCCTCCTGGAGCTTACAGTAGGCCCTGTACTAAGAGCCCTGAAAGCTCTTAGAGGATTGGCTACATCAGAGAGGTGTGGCCTAATATGCAAAGGAGTCCCTGCTACAAAAAAATCCCTGTATATACCATAATTCAATAAAACAATATAATGATTCAATAAAGAAATAATTCAAGTAAAACATATGGAGGCTAATAACAGTTATTTTTTTTTGGGGGGGGGGGGGAGGCATGCCAAATAAAACGAAACGAAACTTTACCCACAGGCGGAAGACAAGAATAAAGGGAGACAGACAAACTGGAGCATAAAAGACTATCCGTTTTTAGGTTACCACTGCTTCTGCCTCTTTTTTCTGCTCTCTCTCCCACATGCACAACCCCCTACACCAGGAGTCCCCAACGTGGCACCTGTGAACACCATCTGTACAGAGACTTTTATTGGCATATCAACAATCACAAAATGGATAAAACATCTTCTCATAGTATGATGCCCGCCAACAACTTTCTTGGTTCTTGCCCAGTGCTTTTTAAAAGTGGGCCGATCCAGGTGGGGATGTTGCCCAGTAAGGCTTCTGATTGGCTGCTGGGCATCTGATTGGCTGTGCAGATCTTTAAAAACATTGCCTTGGCAGGGCTGTGGCCACTGCAGAAGGACCTTCGCTGTATAAGTGAAAGCAAGCGATGGCAGCCATTCTGTGGCTGGCTCCATCTCCCGGGGCAGCCATTTTGTGGTTGGCTCTGCCTCCTGCGGCAGCCATTTTGCGGCCGCACCTACTGCACTGTGTCGGGATTCCACAGGTGCCCACTGGCTCAAGGAGGCTGGGGACCCCTGCCCTGCCCTCTAAAGGAGCCTCAACACTTCTCAAAGTCTGAAATCTCTTACCTCCAATGTTCTGAATGATGATTGTGCAGGCCACAAGAATCTACCAAAAAAAAGCAAACTGTGTTAAGAAAGGCGATCTCAACCAGGGTTGCTAATCTCCAGATGCGACATGGTGATCTCCCAGAATTACAGTTTCTCTCCAGACTACAGAAATCAGTTTCTCTGGGGAAAATGTCTGCTTTGGAGGGTGGGCTCTATGACGTTAACGCCCTCCCCTCCTCAAACTCCGCCCCCCCCCAGGGTCCCCATCCAAAATCTCCAGGAGTTTCCCAACCTAGACCTGACAACCCGACAGTCCCAACAAACCCTAACAAACAAACCCTAACAAACCGTACACCAGTTTGGTGTAGTGGTTAAGTGTGCGAACTCTTATCTGGGAGAACCGGGTTTGATTCCCCACTCCTCCACTTGCACTGCTAGCATGGTCTTGGTCAGCCATAGCTCTGGTAGAGGTTGTCCTTGAAAGGGCAGCTGCTGTGAGAGCCCTCTCAGCCCCACCTACCTCACAGGGTGTCTGTTGTGGGGGGGGGAAGAAGATATAGGAGATTGTAAGCCGCTCTGAGTCTCTGATTCAGAGAGAAGGGCAGGGTATAAATCTGCAATTCTTCTTCTTCTTCTTCTAACTTGCAGCTTCAAAATCAGGCCGCAGAACTGATCAAACAAACACTAAAAGGGAAGCGGCTGAGCACGCTTGAGTGTGTGACAGAAAAGAACCGTGAGGTGGCATGCGGCCAGCTGAGGTCAGGCAGCGAAGGATCAGAACCATAAAGGCAAACTATTCCTATTAGTGTCATTTCCTTCTGTGGGAGGGAGGGATGGAGATTGGATTTATACCCTGCAAGTGGAGGAGTGGGGAATCAAACCTGGTTCTCCCAGGTAAGAGTCCGCACACTTCACCGCGACACCAAACTGGCTCTCAGTTTGAAACTAAGGCAACCCCTCAGCGGGGTTTCAAGGTAAGGAACAAGCAGAGGTGGTTTGCTATTGCCTGCCTCCGTGTATCAACCCTTGCTGTTCTCCCATCCAAGTACCAAACAGGCGAGCCTTTGGCCCACGGGGGAGGGGGCACTGCCCTCTGACTTTTGGGACAGGCCTCTGACTTCCAGGGGGGCCTCCAGGGTACAGCCTGCTTCCCCCCCCCCTTTTTTTGACAGAAAAAAGCTTATGAGAAGCGGAAAGCTGCGCAGTGGATGGGAAAGAACGCCCCCCCCCCCTTTTAATATCCTGGCAACGCCAACCCTGCTCAGCTTCTAAGATGTGATGAGATCAAGCTAGTTTGACTCGTCCAGGTCAGGCCACTGGAACTATAACAATAATTGCAGGCCACAAGCCACTCGTGGACGACCCAAAGGGTTTCCAAGGCAAGAGGTGAGCAGAAGGGGTTCGCCGTTGCTTTCCTCTGCATAACAACCCAGGTCTTCTTTGGTGGTCTCCCATCCATGGACTAATCAGGGCTCACCCAGCTTAGCTTCCGAGTTCTGATGAGTTCAGGCTGGGTTGGACTACGGACTTAAAAAATCAAAACAGAGGATTACGTAAGAAAAACAGGGAGAGCAAGTTGGTTAATTACCTTTCCCGGTGAGCCAAAGGCAAAGAGGCCGAGATCTTCATAAGAAGTGACGGCTATTTAGGAGGAAGAAAGTAATTCTGAGATGTGGCACAGATTCAAGCCACGAATATATAAGGCAGTCATGCTTACAGATCTGACCCATTTAATCTTTGTTCCGCCACCCCCCTTCCCCAAACACCAATATAAGGACCATAAATACATGTTGGAAAATTATATTACTATTAAATTTAGTAGGAATTAACCAAGGAGCATAATTCGGGATTCTAATTTCCAGGTCTCATTTTGGGCAGGAACTCACCGGAGCAAAGCTCCAGAACCTCTAAATTTTATTGTGCTCTCCTCTTTCTTTCTTACTCCCCCAGCCCATATTTGCTTCAGGCCCCATTCATTGTTCAACCCCCCTGTGAGAATTTGGCTGGACACTAAGATCTGACAAACTTTCTAATGTTTCCCCCCACAAAAAATGGGGAAAATAACCAAAACATATATAAAGCAGAGAGATATCTTCATCACATCACAGTGGCCACATAGGAGAAAGTCATTTAAGAAGTGCGATGGCAGTAAAGTTTTACTGTAACAGTTTTAATTCAAGAAGCATTTTAAGGTAGATACTGAGCTGATATAGCTTAGCACCCCTTCTGGTGATGTCAGGGGGTGTGTGGCATATGCAAATGAGTTGTGCTAATGAGCTCCGGCACCTCTTTTTCTATGAAATGGCCCCTACTGATTTCACACCAAAATCATGTCTCATGTTCCCCAAAGAACAGGATTTTCAGGAGCATTTGGGATGATTGTGAACGGAGGGAGCCAAGGAAATTATGTCTGTTTTTATGGCCTATGTTTTAATGCTGGGATGGGTTTTTAAAGCTGGATTTTAATTAACACCTTTTAATGTTTTAGAGCAGGGATGGCCAAACTCACTTAATGTGAAAGCCACATGGAATAAGTGTCAGAGGTTTGTGAGCTGCAAGACAGGGACATCAGATATTTGAGAGAGGGAGGGAGGGATCAACAACTGCTCTCTAAGGTCTCAGGTGGACCAAAGTCTCTGCTACCTGAGATGTTTTTTTAACTACCTGCTGTACTTGTAAGACACGCCCTGTGCTTTACAGCTCAGCAAACACCTGCAATGGCATCAGCTCAAGACTAGCATTGTTTACTCAAAGGAAGGGAGGCTCGGCGAGATTACGTACATACATACACATATATTTCTCGCAGACCATTTGGTCAAAAGCAAATGGCAACGAAATTTTAAAAAATCCGTCAATAAAACAGATTTTACGGATTTTACAAAATAAACGTTTAGAATCAGCAAAGTGCACAACATAAAACATTTTCTTAAAATCCTCTCTTAAATCTAAACACTCCCAGAAGAAATGTTACAGATTCAGTAATATTGCAATTAAAAGTCTGCTCCCATTTCAACCGGCAACTAAAGACATATCTGCATATTGCAAAAAGCAGAGATATTCCTCAGCTTAACGTTGTCTCTCTTTTGTATGCAGTGTTCTGGCTGGCTGTGGTCACGGTGTAGCAGCGGTATCTCTGGCCGGGGGTCATGTCATAGAAAAAGAGGTGCTGGAGCTCATTAGCACATTTCATTTGCGTAACTCATTTGCATAGGCCACACACACCCTGACACCAGGAGGTCTGCTAAATTAGATCAGCTCAGCGTCTACCTTAAAAATGCTTCTTGGATTATAATGCTCATAATAAAACCTTACTCCCATACTTTTTAAAATTTCTTCCTCCTGTGTGGCCACAGGGGCAGGATGAAAATTTCCAAGGGTCTGCTTTATATGTTTTGGATATTTTCCCATTTTTGTGTGGGGGAAAATATTAGAAAGTTGGTCAAATCTTAGAGTTCAGCCAAATTCTCACAGACCAATTTAAAGTAGTGGTTAAGTGCGCGGACTCTCATCGAGGTTTAATTCCCCACTCCTCCCCTTACAGCTGCTGGAATGGCCTTGAGTCAGCCATAGCTATCGCAGGAGTTGTCCTTGAAAGGGCAGCTTCTGGGAGAGCCCTCTGAGCCCCACCCACCTCACAGGGTGTCTGTTGTGGGGGAGGAAGGGAAAGGAGATTGTAGGCCGCTCTGAGACTCTGTCCTTGAAAGGGCAGCTGCTGTGAGAGCCCTCTCCAGCCCCACCCACAGGGTGTCTGTTGTGGGGGAGGAAGGGAAAGGAGATTGTAGGCCACTCTGAGACTCTGTCCTTGAAAGGGCAGCTGCTGGGAGAGCCCTCTGAGCCCCACCTACCTCACAGGGTGTCTGTTGTGGGGGAGGAAGGGAAAGGAGATTGTAGGCCACTCTGAGACTCTGTCCTTGAAAGGGCAGCTGCTGGGAGAGCCCTCTGAGCCCCACCCACCTCACAGGGTGTCTGTTGTGGGGGAGGAAGGGAAAGGAGATTGTAGGCCGCTCTGAGACTGTGTCCTTGGAAGGGCAGCTGCTGGGAGAGCCCTCTCCAGCCTCACCCACCTCATACCCCACTTAACCACTGCACCAAACTGGCTCTCGAAGGACCGGACCGTAGTTGCTGTGAGAGATCTCTACCTGAGATCACGCAGAGCCACTGCCAGTCTAAATAGACAACATTGACCTTGATGAAATTACCTTCTAATTCAGTATATGGTAGCTTCATGTGTGTTCAAGTCAGGGGTGCATCTTGGTGCCCTCCCAGTTCATGGAAGCCAACAGTAAGGCCCCAACAGGCCTGGCCGATGCTTTGGATAAATCAGCATTCAGCTGACGAACGTTTGCAAAAACACACACCTCCCCGCTCTGCAGCAGCCCCAGTAACTGCAGGTTTGGGAACCTGCTTTGCAAAACTGGAACATCTTTGATAACTTCATGCAGGCACCGTAAAAGCGCAGGTCCTCCACTTACCAGTGTGAATGCACAGAGTGAGAAGAAGGAAAACAGAGTAAGCTGCGAGAACGGCAACCATCAGCAGCAACACGCTAGAACAGAACAAACAAAGGGTCAAAGTCATGCTGAGCCAGGGCTTTTTTTGGGTAGAAATACCCCAGCAGGAACTTATTTCCATATTAGGCCACACCCTCTGACATCACTTTGTTTCATACAGGGCTTTTTTTTTGTAGAAAAGGCCCAGCAGGAAACATTTGCCTCGACGGGGAGGGCGAGATATAAATGGAATAAAATAAAATATAAATAAATAAATCAGGCCACGCCCTCTGGTGCCAAGCCAGCCAGAACTGCGTTCCTGTTTAAAAAAAAAGCCCTGGGCTTAACTCTGTGTTTGTGTACAGCAGGGCTTTTTTTGTAGCAAGAGCTCCTTTGCATATTAGGCCACACCCTCCTGATGTAGCCAATCCTCCAAGAGCTTAGAGGGCTCTTTGTACAGGGCCTACTGGAAGCTCCAGGAGGATTGGCTACATCAGGAGGGTGTGGCCTAATAGGCAAAGGAGGTCCTGCTAGAATTCCTTACAGGGCTCTAAGTACAGGGCCTATTGGAAGCTCCAGAAGGATTGGCTACATCAGGGGGGTGTGGCCAAATAGACAAAGGAGGTTCTGCTAGAATTCCTTACAGGGCTTTAAGTAAAGGGCCTACTGTAAGCTCTTGGAGGATTGGCTACATCAGGGGTGTGTGGCCTAATATGCAAAGGAGGTCCTGCTAGAATTCCTTACAGGGCTCTTCATACAGGGCCTACTGGAAGCTCTTGGAGGATTGGCTACATCACGGGGGTGTGGCCAAATAGACAAAGGAGGTTCTGCTAGAATTCCTTACAGGGCTCTAAGTAAAGGGCCTACTGTAAGCTCTTGGAGGATTGGCTACATCAGGGGTGTGTGGCCTAATATGCAAAGGAGGTCCTGCTAGAATTCCTTACAGGGCTCTTCATGCAGGGCCTACTGTAAGCTCTTGGAGGATTGGCTACATCAGGGGGGTGTGGCCTAATAGGCAAAGGAGGTCCTGCTAGAATTCCTTACAGGGCTCTTAGTACAGGGCCTACTGGAAGCTCTTGGAGGATTGGCTACATCACGGGGGTGTGGCCAAATAGACAAAGGAGGTTCTGCTAGAATTCCTTACAGGGCTCTCAGTACAGGGCCTACTGGAAGCTCCAGGAGGATTGGCTACATCAGGGGGTGTGGCCTAATATGCAAAGGAGGTCCTGCTAGAATTCCTTACAGGGTTCTAAGAACAGGGCCTACTGGAAGCTCTTGGAGGATTGGCTACATCAGGGGTGTGTGGCCTAATATGCAAAGGAATTCCTGCTACAAGAAAAGCTCTGATATAGACTCATGGCGACCCCAGTAAGGGGCTTTCGTGGCAAGTGAGAAGCAGAGGTGTTTTGCCATCACTTTCCTCTGCAGAGGCTTCCTTTGTGGCCTCCCTTCCCAAGTGCTGACTGTGCTTAGCTTCCAACATCTAACAAGATTGGGCTATAGCAGGGGTGGCCAAACTTGCTTGACATAACAGCTTCACAGAATAAATGACAGATGTTTGAGAGCTGCAAGACATGAATGTCAGATGTTTGAGAGAAGGCAGGAAGGAAAATATATGGGATGGAAAATGAAGGTAAAGGTAGTCCCCTGTGCAAGCACCAGTCGTTTTCGACTCTGGGGTGACGTTGCTTTCACAATGTTTTCACGGAAGACTTTTTATGGGGTGGTTTGCCATTGCCTTCCCCAGTCATCTACACTTTCCCCCCAGCAAGCTGGGGACTCATAAGGATGGATGAAAGGCTGAGTCAACCTGGAACCGGCTCCCTGAATCCAGCTTCTGCTGGTATCGAACTCAGGTCATGAGCAGAGCTTAGACCTGCAGTACTGCAGCTTTACCACTCTGCGCCACGGGGTTCTTGGGATGGAAAATAGAGAGGTGGAAAGAAAGCAACTGTAACTTTAATACATTCTCCAAGCTGCCAGCTGGTTTGGCTTGGAGAAGTGATTTAAATACCGTCTCCAGGTTGGCGGGTGGGGTGGGATGGGGGCTTCAAGAGCCACACGATATGTGTGAAAGAGCCACATGTGGCTCCCGAGCCACAGTTTGGCTACCCCTGGGCTATAGCATGCTGCCTTCCCTCCCACTTAAAACAATCCACATCATATTTTAAAATGGAGAGCTGAGAGGCTATATTTTCCCAGAAATAACAACCAAAAAAAAAATCATCATAAGACAAATTTCCTCATTTTATGGCTCACATTAGCCATAAATCACTCAGTTGCTCGTTACTCAATATTTTCCATGTTCTGCTTTTCATTGACTTTTTCTGTGTGTTAAAATTAGATCGCATCATAACCATGCGTGGAGGAGGGGGGAGGCTAGAACGATTTCATACTATAAGCCAGATTCAAGGACAGTTTAGGTCAGTCGTTTTAATTTGCAACTTGTCAGTTTGCCAGCGGCGGGTGGCAGTATCTCCACCCCGCCCCCCCCCCCCCCCCCCCATGAACAGAGAACGTAAAAATGCAATCAATGTTTTGGTTTGGTGACCTATATGCCGTTCAAGGACCTGGTCTCAACTTATTGCCAACAGCGACAATGTGAATTTGCACAGTTTTGTCAGACAGAAATGTGACATAGGAAGGAAAAATGAGGATTTTCTCTCTGGGAATAACAAAAAATCTTTTTTTGGAACATGATGAAAATGCAGCTGAGCTGGAGAAGAAGACTGTAGATTTATACCCTGCCCTTCTCTCTGAATCTCCCTTATCTTCTTCCCCCACAACAGACACCCTGTGAGGTGGGTGGGGCTGAGAGAGCTCTCCCAGAAGCTGCCCTTTCAAGGACAACCCTGTGAGAGCTATGGCTGAGCCAAGGCCATTCCAGCAGGTGCAAGTGGAGGAGTGGGGAATCAAACCCGGTTCTCCCAGATAAGAGTCTGAGCACTTAACCACTACACCAAACTGGCTCTCAAACTGTTGGTACACTGAGCTCAGGGTAGCCTAAGCCGGCTGGCAGAGGCTCCCTTGTGTCTTGGCAGATGATGGAGCTTTGCTAACACTTCTGGCCTGAGATCCTTTACCTCCTGAACTGAAGAACTGAAAGTGAGACATATTTCCCTGAGTAGCGTCTTGTGATTTTAGCTGATGACCAGTCTCTGGTGATCAGCAAGGCATTCTTTTGGGTTGTAAGAAAAAGAGCATTTTTTCCTTTAAAGTCAGCAGTTCCGCGCATCTAGCTGACTTGCTTTTTCAGCGATAAGATGGGCCAATAATCCTAAATAGGGAGACAGAGTTAGGCTTGAAGTTCACATGACCGAGTGTTTCACACCTGCACAACGCAAGAGACTGCCTTTCTCCAAGCCTTTTGCAAACCTGACCACTGGCAAAGAGTGCCTTCTTCATCACACCATTTCTATGCTAGGCCCACGCAGAGGGTTGTCACCTCCAAGTCACCTGGAGATTTGGGGGCGGAGCCTGAGGAGGGCAGAGTTTGAAGCAGAGAGGGACTTCAATAGGACATAATGCCATTGAGTCCACCTTCCAAAGAGTCCGTTTTCTCCAGGTGAACTGATCTCTGGAGCAGTAGAAAAGGAGGAGGAGGAGATGATGTTGATGATGATATTGGATTTATATCCCGCCCTATACTCTGAATCTCAGAGTCTCAGAGCGGTCACAATCTCCTTTACCTTCCCCCCCAGCCCCAACAGACACCCTGTGAGGTGGGTGGGGCTGACAGAGCTCTCACAGCAGCTGCCCTTTCAAGGACAACCTCTGCCAGAGCAATGGCTGACCCAAGGCCATTCCAGCAGGTGCAAGTGGAGGAGTGGGGAATCAAACCCGGTTCTCCCAGATAAGAGTCCACACACTTAACCACTACACCAAACTGGCAAGAGTCCAGTAGCACCCAAGAAGAAGAAGAAGAATTGCAGCCTCTGTTTAAAAACCTCCAGGGAAGGAGAGCACACCACCTCCAGAGGAAGCCCGTTCCACTGAGGAACCGCTCTAACAGTCAGGAAGTTCTTCCTAATGCTGAGCCAGAAACTCTTCTGATTTAATCTCAACCCACTGGTTCTGGTCCTACCTTCTGGGGCCACAGAAAACAATTCCGCACCATCCTATATGACAGCCCTTCAAGGACTTGAAGATGGTGATCATATCACCTCTCAGCCGCCTCCTCTCCATGTGCTAGGTATGTACTAGGTCTCTCCGAGTACTTAAAACAAAAATTGATGTTAAAAGCGTACCTAAAGCCAATGATTCCCGTCTTCGCCATGGCGTACGCTAATCCAAGAATCCCACTTCCCATGATAGCGTTCATTAGATTAAACACCGAGAAACCAAAGGAAGCGCCGGGAGACGAATGATTCAGTGGTCTCTGCAAAAGTTTGAACAAAACAAAGAGTTAACATGAATTCTTCACTTGTGGGAAAACCATCATAAAAAACAGTCCAAACACTGATGAAAAGCCATTTTGCTTCTTATGTGCAGACTCCCAAATAACTTTAAAAGCACGCCTATCAAACAACAGAAGCTGCTGCTATTAAGAGCAGCCCATTTGGGATATGTACTTAAATTACATTCCATTATATCTTGAAGACTAACAGCAGTTTTGAAGAAAACAGATGCTCCCCTAAAGAGCTTGCAAGGCAGGAAAGACAATAAGGATCAGTGAAGCCCAGATCTAAAGCAGGGGTGGCCAAACTTGCTTAAAATAAGAGCCACATGGAATAAACGTCAGACGTTTGAGAGCCACAAGTCATGAACGTCAGATCTTTTGAGAGCCGCAAAACGGGGGAGGGACGGGTGGAAGGAAAGCAACTTTAACTTTAAAAGCCTATCCCAAGCCACCAGCTGACTTGGAGAAGTGATTTAAAGAGACTAATGCCTTCTCCAAGCCAGCTGATGGGTTGGTGGGGGCTTCAAGAGCCACATAATATGTGTGAGAGAGTCATGCGCAGCTCTTGAGCCAGTTTGGCCACCCTTGTTCTAAATACTGTTGACTGTTGTTCTGGCAAGCCAAAATAAAGAAAAAAATAACTCTGAAGATTTTAAAGGGTTAGACTAATCAATTCTGCGGGGTGGGGGTGGGGGAAACGTATGTATGATGGTTAAAACACACGACACAATTCGATTCCCAGAGCTAAGAATCACAAAGCACATCAAACCATTGTTTCAGAAGGGGCACGAAGAAACAAGAAACTGACCCAGGTTTCCCCTGAGCCAGAGCGATTTATCTGATCACCTATATCTCAAAATAAACAGTCTTACTGATAGAGCCAGAGCGTCTTTGCTCCAAGGAACTGTGGAGAACAATGCAGACCGATTTACAATCACATTTCGGGGAGACAGACAACACAGAGTTCAACAGACGCAAGAACACTTGAGGTAATCTATAACAGGATGGTTCCTTAGATCCTAAGCAGGGTGTATCCGACAGGGAATTCGCATCCAGAGAAGCACAGATCTTGGGAACGCCAGATTTGTAAGATGGGGGACAACCTGATTTACTCTCCAGAACTCCCAGATAATACAAATGATGCGTTGACCATTTCACTGGAGACTTCCATGGGACTCAAGTGAGGTCTGTTCCACATGAAATGTGGAACATAGCAGGAGTCAAGTCGTACCTTTAAAACCAACAACGTTTTATTCAGAATGTAAGCTTTCGTGTGCTAGAAGCACACTTCATCAGACAATAGGATGGAATGACAAGCGGTCCTAAATACAGAGAAAGTGGGCAGTGAATTAGTATGCGAAATCCTGGAGATGTTTGTTAGCAGATTAAAAGAAGCACAATTTGGGGTCTGGTGATAGTTAGTTTTACGTTAACTGGGCTGCATCAACAACTGACGAAGTGTGCCTTCCAGCACACGAAAGCTTACATCCTGAATAAGTTTGTTGGTCTTAAAGGTGCCACTGGACTCCTGCTTTGTTCTCTCGCTTCAGGCCAACACGGCTGCCCACTTGGATCAATCCACATGAAATTTTTTATTTATTTATTTATTTATTACTTTATATTTATATCCCGCCCTCTCCGCAAGCGGACTCAGGGCGGCTTACAATATCATAAAAACAATCAATTTCATAAAACATATAAAACCATAATACATTTATCAGGTTAAAAACTATTACGATATCTCAGTCTAGTCTGGCGGTATTAGGTTCTGACTATGACCACCAGCTTCTGTAGGATGTCCGGTGGCAGCCCATTTTCAGTCAACCAGAAAAGCCTGCCTGAACAGTTCGGTCTTACAGGCCCTGCGGAACGCCGACAAATCCCGCAGGGCCCTTATAGCTTCTGGGAGGGTGTTCCAGAGTTCTGGTGCTGCCACCGAGAAGGCCCTAGATCTTGTTGCGGATAACCTGGCTTCTTTTGGGCCAGGGGCGGACAGCAGATTTTTTGTCCCTGATCGCAGTGCTCTCTGGGGGATATATGGGGAGTCAGAGGAAGATTCACAGTTTAAGCAATTCCCCTCCCCTTAAATTTGCCATTAAAAAGGGGGGCGTGTTTCTGGAGCTCTACGGAGTGTCTATGGAATGGGGCCATTATACTCCAGCTTGGGAAGCTCCTGGAGATTTGGGGGCAAAGCCAGGGGAAGGAGAGAAGGAATTTCAGCAGGAATCGACAGCGACAGAGTCCCCTCTCCAAAGTAGCCATTTTCTCCAAAGGGGAATGATTTCCGTTGTCTGAAGATCAACTGTAATGCCGGGAGAGCTCCAGGCCCCACCTGGAAGTTGGCAACCACATACCATTAATAGGATTGGTTCATGCCAATGGTTTGATTCCAGATAAGGCAGTTTGATGGGTTCAAGGGGAAAGGTTCTAGCCTAGGCTTTTGCATGCCAAACTAACCCCCTTAGCACTAACCATAGTAAGCTTAATTAAACAGGGGTTGGTTGCATGGTGACCAAACTGCGCCAATGTGTGTTTGGCACAGATGAGATCTGAACCATGGTATGGCGCACTGGCTCAACAGCGTGGTAAAATGCTGAGTTGCTTTGCTATTGGGAGGTACTATATTAGGGGTGACCAAATTTCCTTTAATGTAAGAGCCACATAGAATAAACGTAGGAAGGAAGGAAGGAAGGAAGGAAGGAAGGAAGGAAGGAAGGAAGGAAGGAAGGAAGGAAGGAAGGAAGGAAGGAAGGAAGGAAGGAAGGAAGGAAGGAAGGAAGGAGATAGATGATAGATAGATAGATAGATGGATGATAGATAGAGAGAGAGATAGAGAGATGGATGGATGATAGATAGATAGATAGATAGATAGATAGATAGATAGATAGATAGATAGATAGATAGATAGATGATAGATAGATAGATAGATGATGGAGGGATGGATGGAGGGAGGGAGGGAGGGATTTTTTTTAGCAGGAATGCACAGGAACGCAGTTCTGGCTGGCTTGGTGTCGGGGTGTGTGCCCTAATATGCAAATGAGTCCCTGCTGGGCTTTTTCTACCAAAAAAGTCCTGGATGGATAGATAGATAGATAGACAGATGATGAGGGAGAGGTGGGAAGACAGCAATTTTAACCTTAAATGCATTCTCCAAGTTGCCAACTGGCTTGGCTTGGAGAAATTTAAAGAGAGAAATGCCTTCTCTAAGTCGGCTGACGAGGCAGGGGGGCTTCCAGAGCCACACAATATATGTGAAAGACCCACATGTGGCTCCCAAGCCAGTTAGGCCACCCCTGCTCCAGAGAAACTGGTTAGCCACCATGTGAGACAGGATGCTGGACTAGAATAAAAACACTGTGGGTCTTAAAGGTGCCCCTGGAGTCCAACTTTGCCCTCCTGCTTCAGACCAAAACAGTGACCCACCCACTGGAATCTTATGTTCATCACAGACTTCTGTCTATTGAAGGGAAGGGGGTGGCAAAGCCATAGCTTGCTCATGGTGCCCAAAAACCCCAGGCTGCTCCTACACAGACCCGAAACTTCTTTAGGAAAATTTCTTCGCTGAATAAGAACATAAGAGAAGCCATGTTAGATCAGGCCAATGGCCCATCCAGTCCAACACTCTGCATCACACAGTGGCAAAAAAACCCCCAGGTGCCATCAGGAGGTTCATCAGTGGGGCCAGGACTCTAGAAGCCCTCCTACTGTGACCCCTCCAAGCACCAAGAATACAGAGCATCACTGCCCCAGACATAAGAACATAAGAGAAGCCATGTTGCATCAGGCTGATGGCCCATCCAGTCCAACACTCTGTGTCACACAGTGGCCAAAACCCCCAGGTGCCATCAGGAAGTCCACCAATGGGGCCAGGACACTAGAACCCCTCCCACTGTTGCCCCTCCCAAGCACCAAGAATACAGAGCATCACTACCCCAGACAGAGAGCTCCATCTATACTTTGTGGCTAATAGTCAGTGATGGACATAACATAAAAGAAACCTTGCTGGATCAGGCCAATGGCCCATCCAGTCGAACACTCCATGTCACACAGTGGCCAAATAAACCAGGTGCCACCAGGAGGTCCACTAGTGGGCCAGGACACTAGAAGTCCTCCCACTGTTGCCCCCCAAGCACCAAGAATGCAGAGCATCACTGCCACAGACAGAGGTTCATCTTTAATAATAGCCACTGATGGACCTCTGCTCCGTATGCTTATCCAATCCCCTCTTGAAGCTGGCTATGCTTGTAGCCGCCGCCACCTCCTACGGCAGTGAATTCCTCATGCTAATCACCCTTTGGGTGAAAAAGAACTTCCTTATATCTGTTCTAACCCGACGGCTCAGCAATTCCCAATGCCTCCAGCCGCTGGCCTGCTCTACAGGGCCATTGTAGCCTCACCACCCTAGATCTACCCACTCGACGCTTGCATGGAAATCATGATGCTTCAGAGAGGGCACTGCAAAAGGCCAGCCAAGAAGGTGAGCTCCGCAAAGCGCTTTCTCCCAGCCCCATCCCTCCCATTCTTCCCCCCTTAGGGTTGCCAAGTCCAAGTCAAGAAATATCTGGGGATTTGGGGGTGGAGCCAGGAGACACTGGGGGTGGAGCCAGGAGCAAGGTTGTGACAAGCATTATTGAACTCCAAAGGGAGTTCTGGCCATCACATTTAAAGGGACTGCATATCTTTTACATGCCACTGGAGATAATGAAGGAAAGGGGCACCTTCTTTTGGGCCGCATAGAATTGCCCTCTCTGGTCCAACCCTTTTGAAACTTGGAGGGTGTTTTGAGGAGAGACATTAGATGCTATGCTGCAAATTTGGTGCCTCTACCTCAAAAAGCAGCCCTCCCTAGAGCCCCAGATAAAACACGGATCAATTCTCCATTATACTCAATGGAAATCGGTCTCCATAGGGAATAATGGAGTGCCCAGCAGACATTTCCCTCCCCCACCCTGCTTTCTGATGACCCTGAAGCGGAGGGAGGGCCTCCAAACCAGGGGATCCCCCGCCTTCACCTGGGGATTGGCAACCCTATTAGAGTTGCCAAGTCGAATTCAAGAAATATCTAGGGACTTTGGGAGTGGAGCCAGGAACAAGGGTGTGACAAGTATTATTGAACTCAAAGGGAGTTCTGGCCATCACATTTAAAGGGACCGCACACCTTTTAAATGCCTTCTCTCCATTGGAAATAATGAAGGATAGGGGCACCTTCTTTGGGGGCTCACAGAACTGGACCCCCTGGTCCAACCCTTTTGAAACTCGGAGGGCGTTTTGAGGAGAGGCACTGGATGCTATGCTGCAAATTTGGTGCCTCTACCTCAAAAAGCAGCCCCCCCCCCCGAGCCCCAGATACCCGCAGATCAATTCACCATTATACCCAATGGAAATTGGTCTCCATAGGGAAGAATGGAGTGCCCAGCAGACATTTCCCTCCCCCCCCCCCGCTTTCTGATGACCCTGAAGCGGAAGGAGGGCCTCCAAACCGGGGGATCCCCTGCCTTCACCTGGGGATTGGCGACCCTATTAGAGTTGCCAAGTCCAATTCAAGAAATATCTAGGGACTTTGGGGGTTGAGCCAGGGGACTTTGGAGCCAGGAGCAAGGGTGTGACAAGCATTGAACTCAAAGGGAGTTCTGCCCCTCACATTTAAAGGGACCGCACACCTTTTAAATGCCTTCTCTCCATTGGAAATAATGAAGGATAAGGGCACCTTCTTTGGGAGGCTCACAGAACTGGACCCCCTGGTCCAACCCTTTTGAAACTTGGAGGGCGTCTTGAGGAGAGCCACTGGATGCTATGCTGCAAATTCGGTGCCTCTACCTCAAAAAAGCAGCCCTCCCTGGTGCCCCAGATACCCGCGGATCAATTCACCATTATACCCAATGGGAATCCGTCTCCATAGGGGAGAATGGAGTGCCCAGCAGACCTTTCCCTCCCCTTCTGCTTTCTGATGACCCTGAAGCGGGGGGATCTGCCCCTACGTGGGAATCAGCAACCCTCCCACCGACCCATCCCTGACACGCACCCTGCAGGGGAGGCCGGGCGAGAGCAGCGGGGCTCCCTCCTCCAGCTCCTGAGCCGACAAGTACCAGCCCCGCTCCCAGTTGAGGCTCCCGAGCCGCGGCAGGGGAGGAGGAGGAGGAGGAGAAGGCGGCGGCGCCTCCATGATGCCGAAGAGCCGCGTCGAAGCCGGGGAAGGAGCCGCCGAGGCCGCGAGAGACCGCCTGGGAGGGCGGAGGGCGGCGCCTCAGCCGTGACGGGGCGAGGAAGGGCGGCCTCTTCCCCCCGCGCGCTTCCGGCTTTCCTCAGCGGAGGATGAGGCGCGCGGGAAGGCCCGGCCGAGGCGGGCATGAGGTGAGGAGGGGGTGCCGGGGAGGAGGAGGGGAAGGGAAGGGGTTCGCGGCCTATCTTTCGTTCCCGCCCCGTAGAATGGCGGAGGGGAATCCGAGGCGCTTTGGGTAGTTATACATACTGAATAATGCGCTTTCAGTGCACTTTTCCCACTTTGGAAATTTTGTATTCGTTTTCAGAATGTCAGAGGGAGCGGGTAAGAGGGGAGTAGGGAATAAAGTTACAGCTGTCAATATTATTATAATCTAATCTGAAGAAGAATTGTAGACTTATATCCCGCCCTTCTCTCTGAATCAGAGACTCAGAGCGGCCTACAATCTCCTGTCTCTTCTCCCCTCACAACAGACACTCTGTGAGGTGGGTGGGGCTGAGAGGGCTCTCACAGCAGCCGCCCTTCCAAGGACAGAGGCTCAGAGCGGCCTACAATCTCCTTTCCCTTCCTCCCCCACAAAAGACACCCTGTGAGGTGGGTGGGGCTGAGAGGGCTCTCACAGGAGCTGCCCTTTCAAGGACAGAGTCTCAGAGCGGCCTACCATCGCCTTTCCCTTCTTCCCCCACAACAGACACCCTGTGAGGGGGGTGGGGCTGAGAAGGCTCTCACAGGAGCTGCCCTTTCAAGGACAGAGTCTCAGAGCGGCCTACAATCTCCTTTCCCTTCCTCCCCCACAACAGACACCCTGTGAGGTGGGTGGGGCTCAGAGGGCTCTCACAGTAGCTGCCCTTTCAAGGACAGAGTCTCAGAGCGGCCTACAATCTCCTTTCCCTTCCTCCCCCACAACAGACACCCTGTGAGGTGGGTGGGGCTGAGAGGGCTCTCACAGCAGCTGCCCTTTCAAGGACAGAGTCTCAGAGCGGCCTACAATCTCCTTTCCCTTCCTCCCCCACAACAGACACCCTGTGAGGTGGGTGGGGCTCAGAGGGCTCTCACAGTAGCTGCCCTTTCAAGGACAGAGTCTCAGAGCGGCCTACAATCTCCTTTCCCTTCCTCCCCCACAACAGACACCCTGTGAGGTGGGTGGGGCTGAGAGGGCTCTCACAGCAGCTGCCCTTTCAAGGACAGAGTCTCAGAGCGGCCTACAATCTCCTTTCCCTTCCTCCCCCACAAAAGACACCCTGTGAGGTGGGTGGGGCTGAGAGGGCTCTCACAGGAGCTGCCCTTTCAAGGACAGAGTCTCAGAGCGGCCTACCATCGCCTTTCCCTTCTTCCCCCACAACAGACACCCTGTGAGGGGGGTGGGGCTGAGAAGGCTCTCACAGGAGCTGCCCTTTCAAGGACAGAGTCTCAGAGCGGCCTACCATCTCCTTTCCCTTCCTCCCCCACAACAGACACCCTGTGAGGTGGGTGGGGCTGAGAGGGCTCTCACAGCAGCTGCCCTTCCAAGGACAGAGTCTCAGAACAGCTCACAATCTCCTTTCCCTTCCTCCCCCACAACAGACACCCTGTGAGGTGGGGGGGCTGAGAGGGCTCTCACAGCAGCTGCCCTTTCAAGGACAGAGTTTCAGAGCGGCTCACAATCTCCTTTCCCTTCCTCCCCCACAACAGACACCCTGTGAGATGGGGGGGGGGGGCTGAGAGGGCTCTCACGGCAGCTGCCTTTTCAAGGACAACTCGTACGAGAGCTATGGCTGACCCAAGGCCATTCCAGCAGCTGCAAGTGGAGGAGTGGGGAATCAAACCCGGTTCTCCCAGATAAGAGTCCACACACTTAACCACTACACCAAACTGGCTCTCACATAATCTGCACGTGATGTGCTTTCTTAAGGTACAAATATTGTCGCCTACTGTTATCTCTTTAGATTAAATCATCAGCATCTATATAATATATTATATTTCAGTGATTGTAAGGTTTGTTACAAAAATGTCTATGAGCTTCCATTTCCAATATAAATGATATTATAATCCAAAATGTATGATATTATAATCCAAAATACAGGAGAAAGGAGATATAAATTCACACCGAAGAATTACAGGTCGTCTCCGGTGTTCCCTCTGAGTTTGCGTGAGCTAGCTCACAGATTTTTAGCCTCCAGCTCACACATTTTTGTCTTAGCACACTCATTGATGCAGGAGCTCACAACTTTAATGCCAGTAGCTCACAAAGTAGAATTTTTGTCTGCAGCGTAGAGGGAACATTGGTCATCTCTGTCCCTCTGTCTGGCAACCCTGCAGCACTTCCCCACAACCCCTTCCTTCTCAGGTGCTCAGTCATAGAATCATAGAGTTGGAAGGGACCTCCAGGATCATGTAGCCCAACCCCCTGCACAATGCAGGAAACTCACAGACACCTCCCCCTAAATTCACAGGATCTTCTTTGCTGTCAGATGGCCACCTAGCCTCTGTTTAAAAACCTCCAAGGAAGGAGAGCCCACCACCTCCTGAGGAAGCCTGTTCCACTGAGGAACCGCTGTAAAGGTCAGGAAGTTCTTCCTAATATTGAGCCGGAAACTCTTTTGATTTAATTTCAATCCGTTGGTTCTGGTCCTACCTTCTGGGGCTACAGAAAACAATTCCACACCTTCCTCTAGATGACAGCCCTTCAAGTACTTGAAGATGGTGATCATATCATCTCTCAGCCATCTCCTCTCCAGGCTAAACATGCCCATCTCCTTCAACCTTTTTTCATAGGACTTGGTCTCCAGACCCCTCAGTTGATCCTGATGCATAAAATGTTGACATGTGATTGCATCCATTCATGATGAACCCAACAATGTGAGTGGGTTCTAAAAAACATAATTTGAAGGTACTCAAAGGTCTGTACAATCAACAACAATATTTATTTGGCAATAACAATCACTGGTTTCAGTGGGACTCGCTTTCACATAAGTGTACGGGCTGCAGCAGTAGTGCTGATAAACAGGTCTTGGGGTGTCTTAACGACTTCATGTGTGTGGAAAGCACCATAATGTCAGAGCCAGCTTACTGTGACCCCATAGGGCAGGGGTGTCAAACACGCCAAATCAGGCCCCCAGAGGGCTCCTATCAGGCCCCCAAGCAACTAGCTGTCATCTGCTTTCTTCTCCCTCTCTCTTGCTTCTTTCTGCATAACAGCTTGCTTTATAAGGCTTGCTCAATTGCACAGGAGCCTTAGAACAAAACCTCTCTGTTGGCTGAGGCCCTTCCCTTGGGGATGAAGGGGGGAAGGCAAAGCTTGTTTTTCCAGGCTCTCTCAATCACACAGCAGAGCTACCGAACCAAGCCTCCCTCCCTGGGGAAGGAAGGAAAGAGCCAGAGCTTCCTTTGCCCAGTTCCCTGGATCCCGTGGGAGAAATACAAAGAAAGCACCTTTAAGACCAATGAGTACTAACATTTTAAGCATGTTTTTTTTTAAAAAAAAATGTGTTTGTGTTCTTTATAAAATTTATCTCTCTGCTACCTAACATTAAATAAGGTACCCACATGGCCTGGCATGACATGGCCCGGCCCAACAAGGTCTCATTTATATCCGATCCGGCCCTCACAAAAAATGAGGTCTGCCTTTGCCTGCCTGTGCACCGCGACCCAGGACTTCCTTGGCCATCTCCTGTCCAAATACTAGCCAGGGCCGACCCTGCTTAGTTTCTAAGATCTGACGAGATTGGGCTGGCTTGGCCCACCCAAGTCAGAGCCCATCCTAAGCTTGGCTTCTGGTGGAAACGAGCAAAGTCCTGGTGCAAAAATATTTAGTTTGCTAGAGCAAGATGCTTCTACCAACAGGGGACGTTTTGTAGAAAAAGAGGGTCTGGAGCTCATTAGCACAACTCATACGAACCTATGAAGCTGCCTTATACTGAATCAGACCCTCGGTCCATCAAAGTCAGTATTGTCAGACTGGCAGCAGCTCTCCAGGGTCTCAAGCTGAGGTTTTTTTCACGCCTATTTGCCTGGACCCTCTTTAGCTGGAGATGCCGGGGATTGAACCTGGGACCTTCTGCTTACCGAGCAGATGCTCTACCACTGAGCCACCGTCCCTCCCCTACCTCATTTGCATATGCCACACTCCCCTGACATCACCGGAAGGTGGACTAAATCAGATCAGATCAGCATCTGCCTTAAAACGCTTCTTGGATTAGGATTGTCATAACACAACTTTCCTCCCATGATCATACTTTTGAAATTCCTTTCTCCTGTGCGGCCACAGCGGCATGAGGAGGATTTCCATCTGTCTGCTTTATATGTTTGGGTTATTTTCCTATTTTTTTTGGGGGGGGGGATGTTAGAAAGTTTGTCAGATCTTAAGAGTTCAACAGAATTCTCGTTGAGGGTTTGAACAATAGCAAGGGGTTTTTTGGGGGGGGGGGGTAAGAAAGAAATAATAAAATTTAGAGGTTCTGGAGCTCCACTCCTGTGAGCTCCTGCCCAAAACGAGGCCTGTCTACCAATACAGGACAATTCTATAGAATCTCATCGATTTTAATCTCACCCTTACTCCAGTGAGTCTACAGTGGGGTTGGCCAGACTGCAGCTCAGGAGCCACATGTTGTGTGGCTCTCAGAAGCTCCCACTGCCTCATTGGCCAGCTTGGAGAAGGCATTTAAAGTCTCTTTCAATCACTTTGTCAAGCTAGCTGGAAGCTTAGATAATGCATTTAAAGTTGCTTTCTTTCTGCTCTCTCTCCCTCTCTGCATCTAGTTGCCTCCCTCCCTTCCGTGTGGCTCTCGAACATCTGATATTTATTCTGTGTGGCTCTTAGGTTAAGCAAGTTTGGCCACCCCTGGTCTGCAGCAGCCCACATGTTTTTAGATCCAAGAGGGCAGCCATGTTGGTCTGAAGCAGCTGAACAAAGCAGGAGTCAAGTGGCACCTTTAAGACTAACCAAGTTTTATTTAGGATGTAAACTTTCGTGTGCCCTCTAAGCACACTTCATCAAATGAGGGGATTAGGTATTGTGGGCTGAAATACATGCAGTTTGTTGTTTTTAAGAGTGCAAACTGACTGTGGTCACATGGTAAAACAGTGCGGCTTGGCCATTTGGTCTGGATTTTATGGCTATCCAGACCAAATGGCCAAGCCACACTGTTTTATCGTGTGACCACAGCCAGTTTGCACTCTTAAACAACAAACTGCATGTATTTCAGCCCCCAATACCTGATCCCCTCATCTGATGAAGTGTGCTTAGAGCACACAAAAGCTTACGTTCTCAATAAAACTTGGTTGGTCTTAAAGGTGCCACTTGACTCCTGATTTTTACACATGTTTTTAATCTTCCTTTATTTTATCCTTACAATGACTCTGTGCAGTAGGTTAAGCTGAGAGCGAGGATGTGCTGTCCACATCTGAGGGACCTTCCTGACTGTGTGGGCATTCGCATTGGGGTCTCCCTGGTCCTAGTCCAACACTCTGATCACTACACTAACTAACATCTGATGAAAATGGGTTTCATAAGAAAAGGACAGTCATGCTTTTTTTTGCAGGATTTCCTCTGTCTCTTTCTCTCTCTCTTAATGGAATGCTTACCTAATGTCTGTAGAATGAATGATTTCCCTTCTAGGATTTTCAGGCAATTAAATGGCTTCTTTGCTAGACTCCCGAAAACAAAACTTTTTGGAATGACGGCATCGAATACATCACTTCCACCTGTCTCGGCGCTTTGGGGACGGTCTTTTGATCAGCTGCCCGGATGTCTCTCAGCAGCTCAGAGGAAGAATTTCTTCATGCTGGAGATGCTGGACAGTCCAGCAGACTTTGACCTGTTCATGCCTCATCCCAGAGTACGTGGAATGACCACCTTGGACCGAGCTGCTTTCACAAAGGAGGTTGTTGTCCCAGCGCTCAAGGTCAAGAAAGACATCCTCAACAAAGTGGTGAAGTCTATCAAAGGTGTCCTCCTCCAGCGACCAGGTCTAAAGAGAGTCCTTGACGATCCAGAAGATGAAAGCAAAAGGTTAATTTTGTTGGATCCTCGTAAAATTCCTGCCAGCTATTCACTGGGTGAAGCGGAGCAAGAGGTCTTGAAGAGCTTCGATGTCAGCCCCGAGATTCTCAAGTATAACCTGGAACTCGCCTATGATAACTTCAAGGTGGAAGAAGTTCTACAAGCCGTTCTTCCGGAAGGTCAGGAAGTGACCACTTCATTCAGCAGGGTTGGTCATATAGCTCATATGAATCTGAGAGACCATCAGCTGCCCTACAAATATTTAATCGGTAAGACTGGCCATGCATACAAGACCCTTCCGGGTGTCCACCATTTTAATGGTTTCCTGTGGCCCAGTTCTGTTGTTATTCAGTGATTGCTTTAGGAGAGAACAAAAGAGGATTTCTGTTATTGCTTTTACATGTTGTTTACAATGTTGCCTCTAAACTGCAGAATCTTGTGAGCAAAAATTCTTCTTTGTGAGCTACTGGTATTAAAGTTGTGAGCGACTGGCATTAAAGTTGCAAACTACTGCCTAAATTATTGTGCTCTGAGGCCATTTTTCCTGAGCTAAGACAAAAATGTGTGAGCTGGAGGCTAAAAATCTGTGAGCTAGCTCACACCTAACTCAGCTTAGAGGGAACATGGGTTGTTTACCTTGGCTTCCAGAAAGCTTTTGATAAAGTTCCTCATCAAAGGCTCCTTAGTAAACTCGAGAGTCATGGAGTAAAAGGACAAGTCCTCTTGTGGATCAAAAACTGGCTAATTAATAGGAAACAGAGAGTGAGTATAAATGGGCAATTTTCGCAGTGGAGGGTTAGAACGGATTAAAAAGAAGTACTTCTTCACCCAAAGGGTGATTAACACATCGAATTCACTGCTACTGGAAGTGGTGGCAGCTACAAGCATGGACAGCTTCAAGAGGGGATTGGATAAACATGTGGAGCAGAGGTCCATCATTGGCTGTTAGCCGCAGCGTATTGTTGGAACTCTCTGTCTGCAGCAGGGATGCTCTGTATTCTTGGGGGGAACCCACAGTGGGAGGGCTTCTAGTGTCCTGGCCCCACTGTTGGACCTCCTGATGGCGCTTGGTTTTTTGGCCACTGTGTGTAGAGGGTGTTGGACTGGATGGGCCATTGGCCTGATCCAACATGGCTTCTCTTATGTTCCTGTGTTCTTAGAACAGAGACCTTTTTCAAGCTTGCAGGCACCTTAGGAATTCTGAGACAGAGTAATAGATCCTTGTGCTGTGGTAGCAGCTATTACTGAAGCAACTTTCTAAAAATCACAGCCAATCAGAATCTCTGCTGGGCAAATGTCCCCCCTGGCCCCACCCACTTTCTAAAAAACTTGGCAGGCACTAATAAAGGTATTGGTAGAATCACCCTTGACCAAAGAATATAGAGAATCACAGAATCATAGAGTTGTAAGGGGCCATACAAGCCATCTAGTCCAGGGGTGGCCAAACTTGCTTAATGTAAGAGCCACATAGAGTAAATGTCAGATGTTTGAGAGCCGGAGGGAGGGAGGGGGGAAGGGAAGGAAGGAAGGAAAATAGATGGGGAGAGGGAGGGAGGTAGTAAGAAAGCAACTTTAACTTTAAATGCATTCTCCAAACCACCAGCTGGCTTGGCTTGGATAAGTGATTTAAAGAGAGAAATGCCTTCTCCAAGCTCGCCAATGGGGTGGTGGGGTCTTTGAGAGCCACACAATAGGTGTCCTTCCTTCCCTCTCTCCCTGTCTTGCAGCTCTCAAGCATCTGATGTTCATGTTTTGCAGCTCTCAAACATCTGCCGTTTATTGTATGTGGCTCTTGCGTCAAGCAAGTTTGGCCACCCCTGAACTCCGTGATATAGATCAGTTGCTGAGGTTGAGCGAGTTATATATCAAGTCTGCCCCCTCCCAGCTTCGCCGAATAATTAGTCACGCTCACGTTGGCTGCTGCTGGTGTAAGCAGGGAAATACATGGAGTGAGGAAAACATATGCTATGACAACATCAAAACATGGATAAATACAGGAAATATTTATTTACAGGAAATAAATACAGGATAAATACAGGAAAAGAAACCCTTGTTCTTTTGCTCTGGGGGATTATATGCACACGGAGCGGGGAAAATGGGGAAATAATTCCTCCCCCCTAGAGCTGTTTTAGCACAAGAAGTTGTCTGGGGCGAGGAAGGCACTTTCTCCCCCGCAGTGGCATTCTAAGCTTTCCTTTGGGTTTTAAAAAAGCCATTCCCTATAATGGCTGTATTGCTTCAGGAACCTGAATTGAGAACAGAGAGCATAGATCCAATTTTTTATAAACGTGCACGTTCAGTTTGACCCCCAGTGGCTTTTTGGTGTCTCAGAGTAGGCAGCGCAGAACTGGATGGATCCGTGCTTCGGCTTTGTATTAGGTAGCCTCATGCTTTTCCATTTGAATGGCGTTTGTGTTCGCAACCATACTTAATCACACAATTCCACGCTGCGTGCTTACTGTCCTCTGTCTTTCAGGCCAAGTTATCGTTGACAAGAATCCAGGGCTGACCTGCGCCGTAAATAAAATCAACATCATCGACAGTGCCTATCGAAACTTTAAAATGGAGGTGCTCGCCGGTGAGGAAGCCAATATGATAACCAAGGTACGTGGCTTTGGGGGGGGGGGGTTAATGTTTTCTTGTCGCGAGGTAAGGGTTAAAAGCCCAGCACTGAGAAAGCAGATGCAGTGAGGCGCAGACCTTGTGGAAAGCTTGAACACCTTAATGCTGTCTTCCTCTCAGTTCACCAGACTTGGCAGGCTGTGTGTGTGTGTGTTCCCAGACGGGCCCAGTCTAGCCAGGATGAAATCACAGCTCTGTTCATGAGACTCCGGGAGGAAGACTAGAACTTAGTGGTTGGTTGAATTTAGAGCTTTTAATCCCCACCCCCACCGCAAATCAAGGATGTTAACAAACGTGTGCACTGCTCTCGCTCCTAGGATTATTTGTCTTATTTATAGACCACCCTACCCCTGGAAGCAGGGCTCCGGGCAGTGAACAACATTTCAACAAAATACATTTCAATTACAGTTCAGCTGCCACTGGAACAGATTTTCTTAAACGATTGGAATGTTAAATCATCTTTCCCAATAAAATTATAAACAGTATTGACTGGCCTGTTGGCCTCATGTACAAAATCCTTTCGGTATGTAGCTAAATTTTGATGGGCTGATATTATCGTTGAACCATTGCGTTTTATTTTTTATGCATTTTGTATATTTTCAGTTGTCGTGGAGTGTAATAAATACCTGTAATACTTTAAAATTGCTAAACTCAGCCTTTGAGTACCCACCTGATACAGTATAAGGCAGCCTCATGTGTTTGTGTGTCTATATAGTTTGATTTTGTTGATTACATTGAGAACATAAGGGAAGTCATGTTGGATCAGGCCAGTGGCCCATCCAGGCCAACATTCTGTGTCACACAGTGGCCAAATAAACCAGGTATCATCAGGAGGTCCATCAGCAGGACCAGAACTCCAGAAGCCCTCCCACTGTTGTCCCCCCAAGCACCATGAAGACAGAGCATCACTGTCCCAGACACAAAGAACATAAGAGAAGCCATATTGGGTCAGGCCAGTGGTCCATCTGGTCCAACACTCTGTGTCACACAGTGGCCAAAACCTAGGGGCCATCAGAAAGTCCACCAGCAGGGCTAGAACTAGAAGTCCTCCCACTGTTGCTCCCCAAGCACCAAAAAAACAGAGCATTACTGCCCCAGAAATAAGAACATAAGAGAAGCCATGTTGTATCAGGCCAGTGGTCCATCCAGTCCAACATTCTGTGTCACACAGTGGCCAAAGCCCACGTGCCATCAGGAAGTCCACCAGCAGGGCCAGAACTCCAGAAGCCCTCTTGCATTTGCTTTCCACCCCAAGCACCAAGAATACAGAGCATCACTGCCCCAGACAGAGGGTTCCCTCTATACCTTGTGGCTAATAGCAGTTCATGGACCTCTACTCCATATGTTCATTCAGTCCCCTCTTGGAGTTAGGTTGTAACTGATTGTAGTTTAGTGCGCGCAGCACTGAATAACAAAAAATGCCAAAGGACAGGTCCAGGCCCCAGGGAATTTGCAATCCAAATGCTGGATGTGATGGGAGACAAAAAGGAAATGTAAGATTGAAGAAGCAAGATTAGCTGGGGGCGAGCATGAAGGAACAAACAGTAATACTGTCCAAAGGAGGGGCAAACGAACAGAAAGGGAGCTATGTTAGAGGGCCCCTGGAGCAGATGTGCTTTCTAAGGGCCATGCTAACTACACTGGTGGGAGATCTGTGATTTGGATTTCCCACCATTTCTAAAAATGCTGAAAGCAGCTGCAGGTGGCTTTGGTTCCAATAAGGAAATGGAGGTTAACTGCTTTCCTGTGCACATGTAGACACATGTGCAAACACACAGCTAGTTTCCCTACCATGGGAGGCCTGAGTGTCTTTATGTTTTCCCTGGTTTGGACTAATAACAGCTCTGGAACTGCAGTTGAGAGTAAAGAAATAGCATGGGGGTGGTGAGAAGGGCTAGACCACCTCGGCTCTGATCCGGATCGAGCGCTTCATGGCTAGCGGGTTTATTGACTCTGGGGTGATGTCACATTATGACGTTTTCACAGCAGACTTTTTACGGGGTGGCTTGCCATTGCCTTCCCCAGTCATCTACACTTCCCCCCACCAAGCTGGGGACTCATTTTACTGACCGCAGAAGGATGGAAGGTTGAGTCAACCTGGAGCCGGCTACCTGAACCCAGCTTCCACTGTGATTGAATGAATGACTGGGAGATCCTGATTGCAGATCTCTCAGATCATGTATGAACTGGTCCTAAAGCTGTCATCTTTAGGAGAGCCAATTTGGTGTGGTGGTTAAGTGAGTGGACTTAATCCTCCAAGAGTTTACAGTAGGTCCTCTAAGGGTTTGATTCCCCACTGCTCCGCTTGCAGCTGCTGGAATGGCCTTGGGTCACCCATAACTCTTGCAGAGTCGTCCTTGAAAGGGTCGCTTCTGGGAGAGCTCTCTCAGCCCCACCCACCTCAAAGGGTGTCTGTTGTGGGGGAGGAAGGGAAAGGAGATTGTGAGCCACTCTAAGATTCAGAGTGTAGGACGGGATATAAATCCAATATCTTCATCTTGACTTCTTCAGTCTAGAACAGCGGTGTTGAACTCATTTGTTAGGAGGGCCAGATCTGACATAAATGAGAGCTTGTTGGGCTGGGCCGTGTAAGGCCGGGCCATGTGTGTACCTATTTAAGACTAGGTAGCAGAGATATAAACTTTTTAAAGGACACAGACAAACATGACTAAAATAAAACATGCTTAAAACATTAGCACTTGTTGGTCTTAAAGGTGCTTTCTTTGTCTTTCTCCCCTGGGATCCAGGGAACTGGGCAAAGGAAGCTCTGGCTCTTTCCCTCCCTCCCCAGGGGACCAGGAGGGGGAGGAGCCTCAACCAATGGAGAAAATCAAGGTTTTGTTCTGTAGCTCCTGTGCTATTGAGCAAGCCTTGTAAAGCAAGTTGAGATGCAGAAGGAAGCAAGTGAGAGGGAGAAGGAAGCAGATAAGAGCCAATTGCTCAGGGGTAGGAGCCCTCTGGGGGCCTGATTCAGTCCCCGGGCCGCACGTTTGACACCCCTGGTCTAGAACCTTGGCTGTTCCCTAGAACCTCCACTGCTGGACACGGAATTCAAGCAAATGCGCAAGAGCTCTTCTTTTCCATAACCAGCATCAGCAAACCCCAGAACATCTTTGTTTCCCCATGTTTACTTTCCACCCGATACGGCTCATATGTAGCTTTTGGGGTATGCCGCTCCTCCCAGGCTCTGATCACAGAGGGATTAGTGGAATGATTGTTTTTGGCTTTTTGCAGGTTAAGGAAAATTACATCACGTACGAATTTGATTTTTCCAAAGTCTACTGGAACCCCCGCCTCTCCACGGAACACGAGCGCATCATCGACCTCTTAAAGCCGGGAGACTTCCTCTTCGACGTCTTCGCAGGGGTGGGGCCTTTTGCCATCCCCGCGGCGAAGAGGAAGAAGTGCGTGGTGTTCGCAAACGACCTCAACCCCGATTCCTACAAGTGGCTGCAGCACAACTGCAAGTTAAACAAGGTAGACCAGAAAGTCCAAGTCTTCAACATGGACGGCCGGGACTTCTTGGAGGGGCCGGTGAAGGAAGCCCTAACTCAGCAGCTCTCCTCGAAGGACCGGAAGCACGCCTTGCACATCGTCATGAACTTGCCGGCCATGGCCATTGAGTTCCTGGACGTTTTCAGGAACCTCTTGGACGGAGAGCCAAGCAGCTCTGACCTTCCCACGGTGCACTGCTATAGTTTCTCGAAGCAGGATGAACCGGCGCGAGATGTGCGGGAACGAGCAGAAGCCCGCTTGGGGACTTCCTTAGAGGGCCGCTGTTCCGTGGAGCTGGTGAGGAACGTGGCACCCAATAAGGAAATGATGCGCATTAGCTTCCGCCTCCCAGCTGAGTTGTTGTACAAGGAGCAGCCTTCCTATGCAGGTAAATTTGCCAGAGAGGAGGAAGGATTGCTGTGAGCAGAGATGCAGTTTCAGCTAGCTAGGCATCAGAGGGTGTAGCCAAATATGCAAATGAGTTCCTGCTGGGCCTCTTCTACAAAGAAGGCCTGTGTGAAACAATGGTGGTGCCAGGGGAGTGGCCTAATATGCAGATGAGTTCCTGCTGGGCTTTTTCTACAAGGAAGGTCTGTGTGAAGCAATGGTGGTGCTTAATATGCAAATGAGTTCCTGCTGGGCTTTTTCTATATAAAAAAAGCCCTGGCTGTGAGGATTTAGTGTTTATTGTGCTTTGAAGCTGAGACAGGAGATTCCTCCTAGGTGGTTCTAGGTAGGGCTTCCAAGCCCCCCAAAGGGAGATGCCCCGCTCCTGGGTCATTTTTTATGGTGGTATACATCGTTAGCATGAGTAATAAAAACAACACAATCAAAAGCATAAATCATGGTGCACGGGAACAGAGCAGTTTTCAAAAACATTGTCATCCGCAAAACCAGCAGTAAGTAATGTACAAAGACATTAATCGTAGCATGCAAAAAACACAACAGTAGACGTTGATAGTAGTGCACAAAATATACAGTAATGCCGGAAAGCTGGCTAATATCCCATTCCAAAATCATCTTCTTCATGTCAAGTGCCTTGCCATGAATTCTTACATGTAGCTATTTTGTTGCTCCTCGCTCTTTTGCTTTGCTTTACTTGCTTTTATCTTTGCAACACAGTTATCAGAAGAAGACTCCGCTGGTCCGTTGGTTGCCTATGAGACCAAGGTCAGCTGGCCAGGCTAGATGCACCTGTGAGGGGATGGGCTAGGGGCTTCCCGTGTTTGCTTCCCGCCTTGCAGTTCCCGCTGGCTTTTGAAATCATAATGGTTAATCTGAATGTATATAAGGGAGGCAAAGACTGGCCTGGCCAGTCTTTGCAAGACCTGCGATGCCTAACGCACCAATGGTCTGTTTGATGTGCCTGAGAGACTGAGGACTTAACACTTCAAACTGTGACCTTGTGCTTTGTAGCTTGCAAACTGAGAAGACCGTCCTGTGTGCAACGCAGGTTATGTTGGGCTTACTGTAGCTAACAGCCAAACTGAAGGAATTACACCCTATGTGCAATACAAATAATATAGCCTGTTCGCCGCCGAAGCTTCTTTGCACTGTATTGAATGCTGTTGTGTGCATTTTTTTCCAGCTCAGTTCATCTCACTTCCTGACTCCCTTCTTTGTAACACTCCTCCCGCCTTCTGACTGGGAGACAAGGGCTCCTCATTCTGACTCATATCAGCTTTGGTCAGCTTATGCCAAATGAACATTCCTAGCCTATAACAAAGGTGGAGTCACCAAGGCTATACACTGCACTCTGGGATACCATGAGAAGCGCCTCATGGTGTCATGGGGAACAGGTCCATCATTGACTATGAGCCGTGGTGACATAAGGGAACTTTCACATTCAGAGGCAGTCAGCCTCTGAATCCCAGAGCCAGGAGGCAACATCAGGGGAAAGTCTTGGCCTCTGTTCTGTTGTTGGCCCTCCAGAGGAACTGGCTGGCCTGTGTAAGACAGGATGCTGGAATGGATGGACCAGTGGTCTGATCCAGCAGGGCTCTTCTTACGTTCTAATGGAGGCCTCATCCTCTCTGCCCTGATGTTGGCCTTTCAGAGGAACTAGTTGGCCACTGTATGAGACAGGATGCTTGACTGGATGGACCACTGATCTGATCCAGCAGGGTTCTTCTTATGTTCTAATGGAGGCCTCGGCCTCTGTGGTTGGCCCTCCAGAGGAACTGGTTGGCCACTTTGTGAGACAGGATGTTGGACTAGATGAACCACTGGTCTGATCCAGCAGGGCTCTTCTGATGTTCTTATGAAGGCCTCGGCCTCTCTGCCCTGTTGTTGGCCCTCCAGATGAACTGGTTGGCCTGTGTGAGACAGAATGCTGGACTGGATGGACCACTGATCTGATCCAGCAGGGTTCTTCTCATGTTCTTATGCCAGGTAGGGAACTCACATACACTGCAAATGGCTACTATGATTACAAGACCTGCAGAGACAATACTTAAGCTGCTCAACCTAGACCATGACTGTGTGTGTGTGTGCGCACATGCCCCTCAAATCTCAATGGACTGACCTCTCGCTTATCTTCCATTTACAGGTGCAGAGAACCCCCAAGAACCAGCCTCCAAACGCCTGCGCCCAAGCGAAGAGCCCCCAGAACAAACAGAGAAAGAGCCCACAGGAGTTTCAACACGTTAAAAGACAGCCAAGTGGAACAAGCAGGTTTCCTTGTAAGAAAAGCTAACACTTGTCTTTGAAAGCATCACGCTGCAGCAGGGGTGGAATTCTAGCAGCCACTCGCTCCTTTGCATATTAGGCCACATCCCCCTGATGTAGCCAATCCTCCAAGAGCTTACAAAAAAGAGCTTTGTAAGCTCTTGGAGGATTGGTTACATCAGAGGTGTGTGGCCTAATATGCAAAGGAGCTCCTGCTAGAATTCCACCCCTGCGCTGCAGAATATCTTTATTTCTTCCCCCAGTTCCATGACAGACGGTTGGAGGGGTCCATTTCTTTTACTTAAAAAAATTAAAATTTTATTTTCCCATGCCAGAGCAGCGTCTTCTCTTAAAGTTGTGTGCAGTCATTCCCAGACCAATACAAAACTGCTGAGAACAGCAGGGAAAGGAAAGTTCCCCTGCGCAAGCACCAGTCATTTCCGACTCTGGGGTGACGTTACTTTCGCAACGTTTTCACAGCAGACTTTTTATGGGGTGGTTTGCCCTTGCCTTCCCCAGTCATCTACACTTTCCCCCCAGCAAGCTGGGTACTCATTTGACCGACCTCGGAAGGATGGAAGGCTGAGTCAACCTGGAGCCGGCTACCTGAAAACCCAGCTCCCGCCGGGGATCGAACTCAGGTCGTGAGCAGAGCTTAGGACTGCAGTACTGCGGCTTTAATACTCTGCACCACGGGGCTCTTTGGAGAATAGGAAAAGGGATTTTTAAAAAAAAAATCCTCTGTTTTCCAGTGATCAAAATAGCAACTACGCTTTCAGCAATTTTTTTTTTTTTGGCGGGGGTGTTAAGTTGTATCTGCAGTGATCTTTTCCTGGTGAAGGGATGTTGGAAGGAGGGATGAGCTTGCATAGTTGATGGTTGGGCTGAACATCAGAAAAGCCCTGCTGGATCAGACCAGTGGTCCATCTAGTCCAGCATCCTGCCTCACACACTGGCCAAGCAGTTCCTTTGGAGGGCCAGCAACAAGGCATAGAGGCTGAGGCTTTCATTAAAACATAAGAAAAGCCCTGCTGGATCAGACCTGTGGTCCACCTAGTCCAGCCTCCTGCCTCACACAGTGGCCAAGCAGTTCCTCCGGAGGGCCAGCAACAAGGCATAGAGGCTGAGGCTTTCATTAAAACATCAGAAAAGCCCTGCTGGATCAGACCAGTGGTCCATCTAGTCCAGCGTCCTGCCTCACACAGTGGCTAACCAGTTCCTCTAGACTGCCAACAGGGTAGAGAGGCTGAGGCCTTCCCCTAATGTTGCCTCCTGGCTCTGGGATTCAGAGGTGTTTAGTGCCTCTGAATTTGGAGATTCCCCTCAATCACTGTGGCCATTGATAGACCTCTCCTCTATGAATCTGTCTGATCCTGTTTGAAAGATGTTTATTTCTGTGGCCGTCACTACATCCTCTGCAGGGCCGGCGCGTGGGAGTTGGTGAAGCAGGCAGCCGCCTAGGCACCCATGCATGCAACTGGTTTGGATCCTGGCCTACAAGCGCTTAATGCACATCAATAAGAGTTGCTTTCCATGAGGGTCCTGGTTTTCCTCTTTCGGAACACAGGGCAAAATAAATGCAGAGCATGGCAAGCCTCCGGGCTTTGTCTCTTGCCTCAAGAACTCAATTTCACTCTTTGGCAGGGCTCACTTTGTAGCAGGAGCTTCTTTGCATATTAGGCCACACACCCCCTGATGTAGCCTGTCCTCCAAGAGCTTACAGTGGACCCTGTTAAGAAGAGCCCTTAAGCTCCCTGAGGATTGGCTACATCGGGGGGGTGTGACCTAATATGCAAAGGAGCTCCTGCTACAAACTGAGTCCAGCTCGTTGGCATTCGGAAAAGGAGGTTTGGGGAGAAAATACCCCCGCTTACTGCAGTGTAACAGTATAAGAGGGGTGGCCAATGGTAGCTCTCCAGATGTTTTTTTTTTCCTACAACTCCCATCAGCCCCAGCCGTTGGCCATGCTAGCTGGGGCTGATGGGAGTTGTAGGCAAAAAACATAAGAGAAGCCATGTTGGATCATCTGGAGAGCTACCGCTGGCCACCCCTGATATAAGAGTTCAATTTTTAAAAACAGCATTTTGGCACCTGAGCCAGCAGAGCTCTGAAGCTGGGGCAAGAAACCGCAAGTTTTAATAATGATTTTTTTTAAAGGCCTTTATTTTAAAACTTTTACAAGCCTTGTCCCTGAAACCTCAAACACGCAAAACCAAATTATTCACATCTTCCGTTAGACTCTTTTCGGCAAACTGACTCAAGCAGTCCCCCCCCCCCCAGCTTCCCCCCACCACCCTAGAAAAAAGAAAGAAAGAAAGAAAAAGTAACCCGTGTTGTTAGAGGGATTTTCTTTGCACAGTCTTAATACTTCGGCACAGCTGGCTTCCCAATAAAAGAAAGAAAGATGACGGCATCTTCGCCGGGGCGCAGACGGCAGCAATTTTCACCTGAGGTTTCTCCTTGCAGCTCACGCTGCTCCGGGGGCTGCTTTATCCCCAGCTAGCCGGGATGCCAAAAGAGCCCGCTGAAGGCATCTTGAAGAGCTCGATGACAGGCGAGGGAGGAAGCGTAGCCACCGGCCAGATCCTGTCGGGAGGCGGCTCGGACGTGGTTTAGATACCTAGAAGAAAGGGAGGCATTGTCTGAGCAGACCAACACAAACACTGTGTGTTCCGGGACGGAAACTGGAAGGTGCGGGGGGGGGGGAGAACCCAATTTCTCCGGTTCCCACCACTGAGTGCAATTTCGACAGATGCCGAATGGTTCTCAAAACTTTGGGAGTGATCAAATCCACTTTAAGCCCTTGTTATTAGAATCCCAAATTTGGGGATCTGTGTGGCTGGAAGGGATTCAGTGTCGTCTGGGTCCCCTCCCACCTAGAAAAGTTTGCTGAATCCTCAGAAAGGTCCTTATCAGACTCCTTTCCTTGGAAATGTCTGAGAAAGGAGAAGCCAAGGGGCAGCCCGGTCAGTTTCAGATCACCTCCACATCGTTCTTTTCCCCCATAACATGGCTGGTTTAGAAGAAGAAAACTGCAGATTGATACCCCACCCTTCTCTCTGCATCAGAGTCTCAGGGCAGCTTACAATCTCCTTTATCTTCTTCCCCCACAACAGACACCCTGTGAGGTAGGAGGGGCTGAGAGAGCTCTCCCAGAAGCTGCCCTTTCAAGAACAGCTCTGCAAGAGCTATGGCTGACCCAAGGCCATTCCAGCAGCTGCAAGTGGAGGAATGGGAAATCAGACCTGGTATTCTGAGATAAAAGAGTCCGCACACTTAACCGCTACACCAAACTGGCTCTCTTTAGGATCACCAAAACCTCGTAGATGGTTCCCCTCTTAATATCTATGCAAGACGGACCTTCACACACGCTAGAAAAATCTATGTATTTACTTGGAATATGAGAGTTGGGGTACTCTCTTAGGGTACTTATGATCAGGGATTTTTTTGGTAGAAAAAGCCCAGCAGGAACTCATTTGCGTATTAGGCTACACACCCTGATACTAAGCCAGCCAGAACTGCATTCCTGTGCGTTCCTGTTCACCCCCCCCCCTCCTGCCCCCCCGTTGTGATGGTTTCCAGGCAGCAAATTAGAGCACAACTGTAACTGGCAACACAGGTTTAAGCAGGCCTTAAATTCAGCAGGAGCTCACAGGAGCACAGCTTCTGAACCTTTTTGATGACCCCCTCTCCTCCTCCCCACCTACCTTGTCATTGAATAGGAGGTGCAGCTGCATAACAATCCCTGGATTAGGAGAGCGGGCAGCCAGCCAGCCACCAGGGCCTTTGCCACACCCCCAGCAGCCCTCATTAATCCCTGGAGAAGCCCACGCCACCCTTTCTCCACTTCTTATGTGATTTTGGGCAGCAGGTGGCTTGCTGGCGTTTTGACTGGGGGGGCTCTCCTTATGTCTGGTTGCTTTTGGCTGGGGGCGGTGGCATATGCTAATGAGTTGTGCTAATGAGCTCCACCACCTATTTTTCTACAAAATGATCCCTGGGTTTAAGTAATTTTCACCCAAATGCCAATGACCTGCAAAAATAAAATAGGGAAAGTAACTGCCTCCGCCCCCCCCCCCCCCGCCCCAAAGACAGAATGCAATTTTTGAAATCTCCCCTGCTATTGAGTTCATGCACTCCCAGCTGAAATTGACCAGAGTAAGTCCTCTGTAGCTATTGGCTCAGCAGCTGAGGTGTTATAGAATGTTCACGAGCATTCCAACTTCTTGGGGTTTTTTCTTTGGTAGAATCAGTACACAAGCCCAATGCAGAGACGGGGCTATGTTGCTGGGGGAACAGGGTTATAACAACATAAGACCATTAACAGGAGCCCTGCTGGCTCAGACCAATGGTCCATCTAATCCAGCATCTAATCCCTGTTGTGGACAGGGGTGGAATTCTAGCAGGAGCTCCTTTGCATATTAGGCAACACACCCCTGATGTAGCCAGTCCTCCAAGAGCTTGCAAAAGAGCCCTGTGAGCTCCAGGAGGATTGGCTACATCAGGGGTGTGTGGCCTAATATGCAAAGGAGCTTCTGCTAGAATGCCACCTCTGGTTACGGGTCAGCAGCCTGCAACAGCTGATGCGGATGCCCGGCCAGCTGAGCCTGTGACCAGCCCCTGCCAATGATGTTGAGGTTGGGAGTTGCCCCTCTCAAGGCCCTCCGGACAGGTCTCCAAGATCGGAATGGCTTTCCACTTTGAGCTGGGGCCAAAAAAATTGGTTCTCCGCACCGATATGACCCCTTGTGAGTAAATGCCTGGGCAAAGGACTCTTTAGTGCCTTTCCCCCCAATCTTAAGAGTGACTCTGGCAGAACACTGGCTTGATTATTGACCTCTGTTGCCTATTCACTCCATGACTACCTTGGCTCTGCCTGGGACTTGCAAACTGAGCTGCATAAAGGTTGGGTGAGAATGGGCTGTGCCCCCAGTTTCCATGAATACCAAGGAGAGAAGGAGTTAATGAGCCCTTTGTCAGTGGCTTGTTTAGGAGACGGTGGGTGCCGTTTGCACACGCTAAATAATGTGCTTTGCAACTGGGTTTTTGCTGTGTAAGAATGGCAAGGTTCACATGCAAACGTGGGAAAGCACCCAGGGTCTCAAAAGCAAACCCATCCCACTGGTGACGGCACTTGCTCCACAAGGATTCACATAAGAGGAAACAACCACCACAGGATGCACCCCAAAGAGGGGCTGGAAGCAGGGGCTTTCTCGAAGGCTAAACAGGAGGTACCAACAGGAAGTACATAAAGTCGGAAGGCAGGGCAAACTCTGGCAAGTACTTGGATGGGAGACTGTCCTTGAAATACCCAGTCGGAAGACAGGGGGAGGCTTTATTCAGCCATCTCCCTGAATATCCTCCAGGCCCATAGTAGGGTTCAGTCGTCAGAGATCAACATGACTTCCAGGTGCACACACACACACACCCCCAAGGAGAAGAAGAAGAAGATATTGGATTTATATCCCGCCCTCCACTCCGAAGAGTCTCAGAGCGGCTCACAATCTCCTTTATCTTCCTCCCCCACAACAGACACCCTGTGAGGTAGATGAAGATATTGGATTTATATCCCGCCCTCCACTCCGAAGAGCCTCAGAGCGGCTCACAATCGCCTTTACCTTCCTCCCCCACAACAGACACCCTGTGAGGTAGATGAAGATATTAGATTTATATCCCGCACTCCACTCCGAAGAGCCTCAGAGCGGCTCACAATCGCCTTTCTCTTCCTCCCCCACAACAGACACCCTGTGAGGTAGATGAAGATATTGGATTTATATCCCGCCCTCCACTCTGAAGAGTCTCAGAGCGCCTCACAATCTCCTTTCCCTTCCTCCCCCACAACAGACACCCTGTGAGGTAGATGAAGATATTGGATTTATATCCCGCCCTCCACTCTGAAGAGTCTCAGAGCGCCTCACAATCTCCTTTATCTTCCTCCCCCACAACAGACACCCTGTGAGGTAGATGAAGATATTGGATTTATATCCCGCCCTCCACTCCGAAGAGCCTCAGAGCGGCCCACAATCGCCTTTCTCTTCCTCCCCCACAACAGACACCCTGTGAGGTAGCTGAAGATATTGGATTTATATCCCGCCCTCCACTCTGAAGAGTCTCAGAGTGCCTCACAATCTCCTTTCCCTTCCTCCCCCACAACAGACACCCTGTGAGGTAGATGAAGATATTGGATTTATATCCCGCCCTCCACTCTGAAGAGTCTCAGAGCGCCTCACAATCTCCTTTATCTTCCTCCCCCACAACAGACACCCTGTGAGGTAGATGAAGATATTGGATTTATATCCCGCCCTCCACTCCGAAGAGCCTCAGAGCGGCTCACAATCGCCTTTCTCTTCCTCCCCCACAACAGACACCCTGTGAGGTAGATGAAGATATTGGATTTATATCCCGCCCTCCACTCCAAAGAGCCTCAGAGTGGCTCACAATCGCCTTTCTCTTCCTCCCCCACAACAGACACCCTGTAAGGTAGATGAAGATATTGGATTTATATCCCGCCCTCCACTCCGAAGAGCCTCAGAGCGGCTCACAATCGCCTTTCTCTTCCTCCCCCACAACAGACACCCTGTGAGGTAGATGAAGATATTGGATTTATATCCCGCCCTCCACTCTGAAGAGTCTCAGAGCGCCTCACAATCTCCTTTCCCTTCCTCCCCCACAACAGACACCCTGTGAGGTAGATGAAGATATTGGATTTATATCCCGCCCTCAACTCTGAAGAGTCTCAGAGCGCCTCACAATCTCCTTTCTCTTCCTCCCCCACAACAGACACCCTGTGAGGTAGATGAAGATATTGGATTTATATCCCGCCCTCCACTCCGAAGAGCCTCAGAGCGGCTCACAATCGCCTTTCTCTTCCTCCCCCACAACAGACACCCTGTGAGGTAGATGAAGATATTGGATTTATATCCCGCCCTCCACTCTGAAGAGTCTCAGAGCGCCTCACAATCTCCTTTCCCTTCCTCCCCCACAACAGACACCTTGTGAGGTAGATGAAGATATTGGATTTATATCCCGCCCTCCACTCTGAAGAGTCTCAGAGCGCCTCACAATCTCCTTTCCCTTCCTCCCCCACAACAGACACCCTGTGAGGTAGATGAAGATATTGGATTTATATCCCGCCCTCCACTCCGAAGAGCCTCAGAGCGGCTCACAATCGCCTTTCTCTTCCTCCCCCACAACAGACACCCTGTGAGGTAGATGAAGATATTGGATTTATATCCCGCCCTCCACTCCGAAGAGCCTCAGAGTGGCTCACAATCGCCTTTCTCTTCCTCCCCCACAACAGACACCCTGTGAGGTAGATGAAGATATTGGATTTATATCCCGCCCTCCACTCTGAAGAGTCTCAGAGCACCTCACAATCTCCTTTCCCTTCCTCCCCCACAACAGACACCCTGTGAGGTAGATGAAGATATTGGATTTATATCCCGCCCTCCACTCCGAAGAGCCTCAGAGCGGCTCACAATCGCCTTTCTCTTCCTCCCCAACAGACACCCTGTGAGGTGGGTGGGGCTGGAGAGGGCTCCCACAGCAGCTGCCCTTTCAAGGAAAACCTCTGCCAGAGCTATGGCTGACCTAAGGCCATTCCAGCAGCTGCAAGTGGAGGAGTGGGGAATCAAACCCGGTTCTCCCAGATAAGAGTCCGCCCACTTAACCACAACACCAAACTGGCTCTCCCAAAGTAAGGAAAGTAACACTGGGCACATTCACATTGGCTGAATAATGCACTTCCAATCTGCTTTCAATGCGCTATTCACCGGGCTTTTACTGTATGAAATGGCAAAATTCACTTGCAGACAATCATTATCGTGGAATGACTGCATTTTTCAGCATGTGTGACTGGGCCTAAGGTTGCTAACCTCCAGCTTGGGCGTGGAGATCTCCTGCTTTCACCATTGATCTTCATACTACAGAGATCAGTCCGCCTGGTGAAACGGCTGCTTTGGAGGATGGACTCTGTAGCGTTGCACCTGCCGAGGGCCTTCTTCTCCCCAAACCCCGCCTTCCTCAGGCTCCACCCCCCCCAAATCTCCAGGTATTTCCCAACCCGGAGTTGGCAACCCTACCTGGGGCTCCCCCGGACTGCCAGTTCCAATAAGGTGCTATCTCGCGTAGAACCGACGAGGGACTGTCTTTTTCCAAAACGCAATCCCAAATGAGAAGCAGCTTTCACGGGTTTGTGCAACACAACCACCCCAAACGAGACCAGGCTGTTTTTATTCATCCCATCTTGGGCCAGCTCACTCGGGGGGGGGGGGAGAAGCTTGAGTCATCCCATGACTCTCGACTTGGCAGCGCAAGCGTAAACTTGCAGGCCACCCGGCTGCCCGTTTACGTGCCGTGCCGAGAAACCCAAAACGGCTGCGGTGCTGGCGGGAGAACGTGGGACCACCAAGAAAAGCACCCTGCATGGTTGTGCCTCCCCCCCCCCCCCACTTTACAACGGCACTCCCGTTCCCATAAAGAGCCCATAATAGGGGTCGATTTAATGGGTGAGCTGTCGATCAGCAAGACAGGACCCACGAAGGTGCAAAACCATGCGGGGAGTTTTTACGAGAGAGAGAGAGAGAGAGAAATTGATTAATTACAGTTTTCAAAAAAATATGTTTTGCTGCACCCAATAACTAGAATATGTAGGTGCGAGCAATTTCTTCTCGCTCAGTTGTTTTTGCAAAGATGCTACGTTGACAAAATGGGCAAGGACGCTGCTTTCCGTCAAGGTCAGATACACTGCAGAATCGTGTGTGGGGGGGGGTCCAATGTTGTACAGCCCCTATGCATCCCATCCTTTCTAATGGAAACCACTTCCCTCTCCCCCCCCCCCTTGTTTAATCCGTAGAGGCACGAATGCTGGGAATCAAGGCAGCTTAATGCCTGCACCTAACTCACCACACATACTCTTCCTAATCCCAGATGGAGGAGTGCCATTTGCGGGGAAATGTCACTCTGCACGTGCCCAGAAGGACACACTTTCTTTCCAGAAGCTACCATAAAGGTGGTAAGATTTAGAAAAGACAGACACCCCACCAACACAGAAGCTACAAAACGGACTGTAGAAATGGCTGGTGCATGGGAGTAGGCCAAGTAGGTGGCTGCCTAGGGCGCCACCTGGCCTAGGGTATGCCACCAGGGCTCCTTGGAGTGCAGATGCTGCCTAGCTGGTTTTGCATTCCCTAGGTCTGTTACAGACCCGGGAAACATAAGAACATAAGAGAAGCCATGTTGGATCAGGCCAATGGCCCATCCAGTCCAATGCTCTGAGTCACACATAAGAGAAGCCATGTTGGATCAGGCCAGTGGCCCATCCAGTCCAACACTCTGTCACATAAGAACATAAGAGAAGCCATGTTGGATCAGGCCAGTGGCCCATCCAGTCCAACACTCTGTGTCACATAAGAACATAAGAGAAGCCATGTTGGATCAGGCCAGTGGCCCATCCAGTCCAACACTCTGTGTCACATAAGAACATAAGAGAAGCCATGTTGGATCAGGCCAATGGCCCATCCAGTCTAACACTCTGTGTCACATAAGAACATAAGAGAAGCCATGTTGGATCAGGCCAGTGGCCCATCCAGTCCAACACTCTGTGTCACATAAGAACATAAGAGAAGCCATGTTGGATCAGGCCAATGGCCCATCCAGTCCAACACTCTGTGTCACATAAGAACATAAGAGAAGCCATGTTGGATCAGGCCAGTGGCCCATCCAGTCCAACACTCTGTGTCACATAAGAACATAAGAGAAGCCATGTTGGATCAGGCCAATGGCCCATCCAGTCTAACACTAGGACCAATTTCACACTAGACCTTTAATCCTGGTTTAGGCCTGTCCCCAAGTTGACATTCTACTCTAAAACCATATTATTCTAGAATCATAGGACTGGCTTATCTGATTCTCTGATTGTAGTGTAGAATGTCAGTTTGGGGACAGGGCTAAACCAGGATTAAAGGTCTAGTGCGAAATTGGTCTCTGTGTCACATAAGAGAAGCCATGTTGGATCAGGCCAGTGGCCCATCCAGTCCAACACTCTGTGTCACATAAGAGAAGCCATGTCAGATCAGGCCAATGGCCCATCCAGTCCAACACTCTGGGTCACACAGTGGCCAAAAAAATTATATATACATATACACACTGTGGCTAATAGCCACTGATGGACCTCTGCTCCATATTTTTATCTAACCCCCTCTAACTTTAACTATAAATACATTCTCCAAGCCACTGAATTTAGTTGCTTTCTTTCTACCTCTCCCTCCCTCCACCTTCCTTCCTTCCTTCCTTCCTTCCTTCCTTCCCTCCCTCCTCCCTCCTTCCTCTCTTCCTTCCTTCCCTCCTGTAGTGTATGGCGCCCACTGAAGGCAACCAGTTCATAAAGACCACGATAGCAGAATAACACCATCCACCCCAGCCGCGGAGGCAACTGAGTAACACCCAAGTGCCTCCGCGCTGGGTGCGCCAATCCGCCAATCACAGCGCGTGGCGGGAAATTCGGACGGTCAACATTGGACCGGCCAGAAGGTTGAATAGTCCGGCAACTGTATATATGCGGGAGCCGGCCCGCGTGTTCCCTCTCTCCATCCTGTATCGTACCATGGAATAAACCCATGTTGCCCTACTCTCGTCTCCACGTGTGGTACTTTACAGTGGCGACGAGGATGGGATTCTAGCCTCCTCGGCTACGACGGAGATCTGGGCAACGAACGACCGCCGCCGCCATCATGGCCAACCAGGGCGGAATCACCGGCTACCTCGAGCCCTTCGACCCTGCCAATCCCGAGGGCTGGGAGTCCTACTCGGAACGGGTCGAGTTCTATCTCCGGGCCAACAAGATCACCGACGCCGGGGCGAAGCGGGATGTGCTCCTAAGCGTCTGCGGGCCTGCCACGTTCGAGATCGCTAAGGGTCTCTCGGCGCCCGCCCGCCTGGCGGAGAAGTCCTACGACGAGATCATCCGACTCCTCACGGGCCACTTCTCACCACAGCCCTCACGGGTGGCTCGCAGATTCCTGTTCCACAAACGGGACCAGACCGCGGGTGAGTCCGCCGCCGACTACCTGGCGGCCCTCCGAAAACTCGCCGGGAACTGCAACTTTCCCCAGCTGGAAGAAACCCTGGCCGACAGATTCACGTGGGGCCTCCGCGACGAAAAGCTCCAGCAGAAGCTCTTCGCCAAAGAAGAGCTCACCCTCCAGGGAGCCTTCAGCGAGGCAGTGGCGAGCGAAAGGACCGCCCGGACGTTTCCCCGGGCAAAGACCGAGACCGCCCACCACGAGGAGCTGGACCCCGAGCACCAGGACGAGGGAGAAGCTTTCCAGACGCGACGCGCCCCAGGATCCGTCGCCCGAGCTTCACAGTGACCCCGAGCCAACGAACGACCGAGCCAGCGCACCAACGAAAGGGCCAAGTGTGCCAGCTGCGGCGACCCCCACGATCGGCGGGACTGCCAGTACCGGACCTGGGACTGCCGGAGCTGCGGAAAGACCGGCCACATAGCGCGGGCTTGCCGCACCAAGCCCAACCGCCAGCGACCGACCGCCCACCACGAGACCGCAGAGTCCCACTCCACCGCCTCCACCTCACTTCAGGTACTGAATTTGCCCCTCACCACCCCCAACAAGATAACGATGGCGGTCCTCATAGACGGGGCCCCCTGCACCATGGAAGTGGACTCAGGCTCCTCCATCTCCATAATTGCGGAGGAGACCCTGAGAAGGCTACGGCCCGGCCAGGGGCTGCAGCTGCGACCAGCAAATTTCATATTGCGGGACTTCCAGCAAAACCCGGTCCAAATAGCGGGGTGGGCACGGGTGCAGGTGGAGCGGGGGTCCTTCAGAGGCCCCCTGGACATCCTGGTGGTCAAGCGGCCACTTACCACCCTGTTGGGGCTAGCATGGTTTGGCCCCCTGGGAATCAGAGTAGAGGTGGCGCGCACAGCCACTACTGGGGGGTTCGGGGGGGTGTGCGGAGAATTCCCCGACGTTTTTGATGGGTCGCTAGGGAGCTACAAGGGCCCGGCCATCTCCCTACCGCTCGACCCGACGGTCAGACCGATCCGGCTCAAAGCAAGGCGGGTTCCCTTCGCCTTGAAGCCCAAGATCGAGGCAGAATTGGACCGCCTCGTAGCCCAAGGGGTCCTGGAGCCGGTCGACTACGCCCCGTGGGAAACCCCCATAGTGACCCCGGTCAAACCCAACGGGGACGTGCGAATATGTGCAGATTACAAGTGCACAATTAACAAAGCGCTCCAAGACAACCCATACCCGGTGCCAGTGGTCAGCCACGTGCTGGCAGCCCTTGCGGGGTCCAAGATTTTCGGGAAGCTGGACCTGGCCCAAGCCTACCAGCAGCTCCCGGTGGACGCCAAAACAGCGGAGGCACAAACGATAGTCACCCACAGGGGGGCGTTCAGGGTGAACAGGTTACAGTTCGGGGTTAGCGTGGCTCCGGGAATCTTCCAGAGTATAATGGATGCTCTCCTTAAAGGGATCCCCGGAGTCCAGCCGTTTTTCGACGATGTTTTAATCGCCGCCCCGGACCCGGAGGAATTCCGCAACCGCCTCCGGGAGGTGCTCCGCCGTTTCCAAGCCGCTGGACTGAAAGTTAAGAGGGAGAAGTGCATGTTGGGGGTGCCCCGGGTGGAGTTCCTGGGATTCGCAGTGGACGCAGAGGGAATCCACCCGACCGAAGAAAAGACCAGGGCCATTGTGCAAGCCCCTGCCCCCACGTGTAAAGCGGAACTCCAGAGTTTCCTGGGGGTCCTCAATTTTTACCACACGTTCATACCCCACAAGGCGGCCCTTGCCGAACCCCTACACCGTCTACTGGACAAAAAAGCTCCATGGGTGTGGGGGAAGAGGCAAGCCGCCGCCTTCCAGGCAGTTAAGGACGTCCTCATCTCCAACGCGGTGCTGCATCACTTCGACGAGCGCCTCCCGGTCATCCTGGCTTGCGATGCATCGCCGTACGGGGTGGGCGCTGTCCTGGGGCACCAGTTACCGGATGGCCGGGAGGTCCCGGTCGCATACTACTCGCGCACCCTGACCTCGGCGGAACGGAACTACGCGCAAATCGACAAGGAGGCCCTGGCCATAGTGGCGGGGGTCCATAAATTCAACGATTATTTATATGGGCGCCGGTTCACAATAGCGACGGACCATAAGCCGCTCTTGGGTCTGCTGGCCCCAGACCGACAAACTCCCCAAATCCTGTCCCAGAGAGTGTTGAGATGGAATCAATTCCTTAACTCGTACACCTACACGCTGGTTCACAGGGCGGGCAAGGCAATGGGCCACGCGGACGCTCTCAGCCGGTTGCCGCTCCCGGACACAGGCCCCGATCCAGCCCCAGCTCACCAGGTCATGTCAATCGAGTCACTGCCGGAGCAACCCCTCCATGCGGCAGAGGTGGCTAAAACCACCAGAAAAGACAAAACCCTAGCGCGGGTGCTCGACTGGGTGGTGAGGGGGTGGCCAGAGGGGAACATGGGGGAAGAGTTCAAACCCTACAAAATGCGGAGGGAGGAACTCGCAGCACACAAAGGGTGCCTGTTATGGGGAAGCAGGGTAGTGGTCCCCCCCCCTCTGCAGAAACGGGTCCTGGAATCACTCCACGAAACACACCCAGGCATCGTGAGAATGAAAGCCCTGGCCAGAAGTTACGTATGGTGGCCGGGGATGGACAGTGAGATAGAGGACTGGGTCCGGAGATGCGGCACATGCCAAGAGTCGCGGCCGGACCCACCCAGTGCCCCAGCTACACGATGGGAGACCACCAGGAAACCGTGGTCCAGGCTACACATTGATTTTGCTGGGCCGTTCCAGGGACAGATCTTCCTAATCATCGTGGATGCATACACAAAATGGTTAGAGGTCATCCCCATAGGGTCTACCTCATCAGCTGCAGCCATTAGGGCATTACGTAAGGTCCTGTGCACCCACGGTATTCCGGACACCATAGTCTCGGACAACGGGGCAGCATTCACCTCGGGGGACTTCCAGGGGTTCCTCCAGAGGTACCTCATTAGGCACATCCGGTCAGCGCCCTTCCACCCGGCCACCAACGGCCAGGCTGAGCGGATGGTCTGAACAACAAAAGAGGCCCTGGGCAGAATAGTGCAGGGCGATTGGGACCACCGGCTAGCCGCGTTCCTCTTTGACAACCGGGTCATTCCCAACCCAGTCACAGGGGTTAGCCCAGCCGAGCTCCTCATGGGACGCAAACTCACCACGAGGCTAGATCAGCTAAACCCCGACCGAGCCCCAGACGTGCGCGGGTCCCCAGAGGTCAGAGACGCGACTAGGGGGTTCTTCGCGGGAGACCCGGTGTTCGCCCGCAACTACGCGGCAGGCCCAGAATGGGTCGCCGGGCGGGTATTACGGGTTATGGGCTCCCGCCACTACGAGGTCTCCACCGAGGGGGGCCAGATTCTACACCGGCACATCGATCAGTTACGCCGCCGGACCCTCCCGGAGGTACCCCTGGAAATGAGGGAGGGGGCCAGGCCCGCGGAGAGCCCACCGGCACCGACACCACGGCCACACACACCGGCAGAGGCGGACCCACCATCGGACCCCGACCCACAACCCACCAACGCTCAGACCCCCGGGGAAACCCCAGAGGCGGAAGCAACCCCGGCACCACAAGCAACACCGAGGCGTTCTGCACGGGAGCGTCGACCCCCCGCCTACCTCCAGGACTATATTACTAACTAAGGGGGGAGGAGTGTAGTGTATGGCGCCCACTGAAGGCAACCAGTTCATAAAGACCACGATAGCAGAATAACACCATCCACCCCAGCCGCGGAGGCAACTGAGTAACACCCAAGTGCCTCCGCGCTGGGTGCGCCAATCCGCCAATCACAGCGCGTGGCGGGAAATTCGGACGGTCAACATTGGACCGGCCAGAAGGTTGAATAGTCCGGCAACTGTATATATGCGGGAGCCGGCCCGCGTGTTCCCTCTCTCCATCCTGTATCGTACCATGGAATAAACCCATGTTGCCCTACTCTCGTCTCCACGTGTGGTACTTTACACCTCCCTCCTCCCTTCCTTTCTTCCTTCCCTCCCTCCCTCCTCCCTTCCTTCCCTCCCTCCTCCCTTCCTTCCTTCCCTCCCTCCTCCCTTCCTTCCTTTCTTCCTTCCTTCCTTCCTTCCCTCCCTCCCTTCCCTCCCTCCCTCCTCCCTTCCTGACTGAATGGGCCACTGGCCTGATCCAACAGGGCTTCTCTTATGTTCTTATGTGACACAGTGTGTTGGACTGGATGGGCCACTGGCCTGATCCAACAGGGCTTCTCTTATGTTCTTATGTGACACAGTGTGTTGGACTGGATGGGCCACTGGCCTGATCCAACAGGGCTTCTCTTATGTTCTTATGTGACACAGTGTGTTGGACTGGATGGGCCACTGGCCTGATCCAACAGGGCTTCTCTTATGTTCTTATGTGACACAGTGTGTTGGACTGGATGGGCCACTGGCCTGATCCAACAGGGCTTCTCTTATGTTCTTATGTGACAATACTGACTTTGGTGGACCCAAGCACTGATTCAGTGTAAGGGAGCTTTGTGTTTGTGACTGGAGTGGACAATACTGACTTTGGTGGACCCAAGCACTGATTCAGTGTAAGGGAGCTTTGTGTTTGTGACTGGAGTGGACAATACTGACTTTGGTGGACCCAAGCACTGATTCAGTGTAAGGGAGCTTTGTGTTTGTGACTGGAGTGGACAATACTGACTTTGGTGGACCCAAGCACTGATTCAGTGTAAGGGAGCTTTGTGTTTGTGACTGGAGTAGACAATACTGACTTTGGTGGACCCAAGCACTGATTCAGTGTAAGGGAGCTTTGTGTTTGTGTCTTCTGGTGCAATTTTGTTCTCAGATCCTGTATTTACTTCATCAGTATATGGGATAAGGCACTTTCTCAACTGTGCTGCATAATGCAGCCTATTTATTTTGTCCTGTTTGCTCTGTTGGCTCTATCTGCGCCACCTTCATCACTTTCGGGGTGTCGATCCCCCAGTGGGGTGGGCTCCCGACTCCCTCCGCCGGCTGTTTCTGATAGCCCTGCGCCCCCTCTTTCATTTGATATGTGTCCCGTGCGGGTGCCACCCTCCCGCCGGGAGATGCCGCAAAATGAGCTCCCTTGAGGCTTATGGCGGCAGGGCTCGGGGGAAGCGAGCTAGACTGCTGTTCTTTTGAGGGGTTATAGAGTGTTTCGAGCCCGTCCCTGTGGCATCGGTCCCATCGTTGTGGGGCCCAGGGGGCCGGCGCAGCGGCACGCTGAAGCAGCCTGTCGGTCACTTCCGGGTTCCTGTCCTGCATCTCGACCTGTGACAGGTCTTCTGGCAGGCCAACCAGGCCCGATCCAAGTGATACTGAAGTGGGGGAGGGCGGCGCTAGTGGGCAGCTCACCTAGGGCACTGAAAACCCTAGATGGGGTCATGGTGTTGACGGGACCGCAGAGGAGAGGCTAAGCCACAACGAAAAGAAAGAACTCTCCGTGTAAAAAACAATTTTAACTTGTTGTGAATAATAAGTATCAAAATCCAAAACAAATACCACCAGTACATAACACCAAGTTAAAACCTCATAAGTTCCACAATGCTCCTACTGTCCTTATGTGGCTAAAAGCCACTATATTACATTCAGTACAATGTTTAAAAAAAGGTGATCTCCAGGTGGAACAAGAGATCCCATAGTTTGGAGGCCATCCCCCCACTTCAGGGTCATCGGAAAATGGGCGGAGGGAGGGAAATGTCTGCTGGGCACTCCATTATTCCCTATGGAGACCAATTCCCATAGGGTATAATGGAGAATTGATCTGTGGGTATCTGGGGCTCGGGGGGGCCTGTTTTTTGCAGCATAGCATCTGGTGCCTCTCTTCAAAATACCCTCTACGTTTCAAAAAGATTGGACCAGGGCATCTAATTCCATGAGCCCCAAAAGAAGGTGCCCCTATCCATTATTTCCAATGGAGGGAAGGCATTTAAAAGGCGTGCCGTCCCTTTAAATGTGGTAGCCAGAATTCCTTTGGAATTCCATCATGCTTGTCACACCCTTGCTGCTGGTTCCACCCCCGGTGTCTCCTAACTCCACCCCCAAAGTCCCCAGATATTTCTTGAATTGGACCTGGCAACCCTAGGAATTTAGAGATAGGCACCTCCTACAGAAACAGTATAGCACCAAAAAGAAGATGATGATATTGGATTTATACCCCACCCTCCACTCTGAATCTCAGAGTCTCAGAGCGGCTCACAATCTCCTTTATCTTCCTTCCCCACAACAGACACCCTGTGAGGTGGATGGGGCTGAGAGGGCTCTCACAGAAGCTGCCCTTTCAAGGACAGCTCTGCGAGAGTTATGGCTGACCCAAGGCCATTCCAGCAGCTGCAAGTGGAGGAGCGGGGAATCAAACCTGGTTCTCCCAGATAAGAGTCTGCACACTTAACCACTACACCAAACTGGCTCTCTCTACACCAATAGTCCCTGATACACAGATTTTCTGTAATCCTCTGCTCCAGGACCTTTTAAACTAGAAGCCAGAACCACACTCCTTCTGGCAGCAAATCCTCCCTATTCTCAGATTTGAGGAGGGTGAAAAGGAAAACCAAAGTACCCCGCACCTAGTGCCCCCCCCCCCCAGCTTTTGGCCTCTCAAGGGCGCCCTTTGCTCCTTGACGAAGCCATTCCTTCTGCAGCATTTTCCCACATGCAACCTGAGACAAGCTGTGCCTGACAGGCACAAGAAAGGAGTTTCTCCTCCTGCTCCGGCCGCCGCAGCTCCCACACTTTTAATATTAAAACTTACATTCCGATTAGCCCACGGAGGGTTTTCGCCCTTCTGTTTGGAAAAGGAAAACAAAGAAGTTGCTTTCAACATGAGAAGGATTGGTTTTGGCGTGTTCCTTCAACCAGCCAACAGGGAAGAGAAGGAACAACAGCCTTGTTTGTTTGAAGGCGGCTCGAGTTACTCAGATGTGCGAATCGTGAATATTCGGTTCCCCCAGCCGAAGAGGCAGTGCAACATAAGATTTAAAAACTGAGCTTAAAAGAACAGCCTGCTACAAACCAGAAGTTCGTGGGGCGGCGGGTGTGTGTGTGTGTGTGTGTGTCTCGAAATCCCCTGGGCTGTGGCGACAATCCTGTAACCTCCTATAGGGTTGCCAATTCCCAGGTGATTATTTACAACAGAGAAAGGTCAGTGGTAAATGAATAAATGCACAACCACAAATGGTTATACTGACCAACAGTTGCTAAGACTATATAGCAATACAATAATGCGACAATGGTGAGGAAAGGAAAGGTCCCCTGTGCAAGCACCAGTCATTTCCATCTCTGGGGTGACGTTGCTTTCACAACGTTTTCACGGCAGACTTTTTACGGGGTGGTTTGCCATTGCCTTCCCCAGTCATCTATACTACCCCCCCCCCCCCCAGCAAGCTGGGGAGTCATTTTACTGACCTCGGCTGAGTCAACCTCGAGCTGGCTACCTGAAAAACCAGCTTCCGCCGGGGACCGAACTCAGGTCGTGAGCAGAGCTTAGAACTGCAGTACTACAGCTTTAACACTCCGCGCCACGGGTAGGGTTGCCAAGTCTAATTAAAGAAGTATCTGGGGGCTTTGGGGGTGGAGCCAGGAGACTTTGGGGGGTGGAGCCAGGAGACATTAGGGGTGGAGCCAAGATCAAGGCTGTGACATGCATAATTGAACTCCAAAGGGAGTTCTGGCCATCACATTTAAAGGGACGGCACACCTTTTCAATTCCTTCCTTCCATAGGAAATAATGAAGGATAGGGGCACCTTCTTTTGAGGCTCATAGAATTGGACCCCTGGTCCAATCTTTTTGAAACTTGGGGGGTATTTTGGGGAGAGGCACTAGATTCTATACTGAAAATTTGGTGCCTCTATCCCCCAAAACAGCCCCCCCCGGAGCCCCAGATACCCGCGGATCAATTCTCCATGATTTTCTATGGGAATAAATCTTCATAGGGAATAATAGAGTTCCCAGCAGACATTTCCCTCCCCTCCCCCCACTTTCTGATGACCCTGAAGCGGGGGAGGGCCTCCAAACCGTGGGATTCCCTGCCCCCACCTGGGGATTGGCAACCCTAGCCATGGGGCTCTTGTGATAATGGTGAGAATACACAAATACATAGAGGCATAGAGAAAACTGTCAAAGAATGCATTCATGGAAGATTGTAAAGCACCAAAGTGCAGGGAATCGACTTGTAGCTCCTGTTTCGACAAATCTTCAAGCAATGGAAAGCTCTACTCCATTTTCTTTCAAATCAAATAATCCACAAACCACAATTCATACAGCTTCACAGTTAATCAGTATCAACAACCTCTTCCATATAACACTAAAGCATCCTCACAATATTTCATTCAAGGACATATAGTCTCAACTAACTTCAAACAGGCACCAGCCTTGAAATGGCAACTGTGGAGAAATGCCATTTTAGGCTATGGTTATGTGGGAGTTGGCAGGAAGAGGCCATAAAACTCTAGGCAAGGCTTTGGCGTAGTCTATTCCTCCTCCCCCCCATCCCCTCCTGTCTGGAAGCAGCACTTCTGAGGAGGCCTCCTAGAGAGACAGGAAGTCTTTCAGGCTGGTCTCCCAGAAGGTGAAGAAGAGAAATAAGGCGGTCCGCACACATTGCTGGTATGAAACGAATTTTACTTTATCAAAGATTTCAGGTTTTCACGGCTGGTAACATCATTAGGGTTTGTAGAGTCTTTCGGGATCAAGTGCCGTGTTCTACTGGAGAAAGTTTTCCTTCCAGACATTTCGTTCTCAGCTGCGGAGGACATCCTCAGTGGTGTTGCAGCCGGAGCAGGCGCTCAGACCTTCTTGGCTGCTGTGCATTGAGTGGGGCCAGGGCTGCTGGAGAAATAGAAATAGCAGCTCTCCAACAGCCCTGGCCCCACTCAATGCACAGCAGCCAAGAAGGTCTGAGCGCCTGCTCCGGCTGCAACGCCACTGGGGATGTTCTCCGCAGCTGAGAACGAAACGTCTGGAAGGAAAACTTTCTCCAGTAGAACACGGCACTTGATCCCGAAAGACTCTACAAACCCTAATGAATTTTACTTTGATATCAAGGCAGAACTTAGCCGGGCATAAGCCTCCAAAATGACTAAGTTAAAATCATTCTCATTCGGACCGTTTTTATTCACACCCCAATACAAGACGGCAAGCCCCAAGGCTTATCTAACATGCCCCACCTTCCTGTAATATCTAGTATTTTTCCATTCCTCTTGTCCCTCTGCGTTATCAGCTTCAGCAAGAAGCTTCTCTGAGGCCTCTTCCTTATCTACTTTTACAATCTTCAATTTGCACCCACTGAGACTATCTGCTTTTAGCAAACTGCTTCAACATTGCATCAGATATTCTCTTTTTGAAGGCAAAAAACATATTTTCATTTGTTATTATAGGGGTATTCATTAATTATTCAGGGATCCCCCTTCAAAGGCTGCAGGAGGGAAAACCAGTTCCTGGGCGGGAACTGGGTTTTATATTAGAGGTTTTTGGAGGGAAACGGGCAGTTAAAAGTTGTCAGGGGAAGCTGACTGTCAGTTGACTTTTGATTTGAGTCTTGGTGACTGGTGAAGTCGGTTCTGGATGGTATGGTCAGGGCCAGTTGTATATTAGGGAAAGAAGGAGCGTTTATCCCTACTTTCATTTATTACTTCTGTTCACCCTGTATTTAAAAATGCCTGTAAATAGTTATAAATTTTAAATAAATATTTTGTCTGTTTAAAAAGGTTGTACCACCTAGGTTCCCCAACCGCCCTAGACCACACTACTGCAAGAGGGGAGTCCAGGGAAGGGGGAAGGCACGCAGTTGGCAAGGGTGCCAATCCTCCAGGGGTCTCCCTAAGAAGGACTTTGGT